>NC_091793.1:19610757-19913787 GCF_041296235.1 Equus asinus | reverse complement strand
GGATATCTTTTCATTTATGTAGGTCTTTAAAATTTTTCAGCAGTGTTTTGTAGTTGACAGTGTACAGGTCTTATATGTCCTTGGTTAAATTTATTTCTGAGTATTTTATTACTTTGGATACAAATGTCAATGCAATTGTTTTCTTAATTTCATTTTGACTGATACTTGCTAGTGTATGAAAAATATAACTGAATTTTGTATGTTACTCTTGTATCCTACACCTTTGCTGAACTCAATTATCTCTAATTGTGTGTGTATGTATATGTGTGTGTTCTTTAGGATTTTCTGTGTATGAGATCATGTCATCTTCAAATAGAGATAGTTTTACTACTTTTCCAATGAAGGATGCATTTTATTTCTTGTTCTTGCCTATTTGCCCTGGCTAAAACCTCACGTACAGTATTGAACAGAAGTGGCAAGAACAGAAATCCTTGACTTGTTCCTGATCTTAGATGGAAAGCTTTTAGTTTTTCAAAATTAAGTATGATGTTACCTGTGGGTTTTTAATAAATGCCCTTTATCAGGTTGAGGAAGTTCCCAATATTCCTAGTTTGTTAAATTTTTTTTAACCATAAAACAGTGTTGGATTTTGTCAAATGCATTTTTTCATTCTATTAACGTTGTGTATTACCATAGTAATTAATTAATTACCATACTATTGATTGATTTTCGTATGTTGAACCTCCCTTGCATTTCTAGCATAAATCTCACTTGTCATATAATCTGTTTAATATGCTGCTGGATTTGGTTACTTACTATTTTGTCGAGTATTTTTGCATCTATATTTATGAGATATTGTTCTCTAGTTTTCTTTTGTTGTGATTACTTTGTTTGGCTTTGGTATCAGGGTAATACTGGCTCATAGAATGAGTTAGGAAGTGTTCCAACAGTTAAGAAGTGTTTGAAAGAGTTTGAGAAGGGCTGGTGTTAGTTCTTCCTTAAATATCTGGAGAATATTCCAATAAAGCCATCTGATCTTGGGCTTTTCTTATTGGAAGTTTTAAATTATTTATTCAATCTCTTTACTTGTTAGAGGTTTATTCAGATTTTATTGCTTCTTTAGTCAATTTTGGTAGTTTGTTTCTAGGAATATTTTCATTTCATCTAGGTTATCAAATTTGTTGGCATATAATTGTTCATATATTCTCTTATAATCCTTTTTATTTCTGTAAAGTCTGAGATAATGTCCCCACTTTTATTCTTAATTTTAGTAATTTGGGTTTTCTCTCTTTTTTTCTTGGTCAGTCTAGTGAAATGTTGGTCAATTTTGTTGATTTTCTCAAATAATTAACTTTTGGTTTCATTGATCCTCTCTATTGTTTTTCTATACTTTATTTCATTTATCTCTACTATAATCTTTATTATTTCCTTCCTTCTACTAGCTTTGGGTTTAGTTTGCTCTTGCTTTTCTAGTTCCATAAGATGGAAGGTTAGATTATTGATTTGAAATCTCTTTTTTAAAATGTAGGCATTAAAGCTATAAATTTCTCTCCTAAGTGCTGCTTTTGCTGTCTCTCAAAGGTTTGGTATGTGTTTTCATTTCATTCATCTTAAAGTATTTTCTAAATTCACTTATGTTTCTTCTTTGACCCACTGGTCGTTTAAGAGTGTGTTATTTAATTTCCACATACTTGTTAATTTGACAGATTTCATTCTCTTATTATTTCCAATTTCATTCCATTGTGGTCTGAAAAGATACTCTGTATGATTCCAGTCTTTGTAAATTTAGTGAGACTTGTTTTCTGGCCTAACATATGGTCTGTCCCAGAGAATGTTGCATGTGCACTTGAGAAAAATGTATATTCTAGCTTTGTAGGTGGAGTGTCCTTATATATTAGGTCTAGATGACTTTTGTTAGGTGCATCCATATTTATAATTGTTAAGCCTTTTTTGATTATTGGCCCTTTTATCATTATATAATATTCCTCTTTTTTTCTTGTAATAATTTTTGTCTTAAAGTCTATTTTTTTTCTGATATTGTTATAGCCACTCAGTTCTCTTTTGGTTACTGTTTGATGGAATATCTTTTATCATTCTTTCATTTTTAACCTATTTGTGTCTTGGGGGCTCAAGTAAGTCTTTTTTAGATAGTATACAGTGGTATCATGTTTTTTAAAATATATTCTACCAGTCTCTGACTTTTAATTGGAGAGTTTAATCCATTTACATTTAATGTAATTATTGATAAGGATTTAACTTCTGTTCTTTTGCTATTTGTTTTATGTATGTCTTGTATAAGTTTTTGTTCCTCAGTTCTGTTAATGCCTTCTTCTGTGTTTAAAAGATATTTTCTAGGGGGGTGACGTCAGCAACATGGCAGCATGAGCTCACCTGGGACTCTCTCCTCTCCAAATTACAACTAAAAAGAGCAACTGCTTTCCAACCAAAAAAAAAAAAATCCTAATAACAGAAATCGTCAGAGACCCACAGCAGCCAAACGAGGGAAGGCGGAGAGGCTGGAGCCAGCCTCGGAGGAGCTGGAACGGGGTAGGAGAGAACTTTTCTCCCTCCCCTAGAGACTGGGATCGCTGCCGCGGGTGCAGGAAGGAGCGGGGGAGGGGCCGCACATTGGGGCATCATTCAGGACTCCCACCGCCAGTGCAGCGGAACCCTCTAACAGGGAAAGCTTTCACGTGGGGGAAGCCCCAGCAAGCCAGGGCCCCGGGAGGCCAAAAAGCGAGAGCTGATCCAGTATAGGTCGGCGTGAGTAAAAGTGCCACTCCTCCCCCAACCCACGCTGCGTGCCGGCATTGCGGCTGAAGGCAGAGGGCTCAGAACGCATGGCTCTCGACCCCCATCTAGTGGCGACAGGCTGTAACTGCAGCAGAATAATAGCATCATGCGCAAAAACCGCTCGTCTACCATCCAGCAATTTATAAAAGCTCCAGTCCAAAAGGAAAACAATAAAAATACAGAAGTAGGTCCTGAGGGCTTGGAAATGGGTAAACTAAGTGAAGATGAGTTCAAAATAGCTATCCTCAAAATATTCAATGAGGTAAAGGGAAATATAGAGAAACAAGTCAATGAGTTCTGGAGTTACTTCACAAAAGAGCTTGAAATTATAAAGAAGAATCAACTAGAAATACTAAAGATGAAAAATACAATGGATCAGATAAAACAGAATACAGATTCCCTGAATGCCCGTGTAGACACCATAGAGGAGCAAATTAGCATAATCGAAGATAGACAGGCTGAATGGCTCCAGAGAGAGGAAGAAAGAGAGCTAAGAATTAAAAAAACTGAAGAAAATCTCAGAGAAATAGCTGACTCAGTGAGAAAATGGAACTTAAGAATCATCGGAATTCCTGAGGGCGTGGAAAAGGAAAATGGAGCAGAAAGTGTGGTCAACGAAATAATAGAAGAGAACTTCCCAAATCTAGAGATTGAGAGAGAAACGTGTGTGGAGGAACCTTTCAGATGTCCTAGAATTGTCAATGTAAAAAGACCTACTGCAAGGCACATAATAGTAAAAATGGCAAAAATGAAGGACAAAGAAAGAATACTCAGGGTAGCAAGGCAGAAGAAAATAACCTACAAAGGAACCCCCATCAGACTTTCAGTGGATTTCTCTACAGAAACCTTACAAGCTAGGAGAAATTGAGTGACATATTCAAAACTTTAAAGGATAAAAATCTTCAGCCAAGAATACTCTATGCAGCAAAAATATCCTTCAGATATGAGGGAGAAATTAAATCTTTTCCAGACAAACAAAGGCTAAGGGACTTTGTAGTCACAAAACCTCCACTACAAGAAATCCTCAAGAAGGCTCTCATACCTGAAAAAAGTAAAAAAGGGAGTAAGGGGTCACAAAACACAGAGTAGGGAGACAAATAGAATCTGAATAGGATAACAAATATTCAACTATAGCATTAGGATAAAGGGAAGGAAATCACCAAAGCAAAGACAATCTTATCATTCTAACCACAAACTCACAACACAAGTTGGAATAAGAGATGAAAATAATAAATTAGGAGGGGAGGAGGAAAGATACTGAAAAAGTCTAGGCTAAGGAAGTAAGAGATCACCAGAAAATGGACTATGTTATACACGAGATTCTGAATACAAACTTCAGGGTAGCCACTAAACTGAAAAACAGAACAGAGACACAAAACATAAATAAGGAAAAATCTAAGATACCCAGCATAAGAAATTTCAGAAGTCAATGGGTAGGCTAAAACACAGGACAAGAAACAAAGGAAACACGGGAAAACCGGAAAATGAGCAACAGAATGACAGCATTAAGCCCTCATGCATCAATACTCACCCTCAATGTCACCGGATTCAACTCTCCAATAAAAAGACACAGAGTGGCAAAATGGATTAAAGAACAAGATCCAACAATTTGTTGCCTCCAGGAAACACACCTCAGCTCCAAGAACAAACACAGGCTCAGAGTGAAGGGGTGGAAGACAATACTTCAAGCTAATTTCAAACAAAAGAAAGCAGGTGTCACAATACTTATATCAGACAAAACAGACTTCGAGATAAGGCAGGTAAAGAGAGACATAGAGGACCAATATATAATGATCAAAGGGACACTTCATCAAGAAGAAATAGCACTTATAAATAGCTATGCACCCAACACAGGAGCACCAAAGTTCATAAAGCAACTATTAACAAACCTAAAAGAAGATATCAAAAAAAATAACACAATAATAGTAGGGGACCTCAACACCCCACTCACATCAATGGACAGATCATCCAGACAGAAAATCAACAAAGAAACAGTGGAGCTAAACGAAAAGCTAAAACAGTTGGACTTAATAGACATATATAGAACACTTCATCCAAAAACAGCAGAATACACATTCTTCTCAAGTGCGCATGGAACATTCTCAATGATAGACCATATGTTGGGAAACAAGGCAAGCCTCTACAAGTTTAAAAAAATTGAAATAATAAGAAGCATCTTCTCTGATCGTAATGCTATACAGCTAGAAATTAATTACAAGAAAAAAGCTGAGAAAGGGACAAGGATGTGGAGACTAAACAATATGCTATTGAACAAGCAATGGATCATTGAAGAAATTAAAGAAGAAATCAAAGAATACCTGGAGACAAATGAAAATGTTAACATGCCATACCAACTCATATGGGATGCAGCAAAAGCTGTATTAAGGGGAAAATTCTTCGCAATTCAGGCACATCTTAACAAACAAGAACAATCCCAAATCAGCAATCTGAAACTGCACCTAACTCATTTACAGAAAGAAGAACAAACAAAGCCCAAAGTCAGCAGAAGGAGAGAAATAATAAAAATCAGAGCAGAAATAAATGCTATTGAAACAAAAAAGGCAGTAGAAAGGATCACTGAAACAAAGAGGTGGTTCTTGGAGAAGATAAATAAAACTGACAAACCCCTAGCCAGACTTACAAAGAAAAAAGAGAGAAAGCTCAAATAAACAAAATCAGAAATGAAAGAGGAGAAATAACAACAGACTCTGCAGAAATACAACGGACTATAAGAGAATACTACGAAAAACTATATGCCAGCAAAATGGATAACCTAGAGGAAATGGATAAATTCTTGGACTCCTACAATCTCCCAAAGCTCACTCAAGAAGAAGCAGACAATTTGAACAGACCAATCACAAGGAAAGAGATTGAAACAGCCATCAAAAGCATCCCAAAGAATAAAACCCCAGGACCAGATGGGTTTCCTGGGGAATTCTACCAAACTTTCAGAGAAGATTTAATACCTATCCTTTTCAAGCTATTCCAAAAAATTAGGGAGGATGGAACACTTCCTAACACATTCTACGAGGCCAGCATCACGCTGATACCAAAACCTGACAAGGACAGCACGAAAAAAGAGAACTAGCGGCCAATATCGCTGATGAACATAGATGCAAAAATTCTCAACAAAATTTTGGCAACCCGAATACAGCAATTCATCAAAAGGATCATACATCATGATAAAGTGGGATTCATACAAGGGACACAGGGATGGTTCAACATGCGCAAATCAATCAACGTGATACACCACATCAACAAACTGGGGAATAAAAACCACAGGATCATCTCAATAGATGCAGAAAAAGCATTTGACAAGATCAAACAGCCATTTATGATAAAAACTCTGAACAAAATGGGCATAGAAGGGAACTACCTCAACATAATAAAGGCCATATATGACACATCCACAGCCAACATCATTGTCAATGGGCAAAAACTGAGCGCCCTCCCATACAATGGAGAAAAGAAAGTCTTTTCAACAAATGGTGCTGGGAAAACTGGAAAGCCACATGTAAAAGAATGAAAATTGACCATTCTTTTTCACCATTCACCAAAATAAACTCAAAATGGATCAAAGACCTAAAGCTGAGACCTGAAACCATAAGGCTTCTGGAAGGAAACGTAGGCAGTACTCTCTTTGACATCAGTATTAAAAGGATCTTTTTGGACACCATGCCTTCTCAGAGAAGGGAAACAATAGAAAGAATAAACAAATGGGACTTCATCAGACTAAAGAGCTTCTTCAAGGCAAATGAAAACAGGATTGCAACAAAAAAACAACCCACTTACTGGGAAAAAATATTTGCAAGTCATATATCTGACAAAGGCTTAATATCCATAATATATAAAGAACTCTCGCAACTCAACAACAAAACATCAAACAACCCAATCAAACAATGGGCTGGAGACATGAACAGACATTTCTCCAAAGAAGATATACTGATGGCCAATAGGCACATGAAAAACTGAGCGCCATCCCCCTGAGAACAGGAACAAGACAAGGATGCCCTCTATCACCACTCTTATTTAACATAGTACTGGAGGTCCTGGCCAGAGCAATCAGGCAAGAAAAAGGAATAAAAGGAATCCAAATTGGGGGGGGAGGGGGAGAGAAGAAGTGAAACTCTCACTGTTTGCAGACGACATGATCTTATATATAGAAAACCCCAAAGAATCCATTGGAAAACTTCTAGAAGTAATCAACAACTACAGCAAAGTTGCAGGGTATAAAATCAATTTACATAAGTCAGTAGCATTTCTATACTCTAATAACAAACTAACAGAAAAAGAACTCAAGAACACAATACCATTCACAATCGCAACAAAAAGAATAAAATACCTCAGGGTGAATTTAACTAAGGAAGTGAAAGACCTATATGATGAAAATTACAAGGCTTTTCTGAAAGAAATAGATGATGATGTAAAGAGATGGAAAGACATGCATGCACACGGATTGGAAAAATAAACATAGTTAAAACATCCATTCTACCTAAAGCAATCTACAGATTCAACGCCATCCCAATCAGAATCCCAATGACATCCTTTACAGAAATAGAACAAAGAATCCTAAAATTCATATGGGGCAACAAAAGACCCCGAATTGCTAAAGGAACCCTGAGAAAAAAGAACAAAGCTGGAGGCATCACAATCCCTGACTTCAAAACATACTACAAAGCTACAGTAATCAAAACAGCATGGTACTGGTACAAAAACAGGTGCACAGATCAATGGGACAGAATTGAAAGCCGAGAAATAAAAACACACATCCATGGACAGCTAATCTTCGACAAAGGAGCTGAGGGCATACAATGGAGAAAAGGAAATCTCTTCAACAAATGGTGCTGGGAAAACTGGAAAGCCACATGTAAAAGAATGAAAATTGACCATTCTTTTTCACCATTCACCAAAATAAACTCAAAATGGATCAAAGACCTAAAGCTGAGACCTGAAACCATAAGGCTTCTGGAAGAAAATGTAGGCAGTACACTCTTTGACATCAGTATCAAAAGGATCTTTTTGGACACCATGTCTTCTCAGAGAAGGGAAACAATAGAAAGAATAAACAAATGGGACTTCATCAGATTAAAGAGCTTCTTCAAGGCAAATGAAAACAGGATTGAAACAAAAAAAACCCCCACTAACTGGGAAAAAATATTTGCAAGTCATACATCTGACAAAGGGTTAATCTCCATACTATATAAAGAACTCACACAACTCAACAACAAAAAATTAAACAACCTGATCAAAAAATGGGCTGGAGACATGAACAGACATTTCTCCAAAGAAGATATACAGATGGCCAATAGGCACACTGAAAGATGTTCATCATCACTGATCATCAGGGAAATGCAAAACTACACTAAGATATTACCTTACACCCATTAGAATGACAAAAATAACTAAAACAAAAAGTAACAAATGTTGGAGAGGCTGTGGAGAAAAAGGAACCCTCATACACTGCTGGTGGGAATGCAAACTGGTGCAGCCACTATGGAAAACAGTATGGAGATTCCTCAAAAAATTAAAAATAGAACTATCATATGATCCAGCTATTCCGCTACTGGGTATCTATCCAGAGAGCTTGAAATCAGCAATTCTAAAAGTCCTATGCACCCCTATGTTCATTGCAGCATTATTTACAATAGCCAAGACATGGAAGCAATCTAAGTGCCCATCAACAGATGATTGGATAAAGAAGATGTAGTATATATATACGATGGAATACTACTCAGCTGTAAAAAAGAACAAAATCGTCCCATTTGCAATAACATGGATGGACCTTGAGGGAATTATGTTAAGTGAAATAAACCAGATAGAGAAGGATGATCTCTGTATGACTCCACTCTTATGAGGAATTTAAACCTGTGGACAAAGAGAACAGATTAGTGGCTACCAGGGGAAAGGGGGGGTGGGGGGTGGGCACAAAGGGTGAAGGTTTGCACCTACAACATGACTGACAGACAATAATACACAACTGAAATTTCATAAGATTGTAACTTATCAACTCAATAAAACATTAAAAAAAAAAGATATTTTCTAGTGTACCATCTTGATTCCCTCCTCGTTTCTTTTACTGTATATGTTTCAGTTACTTTCTTTGTGGTTGTCCTGAAGATTACATTTAACATCTTAATTTATAACAAGCTAGTTCAAGTTAATACCAATTTAGTTTCAGTTGTGTACAAAACCTTTGCTCCTCTATAGCTCTGCTCCCCTTATATTGTTATTGTCATAAATCACATCTTTATACATTGTGTACCCATCACTGTCAATTTATAATTATTGTTTTAGAGAATTGTCTTTTAGTTTTTTTTTTTTGCTGAGGATGATTCTCCCTGAGCTAACATCTATTGCCAATCTTCCTATTTTTATTTTTCTTTTTTGCTTGAGGAAGATTTGCCCTGAACTAACATCTGTGCCTCTATTTTGTATATTGGTTGCTGCCACAGCATGGCTGCTGATGAGTGGTGTAGCTTTGTGCCTGGAAACTTAACCCAAGCTACTGAAGCAGAGTGTGCTGAACTTAATCAATAGGCCATGGGGCCTGCCCCTATACAATTGTCTTTTAAATTGTATGGGAAGAAATGAGGAGTTCTAAACCAAAAATACATTAATACTGAATTTTATAGTTACCTATGTAGTTATCTTGACCAATGTTATTTTATTTCTTTGTGTGGATTTGACTCATTATCTAGTGTCTTTATTTCACCCGAAGGATTTTCTTTAGCAATTTCTTATAGTTCAGGTCTACAGTGATGAACTCTCTCAGTTTTTGTTTATTTGGTAGTGTTTTAATTTTTTCTAAATTTTTGAAGGATAGTTTTTCCAGATATAGAACTCTTGGTTGACTTTGGATGTGTCATCCACTACCTCCCACCTCCATAGTTTCTGATGAGAAGTCAGTTGGTCGTCTTACTGAGACTTGCTTGTGCGTGACAATTCACTTCTCTTGCTGCTTTCAGGATTCTCTGTATTTGGCTTTCAACAGTTTGATTATAATGTGTCTTGATGTGGATCTCTTTGAGTTTATTCTACTTGGAGTTTTTTGAGCTTGGATGTGTAGATTCATGTCTTTCACTAAATTTGGCAAGCTTTTGGCCATTCTTTCTTTCTTTTTTAATTTAAAGATTGGCACCTGAGCTAACATCTGTTACCATTTTTTTTTCCTTCTTCTCCCCAAAGCCCCCAGTACATAGTTGTATATTCTAGTTATAGGTCCTCCTGGCTCTGCTGTGTGGGACACTGCCTCAGTGTGCTTGATGAGCAGTGCTACGTCCGTGCCCAGGATCTGAACCGGCAAAACCCAGGGCAGCTGAAGCAGAGTGCGCCAGCTTAACCAGTCAGCCATGGGGCCAGCCCTGGCTATTATTTCTTCAGATAGTCTTTATCCCTCTTTTTTTCCTCTCCTCTCCTTCTGGCACTCCCATTATGCATATGTTAGTATGATGGATTGTGTCTCACAGGTCTGTTAGACTCTGTTTATTTTTCTTCATTCATTCTATTTCTGTTACTTGAGTAGTAACTGTTATTCTCAGTTGACCTATCTTCAAGTTCACTGGTTCTTTCTTCTGCCTGCTGAAGTCTGCCACTGAGTTCCCCACTATTGAATTTTTCATTTCAGTTATTGTAGTCTTCAACTCCAGAATTTATATTTGGTTTCTTTTTATAATTTGTGTCTCTCTGTTGATATCCTCTCCTTTGAGACATTGTTCTCATTCTTTCCTTTAGTTCTTTAGACATGGTTTCCTTTAACTCTTGAGCATACTTAAAGTCATTTAAAATCTATGTCTAGTTAAGCCAATGTGTGTCCTAAGGGACAGTTTCTGTTAATTTCTTTTTCTCTTGTTCACAGGAGAAAGTTTGGGTTTTGCCTTATGATTTTTTGTTGAAAACTTAACATTTTGAATATAATGTGGCTACTCTGGAAATCAGATTCACTGTCTTCCTCAGGTTATGTTGTTGCTGCTTGTTGTAGTTACTGTTTATTGTTTAGTGGCTTTTCTGATCTATAAATTTTGTAAAGTTTATATTCTTTGTCATGTGCAGCCACTGAAGTCTCTTTCATGTTAACTTAGTGGCCAGCTAGTGACTTGACAATTTACTTACATGTCTGGAACAACAACAAAAAATCTCCCAGCCTTTGCAGATGGGCTGTGTGTGTGTGTGTGTGTGTTGGAGCACATCTTTATCACTCAGCCAGGGAGTTCACAGCTCTGTCATAGCTTTCATTTCCTGCTTGAGCAAAGCCTCATCATCAGCCAAAGGTAAAAGTTTAAGGCCTTCTCTGGTTTCTTCTGAGCATGAACCAACCCTGGGCATGTATGCATGTGGCTTTTTAGATTCCTGTGAATGTCAGAGCTTTTCAAAGCCTTTATTCCACAAAGCATCTCATTCCCCAGCCTTTCCTCCCTAATTTTTTTTTTTGTTTATTGTTTGAACAAAACGTCATCCTTTGCTCCAGACAATAGCAACTGATACAATTGCCTTTAAATATTTTTGACAGATGTGCCATGGGTAGTGACCTCAGTCCTGGGAGAGTTCTGAATTAGGCACACCCTTTGAGCTAGTCTTTCAGGGAGCCACCAGACAGCTCACAACAAACAACCACAGTTCTTTGAGAATAAGGTCTGTTCTGCTCCCTCTGGCACTTGGTGCCTATACTAGAAATGTGAGTTGTTGTTTTCAAGATTGTTGTCCAGCTGGGGAGTGGAGGATGGTACCAGGGTAAGTTAAAATACCACAAAGCTCTTTTTTTTTTTTTTAAGATTTTATTTTTTCCTTTTTCTCCCTGAAGCCCCCCGGTACATAGTTGTATATTCTTCGTTGTGGGTCCTTCTAGTTGTGGCATGTGGGACGCTGCCTCAGCGTGGCTTGATGAGCAGTGCCATGTCCGCGCCCAGGATTCGAACCAACGAAACACTGGGCTGCCTGCAGCGGAGCACGTGAAGTTAACCACTCGACCACGGGGCCAGCCCCCACAAAGCTCTTTTATTGAGATTCAGCTATTTTTTTCTTGATTTAACATTCCCTTGGTTCCTATAAAATCTGGTTAGATTCCGGAATTCTGGACTGACTTTTGGACTTCCCTATTTCACCATTTTTGCTGACATTCTGTATTTTAAAAAGCCCTTTTTATCTACACACCACCACCCTACTTCCAGTTCTTATTACCTCACGTCAGGACTTTTAAACTGGTTCCTCTGAAATACACCACCTTCTTGATCATGTGACTGCCCTGCTGAGACAGCTGCAGCTCACAGTTCCTCCTTGTCTATCAAATGACGTTTCCAAATTCTGGTCCCAGCATGGCTTTCCAGTTTTATCTCCCTTACTAACCTTACTTCCATGCTGTTTTGATGAATCCACACAGGTAGGCTTCTTCCAAGTAGGCAGTTTGCTTTCCACTGCGTGCCTCCATTGATGCCGTTTGTTCCCCATCTGGATTGTTCCCTAGCCTCACCTCTGCCTCCTGAAACACTATTCATCTCTTCAGAATCAACTCAAATTTCCACCTTTCTATTAAGTCATTCCTAATTACTTCAACCAAAACTAATTCCTCCTTCCACTAAATTGCCATGACATTTTTGTGTCATTTATATATGTCATATATTGCTTGTGTTATTATTTGTATTCATGTTTTCATTCACTCATTCTTTCAATAAATATTTAGTAGCACCCACTGTTTGCTGGGGCTACAGTGGCAAAGAAAGCAGACATTGTCCCTAATGATCATTAGGGAAGACATTAAACAAATAAACACATATATATTATAATAATTACTAACGAAAAACCCCCAAAAGATTCTATGAGTGAGAATAGGATGAGTTCAAATTTTTTGGGTTAAGAGTGAAGGGAGAACATGACAGGCAGAGGGAACACGTCAGAGGCTTCTAGAGCGCTCTGTGTACCTTACCTTCTTTACCAGAGCCAAAGAAACATTTCCCTTAGCACAGTCCTTTATACTTCCTGCACAAGAAGTATAAGAATTAGTGAATAAACACTAAGAATACAAGTAGGTTTGATAAGAGAGAAAAGAACCCAGTGGAGTAAAGAGGGAGAAGAATAAATGTGAATGGTCAGAGAATATGATCATTTAAATTCCTTTCTGTTTCAATAAAATAGTAGTCATAGTAGCAGCAGCAGCAGCAGCTGACATTTATTGAGTGCTTCCTCCAGGCTAGGAACTATGCTAAGGGCGTTATGTGTACCATTTTATATAACATCTAATTTGTGTGCTGTCTGTCGGTTTTTTCCTCAGTGTCTTGCAGCAATGTCAGGAAGTGTACCTCTCCTTCCCACAGCAACCAGAGGGATCCAATCTCTTTAGTGGTACAAAGAGGGGAACATTATTTCTCACTTCATACCGGGTAATTTCTACTTCTACTTTGATTTGATTAACCCTACATGTGTTTTCCTTAAAATGGAGAGAGGTTAAACATTGACTTTCAAAGTATTTTAAAACATTTTGTACCTGGAGATTTTTCCGAGTTGAAGAGCTATGGAAGAAAACGGGTGATGTTTCTTAATTAGGCCAGGATGCCAAAGCGGCCTTGACCTTATTATTACTCTTGTATGTCTCAATCTATGGACAAATTGTGTTCCTTTTCCAAAGATTTTTTCTTCCCTTAGGTGATCTTTGTGACTTTACCCTCAGTCAACGATCCCATGCTTTCTTTTATGATGCCGTTTGATCTGATTAGTAACTGGACACTTGAACAGCCAGTCTTTGCCGCCAACTACATTAAAGGAACCATTCAGGCAGCTCCAGATGGTAAGTGTTCCCCCTCAGAATTTTTTTTTTCTCAAAAGCTTCCAGAAGGTTTGGGATTCAGACTTGGCTCATGTTGGAAGTCAAGCAAAAGCTGCCGTGCTTCTTTGGGTAGTGCGTCTCTCACTGTTTGTGGCAGTTCTGTTGCCAGCTGTGCCTGCCTTTTAGTATGTGTGTGCCGTTTCTTTCCCCAGGTGGCTGGGAAGGACAGGCTACTTTTAAGTTAAGCTTCAGAAAAGGAGGCGCCGTCCAGTTTGCCCAGTTGATGATGAAAGCTGCCTCTGCTGGTGAGCGATAATTATAAAGATCTTAGGCACTGTGGGGTTTTGAGGCCTATCAAATTGTAACAGGACTGTTAACCAGTCAAGATTTTCTAGCCTCTGTGGTCAGGCAGTTGGTAGTTGCACATGTATTCCGCAGGCATTTCCTAAGCCTACCTACTGTGTGCCGAGTACCGTACTACCTGCTGGGAACACAAAGGTTATTCAGTCTCTCCCTGAGTTTGCAGTGTGGTGGGAGTTTACAGTCAGACGTCTGAAAGACTGCTTGACCTGATCGTCTTTTGTCCATATAAATGCTGGTCTCATATATTGTTGAGTAGTCTCTTTCTCAGGTCAGGGAGCCCCAGTTTTCTTAGCTCTTCTTCCCTTGGGATGGTTCTTTGTCTTCTCTCCTTGCTGGCTTTGCCTTTGATTCTCTTAGGTTTAGTCCCTATCTTCCTTGAGAGGAGGGAAGAGGCACTGTCAAGCCTTGCAGACCTGATCTAATAGAAGTACCAGAAAACTCTTTCAAACTTTGAGTACAAATAATTTTTTTAATGATATATTTTTGTTCAGTCTAGCCTCAGTTCATGCCTTTCACTCTCTCACCTTTTGTACTCCAGTCCAACAGGACTTCTTTGTGCCTTGTTCTCTCACCTCTGAGCCTTCATGCTATTTGCTGTCTGGCATGCTCTTTTCCTTTCTCCCTTGCCTTCTATCCCCAACTCCAATCTAGTTTAAACAAACACACTTTAGTAGAGACAGACATATGCAAATACATTATCCTATCTTGTGGCATGTGTTGTAATAGAGGCGTGGACAAAGTGCGGGGGACACACACAAGGATGGAGTGAAGTTTCTAGCTTAGAAGACTGACTGGATCATGATGCTATAAACCATGGTCAAGAATATAAGAGACAGTCTAAGTTGGAGAGGAAATGAGTTCAATTTTAGACATAATAATACTAGCTAATATTTATTGAATACTTACCATATACTGGGCAATGTTCGAAGCCCTTTACATGTGTCAATATATTTAATCCTCACGAAAACCTTATAATGTAGGTACTATCATTATCTTCAGTTTATAGCTGGGGAAACTGAGTCGGTGATGGTTATATAATTTCCCAAGGCTATTTAGTTAGCAAGTGATGGAGCTGGAATTTGAATCCTAAACCTACTCTTTCTCTCTTTTTAAACTTTTTATTTTAAAAAAAAATCAAGTTTATAGAAAAGTTGCAAGAATATTGCAGTGAACTTCCATGAATCCTTCGTCTAGATTCACCCTTTATTAACATTTTCCCACATTTGCTTTATCTTATTATTTTTTGCTTTTATTTTCACTGAACTATTTGAGACTAAGTCACAAAGAGCATTTCCTTTATTCCTAAATAGTTGAATGTGTATCTCTTATGAACGAGGGCATTCTCTTGTCTAACCTCAGTGTGTTTATCAAATTCAGAAAATGGAATGTTGAAACAATACTATTTAATGCATAGTTTATATTCAAACTCAAATGATTGACTCATTACTGTTCCTAATTCTAATAGTACTTTTTTTTTCCAGTCCAGGATCTAATCCTGGATCACACATGGAATTTCGTGGTCCTATTTCTTTGGTATCCTTTAATCTGGACGTAGCCTTTCTTTGTCTTTCATGATATTGACATTTTAAAAAGAATACAGGCTTATTGTTTTGTAGAATGTCCCTTAATTTGAGTTTGTCTGTTTCCTCATGATTATATCCAGGTCGTTGCATTTTGGCAGGAATACTCTATAAGGGATATTGTGTCATTTTAAGCCTCCACTCTTAACCTGTGTACCATATTAAGTGTGAAGTACATGCTAATGCTAGAGGCCAGAGGACATTCAGCTTGGAGCTCCAAAGATGAACTGTATCTAGAAACTGATTTGGAAATTCTCAGCACACAGGTCATCTCTGGAGCTATGTGAGTGATAGGCTCATTCAGTGAATTATGGATGGCATTCCAAGGGTCCTCTCCATTCAAGGGATGGGCAGGGAGGAGTGACCTGCAATGAAGATTGAGAAGGGACTGATGGAGAGGTAGGAGAATCAAGTGAGTTTGTTGTCCCACAAGTCAAGGGAGGAGAAAGTTTCAAGCAATGCTGAGTGGTCATCTGTGTCAGCTGCTGTCAGTGCCAGGCCCTGAATAAGCACAGGCAAATAAGACACAATCTCTGCCCTCAAGAAGCATATGGTTCAGGACAAGGGTGGTATGTATTTTTTTTATCTTGTATCCTGGGAGCATTGTTGGACTCACATCTAAGGGGATGGTTAATACTCTGATTTATTTGGTTGATAGCTACTACATCTGACTTAAAAGAATTACAGTCCCATTTTGCTAAACTTGTCTTCTCAGCTGCCAGCGGAGTTCCACTTGGAAGTGTAACTTGCTGGTTCGGTGCTCCAGGACTGAGTGTAGTTACCTGTCAGGGAAGCATGATGGGCACCCAACAGATGCCTGGCCCAGGTAAGGTATGGCAGGGAGGTTCTTCCTGGGAGGTGGAAAAATATGCCATGGGCTCAAAGATCTAGTCGCTGCTAGCTTGCCTCCAATTGTACTGTAGAAGAAGCAGCAGAGGTTTGGGGGGTTGGAAAATGGTTGAGTCTATGACTTTATCTCCAGACTGAACCCTAGTGGCAAGTCAACAAGTGACCGGGCTTTGGTTTCAGGCTTCCTTTTAACTATAACGTACAAAAATGGAGCCTACCTGGGCAACTCCCGTTAGTGGGAACAGTCGTTTCCTGCTTACAGCCTGAGCAGGAAACGTATGGTCCTGCCCACTTCCCCCTGCCCATTTCACACAAGCATAGCCACCATGCTTGTGCCGTGCCCTTCAACCTTGCTGAGGACTGCAGCTCTGAGCTGTGTGCCTGGTACCCCTTAACAGTTGTGCCTGTCCACAGCTGCTGACTTCTGTTCCTGGGAGGAACATGATAGCTGAGGGATTCTCAATTGTGGTCTACAGCCTACTGGTGGGCCACAAAGGGTCTCTTAACTGCCAATAGACCCAAAAATGTGGGCCCTTTCTTGACTTGTCCTTAGAGCATGATGTGCGTGTCCATCAACTTTTAGTTTTGTATACAACTAAAGGATAATAAAATAATTTATTTATTTATTTTTTCAAGATTTTATTTTTTTCCTTTTTCTCCCCAAAACCCCCCGGTACATAGTTGTATATTCTTCATTGTGGGTCCTTCTAGTTGTGGCATGTGGGATGCTGCCTCAGCGTGGTTTGATGAGCAGTGCATGTCCGCGCCCAGGATTCGAACCGACGAAACACTGGGCCGCCTGCAGCGGAGCGCGCGAACTTAACCACTCGGCCACGGGGCCAGCCCCTAAAGGATATTTATTTGTAACCTTAATAGTTACCTTAGTTTTTAACGATTTTTAAAATCTAACATTCAAAATCTAAAAGTAAGTGTTGCTAAGGTTTTATAAAACATTTTTTTATTGAGTTGAAATTCATATAACATACAATTAACCGTTTAAAATTATACCATTCAGGGGCCAGCCCGGTGGCGCAGCAGTTAAGTTTGCCCGTTCCGCTTTGGCGGCCCGGGGTTCGTCAGTTTGGATCCCTGGTGTGGACATGGCGCCGCCTGGCACGGCATGCTGTCGTAGGCGTCCCACGTATAAAGTAGAGGAAGATGGGCACGGATGTTAGTCAGGGCCAGTGTTCCTCAGTGAAAAGAGGAGGATTGGCAGCAGTTAGCTCAGGGCTCATCTTCCTCAAAAAAAAAAAAAGTACCATTCAGTGCTTTTAGTATATTCACAATGTTGTGCAACCATCAGCTCTCTCTAATTTTAAAACTTTTTCAACACCCCATAAAAACACTCCCTACCCACTAAGTAATGATTCCCCATTGTCTCCTCCCTACATCTCTTGGTATCCTCTCATCTGCTTTTTGTCTCTATTGATTTGCCTATTCTGAGTATATCACATGAAAGGAATCATAGAACATGTGACCTTTTGTGTTTGGCTTATCTCACTTAGCGTAATATTTTCAAGGTTCATCCAAGTTGTAGCATGTGTCAGTACTTTATTCTTTTTGTGGCTGAATAATATTCTATTGTATGTATGTACCAAAATTTGTTTATCTATTCATCCATTGATGGACATTGGGCTTGTTTCCACCTTTTGGCTATTATGAATAATAGCTGCTATAAAATGTAAACATTTGTATATAGCTTTCTGTGTGGACATGTGTTTTCACTTCTCTTGAGTACATACCTAGGATTGGAATTACTGGATTGCATAGTAATTCAATGTTTAACTTTTTGAGGAACCACTAAACTGTTTTCCACAGCAACTGCACTATTTAACATTCCCACCAGCAGTGTACAAGTTCCTATTTCTCCACATCCTTGCCAACACTTATTTTCCTTTTTTTGTTGTTGTTTTTGTTTATATTAAAGCCATCCTAATGTGTGTGAGGTGGTCTCTCGTTGTGGTTTTAATTTGCATTTCCTTAATGACCAGTGATGTTGAACATCTTTTCATGTGCTTGCTGGCCATTTGTATGTCTTCGTTGGTGATGTATCTATTGAAGTCCTTTGCTCATTTTTTACTTGGGTAGTTTATCTTTTTGTTGTCGAGTTGTAAGAGTTCTTTATATATTCTGGATATTAAACTCTTATCAGATATGGGATTTACAAATATGTTTTCCCATTCTGTATGTTGTCTTTCACATTTTTGATAATGTCCTCTGCTGCACAGTTTTTAATTTTTATCGAATTTAACTGTTTTTTCTCTTGTTACTTGTGCTTTTGGTGTCAAATTTAAGAATCCATTGCCAAGTCCAATGTCATGAAAATATGCCCCTATTGTTTTTTCACCTAAGAGTTTTATAATTTGGGCCGTTATATTTAGGTTGTTGATTCATTATGAGCTAATTTTTGTATATGGAGTGAGGTTACATTCCAACTTCATTCTTTTGCATGTGGTTACCCAGTTGTCTCAGCATCATTTGCTGAAGAGACTATTCTTTCCCCACTGAATGGTATTGGCATTCTTGTTGCAAATAAATTGGTCATAGATGTTTAGGTTTATTCCTGGACTCTCAAATCTATTCCATTAGTATATAAATCTACCCTTATGCCACTACAACGCTGTTTTGATTACTATAGTTTTGTAGCAAGTTTTGAAATAGTAAAGTGTGAGTCTTCCTATTTTGTATTTCTTTTTCAATATTGTTTTGGCTATCCCTGGTCTCTTGCAGTTCCGTATGAATTTGAGAATCAGCTTTTCCATTTCTGCAAAAAAGGCCATTGGAATTTTGATAGGGATTGCATTGAATTTGTGGATCACTTTGGGGAGAATTGCTATCTTAACTTAATATTGAGTCTTCCAATCCATGAACATGGGAAGTCTTTCCATTATTTGGGTCTTCTTTAATTTCTTTCAGTAATGTTTTGTAGTTTTCAGTGCACAAGTCTTTCACCTCCGTGGTTACATTTATTCCTAGGTATTTTATTCAATGGAATTGTTTTCTTAATTTCCTTTTTGGATTCTCTATTGCTGGAACTATGCTTTACTAAATCAAACTTTTTATTTTGAGATAACTGTAGATTCACATACGGTCTTAAGAAGTAATACAGAGAGATTCCCTTATACATTTTTCCCAGTTTATCCCATTGGTAATATCTTGTAGAACTATAGTACAATATCACAGCCAGGATATTGGCATTGATACAATCAAATTGCAGAACATTTCCATCACCACAAGATCCCTCATGTTGCCTTTTTATAGCTACACCTACTTCCCTTCCACACTCTCCTCCTCTTTAACCTATGGCAACCACTAATCTGTGCTGAAAATTAAATAACACACTCTTAAAGAACCAATGGATCAAGAAGAAATTACAAGGGAAATTAGAAAATACTCAGAGAATGAACATGAAAACACAACATACCAAAACCTACAGGACACAGCAAAAGTGGTGCTAAGGGGGAAATTTATAAAGTAGCTATAAATGCCTACATTAAAAAATAAGAAAGATGTCAAATCAACAACCTAACTTAAGGAACTATCAAAAGAAGTACAGACTAAACCCAAAGCTATCAGAAGGAAGGAAATAATAAAGACTAGAGCAGTGATAAATGAAATAGAGAATAGAGGAAAATCAGTGAAACCAAACGTTGGTACTTCAAAAAGACCCACAAATTGACAAACCTTTAGCTAAACTGACCAAGAGAAAAAGAGAGAAAACTCAAATTATTAAAATCATAAATCAAAGTGGAGACATTACTATTGATTCTACAGAAATAGAAAGAATTATAATAGAGTACTATGAACAACTATACATCAACAGATTGGATAACCTAGATGCAGTGAACGAATTCCTAGAAACACAAAACCTACTAAGACTAAATCATGAAGAAATAGAAAATCTGAATAGACCTAGTAAGGAGATTGAATCAATAATCAAAAATCTCCCAACCAAGAAAAGTCCTGGACCTAATGGTTTCACTGGTAAATTCTACCAAACATTTAAAGAAAAACTAATACCATTTCTTCTCAAACTTTTCCAAAAAATTGAAGAGGAGGTATCACTTCCTAACTCATTCTATTAGCTATTGTGAATTATGCTGCTATGAACCTGGGAGTACAAATAGCTCTTTGAGACCCTGCTTTCAATTCTTTTGGGTATATGCCCCAAAGTAGAATTGCTAGATCATATGGTAGTTCTATTTTTTATTTTTTGGGGGAAACTCCATACTGTTTTCCACAGTGGCTGTACCATTTTAGATTCCTATGAACAGTGCACAAGTGTTCCAGTTTCTCTACATCCTTGTCAAGACTTGTTGTTTTCTGTTTTTTTTTTTTGTCATAGTAGCCATCCTAATAAGTGTGAGAAATGACAACATGTTCACAAAAAAACCTGTACACAAATGTTTGTAGCAGCTTTACTCATATCAATCAAAACCTGGATAGAGAAACACAGACAGCCTTAAACTGCTGAATGCTTACATATATAGTGGTACGTCTATACCATGAAACACTACTCAGCAATAAAAAGGAACAAATTATTGATACACAGTCTCAAGAGAATTATGCTGAGTGAAAAAAGCCTGTCCCCAAAGCTTACATACTGCATGATTCCATTTATACAACATTCTAGAAATGGCAAAATTATAGAAAGGGATGGGGGCTGGCCCCATGGCCTAGTGGTTAAGTTCGGTGCACTTCACTTTGGTGGCCTGGGTTCAGTTCTTGGGCGCGGACCTATACTACGCAGCAGCCATGCTGTGGTGGTGACCTATATACAAAATAGAGGAAGACTGGCACAGATGTTAGCTCAGGGCAAATTTTCCTCAGCAAGAGAAAAAAAAAATAGAAATGTATTGGTGCCCAGGATCCGAACTGGCAAACCCTGCGCTGAACCCCGAAGCGGAATGCATGAACTTAACTGTTATGCCACTGGGCCAGCCCCAGTCTCTGTCTTTTGATTGGAGAGTTTAATCTATTTACATTTAAAGTAATTATTGCTAATGGGGCCTTAGTCTGTCATTTGCTATTTGGTTTCTATATGCCTTACAGCTTTTTTGTCTCTCATTTCCTGCATTACTGCCCTCTTTTGTGTTTATTAGATTTTTTATAGTGAAAAGTTTAAATTTCTTTTTCATTTACTTTTGTCTATATTCTATACCTATAGAATAGTTTGTGATTACTGTGGGGGTTACATTTAACATCCTAAAGTTATAACACTAATTTGAATTTTTTACTAGCTTAGTTTCATGACTTTTTTTTTTTTTTTTTAAAGATTTTTATTTTTTCCTTTTTCTCCCCAAAGCCCCCCGGTACATAGTTGTGTATTCTTCGTTGTGGGTTCCTCTAGTTGTGGCATGTGGGACGCTGCCTCAGTGTGGTCTGATGAGCAGTGCCATGTCCGCGCCCAGGATTCGAACCGACGAAACACTGGGCCGCCTGCAGCGGAGCGCGCGAACTTAACCACTCGGCCACGGGGCCAGCCCCTCTAGCTTAGTTTCAATAACATACAAATACTCTGTACCTTTACAGCTCTGTCTTGACCCCTTTCAGTTGATGTCACAAAATTACATCTTTATACATTGTGTGCCCAAAAAAACATAATCTAATAATTCTTTATGACTCATAAATATATGTAGATATAAATGAATTATATGGAAAAGAAAAAATGGAATTACAAACCATTGTTACAGTAATACTAGGTTTTATAATTGCCCAATGATTTACCTTTATTGAGATCTTTATTTCCTAATATAGCTTCAAATTACTGTCTAGTGTCTTTTCTTTTCACCCTGCAGGGCTCCATAAGCTTTTCTTGCAGGGCAAGTCTAGTGGTAATGAACTCCCTCAGCTTTTGTTTATGCGGGAATGTCTTAATTTCTCACTCTTGAAGGAATTTGGCCAGGAATATAGGATTCTTGTTTGACACTTTTTTTCTGGCCTCCAAAATTTCTGATGAGAAATTTGCTTATTATCTTATTGAGGATCCCTTGTATGTGATGATTCACTTCTCTCTTGCTGCTTTCAAGATTCTCTCTTTATCTTTGGCTTTTGAAAGTCTGACTGTAATGTATCTCAGTGTGGATCTCTTTGAGTTCATCTTACCTGGTGTTTGTTTATCTTCTTGGATGTTTATATTCATGTCTTTCATCAAATTTGGGACAATTTCAGCCATTATTTCCTGAAATATTCTCTCTATTCTTTTCTCTCTCTCTCATCCTTCTGGAACTTCCACACTGCATATGTTTGTCTGCTAGATGGTGTCCCACTGGTCCCTTAGGCTCTGTACATTTTTCTTCAATCTTTTTTCTTTCTGTTCCTTAGTGTCAACAATTTCCATCATCCTGTCTTCAAGTTCATTGATTCTTTCTTATATCTTCTCAAATCTAAATTTGAATCCCTCTAGTGAATTTTTCATTTCAGTTATGGTACTTTTCAGCTCCAGAATTTCTTTTTGGTGCATTTTCCATCTCTTTATTGATAATTGTATTTTATTCTTATATTGTTTTTTTTTACTTTCTCCACATCTTCCTTTAGTTCTTTGAGCATCCTCAAGACAGTTCTTTTAAAGTTTTTTTCTAATGAGCTTAAACATAAATATGGATTAAAGCAAAATAACCTGACAGTTGTCCATTCACCTTGATCCAATTAAATCGCTTTGGGAATGTAGCCAAGGAAATAAATAAAACCCATGTCTATTGTAATATTAATTGGAAAGTTGGAAACAACATGCTTTCCTACAACAGGGGAATTAAGTAGCACCTATCCATATGATAAAGTACTGTCTAGCTTTTAATTTATGAAATGCATTAATCATGTAAAGAAATTTCTTATAATGTCAAATAAAAAGAGCCAGATAAAAAATTGTACAGTTGTTATAATCATGCTTATTTAAAAAATATTAACAGAGATTCTACAAAAAATACACTAAAATATTAGGTTTTTGTCTTTAATGATGGAATTATAGATGACTTTTTAAAATCCATCTTTTCTCTCTTTTCCAAATACATCTTCCTCATTGAGCATGTATTACTTTTTTCATAATCAAAACAAACTTTATTAAGTAGAATATATATCGATGCACAGCCATAAGTAATGTAGAGATATAACTGTAGTGTTGTTTTCATATTAATTTGAATCCCTCCACAACAGGAAATGATAAAACCTTCAGCTGTTGGTGGCTGAAGGATCTGGCTTTAGCATTATTCGGCCTGAATTCTCTTCCATTGTCAGTTTGCTTCAGTGTTATTTTTTATCTTCCTCTTTTTTCTCACTGATTCCTCATCCACTCTAAAAAATGAGTAATTGATTTTTTTTTCTGTCTCAGCATACCCAGTTGTTGTCTATGGACCCCCACCTGCGGGATATGGAACCCCACCTGTGGGATATGGAGCCCCACCTCCGGGATATGGAGTCCTGCCTGCGGGATATGGAGCCCCACCAGTGGGATACAGAGCCCCGCCTGCAGGACATGGAGCCCCACCTGCAGGACATGGAGTCCTACTGGCTGGAAATGAAGCCCCGCCTGCAAGATGTGAAACTCCACCTGCTGGAAATAGAGCTAGGGCTCATGAATCTGTGGCAGCCCAGCTGGCTGGGTCTGAGACCTCTCCTTCCGTTGCCTCATCTTCTCAGGCTCATTTACCACCTTCTAAGAAGTAAACCTTGAAGACTCACCAAGCAAAGTGGCACCCTAAAACTGAAGTCAGGGTAAGAAGGAGGACTCAGGTATGTGATTAAAGATGTCTCAGGTAGTTGTCTCACCCTTTGGAAGGCGAAAGTGAAGCTTTACTTCCATGCCTAGATTTTAGAAGCAGAGTCAATTCTTGATTAGATGGGCTAAAGGAGAAGTAGAATTGTAGGGCTAATTCTGCAATAATTTGGTTGACATCAAGCTGCATTTTTAACCATGCCTTGAATGTGAGTGGGCAAAACCTTCCTGCCTTTCTCCCCTCCCCTATTCAAGAAACACATTTTATGCTTAGTTTGCTAGGCACTAAGATATGTGTTAGAAATATTAAGTGGAACACTTAGTTGTTTTCCACAGCATTATTTATATTAGTGAAAGGATGGAACAAGCTAAATTTCTAATAGTGAGAGAGAATTTCATAAATTATGGTACATCCATACAATGGAATATTATGCAGCTATTTAAAATGATGTCTGGAGGTAGGGAAAGCTTTCTTTAAGAAGACCAAAAACAACGAAGCAATAAAGAAAAACAGTGATAAATTTGACTATATCAAAATTTTAAACTTTTGTGTGACCAGAGTTAAAAGCTAACCAACAGACTAGGAGAAAGTAATTTCCAACATATATATTAAACAAACAAAAAATGTATAGTCAGAATATATGAAGAACTCCTATAAATAAGCCCCAAAGAAAAAAATGGACAGAAGATATGAATTTCAATTAATCAAGGCAATAGAGTGGCCAAGAAACATTTGAAAAGATGTTCATTCAACTTGACTACTGTTAGGGAAATGCAACTTGAATTGAAAAACAGTTTTTATCTCCAAAGATTTACAAATACTAAAAAGACCGAAAAACTCAAGTGTTGGGAACAATGTGGAGAAAGGGTCATTTTTATACACTATTGATGGGAGTGTAAGTTGGTATGCCTTTTTAGAAAGAAATCTGGTGGTATCTTTTAAAAGTTGAAATATATGTACTCTTGATTTAGCAGTTTCTCTTCTTAATATCTATCCCCGATAGATGTGCACATGTGCACAAAGATGTATATGGGAAGATTTCATTACATTCATTGTTTCTAACAACACAAAATTAGAAATAACCTGTATATTCATTAAGAGTAAATATTTAAATAAACTATGGTACATCCATGCTACATATGCAAAAATTTCTAAGTCTTATTGTTAAATGAGAAGAGCAATTTGTGGGGAGTATGGACCACAGTGATTTTCAGTCCATCAGACTTAATGCCCCCTTTTATAACAAATATTTTGTAATGTCTCCTTTACTCCATTGGAATGGAATTTGTAGACAATTGCACATGATTGTGCACCATTTCAACCCAAATCAATACAATACCATAAATGTGACGTAAAGAAGGAATAATAGAAAGGCAGTTTGTAGTGAAATTTTCAGTATTTTAGTGCATAAATGCTCAGACTCCACTGTACTAGAAGACGTAACGAAGTAATCAGGCGCTAACCCCACTCTATGTAGATGCGCCATGGTCGTAAACACTAGGACGTAAACACCAAAAATGCCAACTGCTGTGTGTATTTTGTATCAGTGACTTGAATACCATGATGGCATTGCCATTGGCAATGCTTTTTTCCAAAATGATGAACAATTCTTGACGAATTTCCAAATAAAACAGTTTAGTTTTCCTTGATTTACACAGTGGCCGAATTCCTGAAAAGTTCTGTGTATATTAAAATCGTGTAAAACAGGGGTTAGGCTCTAGGCTCAAATGATAATAAGCATGTGTTTCACCTACATCACTGGCCAGAGATTCATAGGATGATTCTTTGTTGTGAGGAACTACCCTGTGCCTTTCAGGATGTCTAGCATTCTTGACCCCTCACCCATTAAATGCCAATAGTGGCCTCCAATTGTGGTAACCCAAAATGCCCCCCACCTATTCCCTAATTGCCCCCTGGGGGGCAATGCCATCCCTACTGAGAACCACCATTCTAGACTATTCTAGACTATTCCAAAGTTTTCAGCATTTTAAGAGCTTACTCTTCTTCCACTCTGACCAAGTTCCTACTTTCATTGACCTTTCCTTCCTTTCTTGCAGGCTTATCAAGCTACCTAAAAGTGAGGCCTTAAAAATATTATGTTGGGCCAGTCTCGTGGCCAAGTGGGTTAAGTGCGCATGCTCCACTTGGGTGGGCCAGGGTTTCGCTGGTTCGGATCCTGGGTGCAGACATGGCACTGATCATTAGGCCATGCTGAGGCAGTGTCCCACATGCCACAACTAGAAGGACCCACAACTAAAATATACAACTATGTGGTGGGGGATTTGGGGAGAAAAAAGCAGGAAAAAAAAAGATTGGCAACAGTTGTCAGCTCAGGTGCCAATCTTTAAAAAAAATGTATTATGTCAAATATTTCTAGATGTTATACAGCAGACAAGTTTCAGGAGCTCTAGTCTGCAATATTACCAGACCCAAAAGATGTTTTAATCAATATTTTTTTTCTGTGCATATTTTGTATGTAATTGAGAACATGCTATATATACAGTGTTTCACCTGACATTTTACAAACATTTTCATAAATTTTTTTAGACAGCTTTATTGAGGTATAATTGATTAAAAACTGCATATATTTAATGTGTATGATTTGATGAATTTCTTAGTAGCTACATAATATTCTGATATGGTTGCACCATTACCTATTTTCTCAATCCCTATTTTAAGATACTTGAGTTGTTTCCAGGTTTTTGCTATTACAAACAACATCGTGATTAACTTCTCTGTATATAGAACTGTTTTTGAATTTTGGATTATTTCATTAAAACAGGTTAGAGTTATTCATTGATCCTCATTGTAACAGTTAGGAAACCAGATGCTCCTATGTTCCCAAGGACAGCCTTTCCCAGGGAAGTCAGGTGGATGTTCATGGATATTATGTGAAAGAGGGGGTTACTGAGTCACTAACATTTACAAGAAATATTGCATGTCTCTCTTTTCCTTAAATTTAATTCTGTTACCAAGACCCCACATTACTATCTGGCTTGTTGGTGGGTTCCCCCCAACTCCCAAGTTTATGCAGGTGTATCCAAATCTTATGTTGCACCAAGATGCTGGGAAGGCCCTTCCAGTCATCAGATTGCTTCTCAAACAGCCACTGTCCAGTCCTGGCAATCCCATCAAGTCTGATAGCCTGGTTGTTTTCTTATGACCCCAGAATCTTGGGTAGGGCTGGGAGCTGGGTGTCAGAGATCCAACCCCATACACCATGTCACTCCTAAACCCTGGGGAGCAGGACCGCAGTGCCCCCTCCTTGAGAGAGTCACATTTCCTTCCCCAACCTTCCAGATTCTGCCCTCCCAGCAAGCTGCTGGTCTGCATCCCCTCCTCCTCTTGAGCATCCATCCTAATGCCAATCTCAGGATTGAGTTTCCACAAAAGACAAGGAACAGCCTTTGCCTTCACGTTGACTTGGCTTTCCTTGCCCACTGCCTGGAGGTTTCCTTGAAATCATGTATGTGTGAGTATATATGGAATGTAAAGAACAGATCCAAATTAATACTGCAAAAAATTATTCTGCTGCACAGGTTACCTAGCCACTGGGTAGGAAGTAAAACATGTGGCATCCATGCCAACATTGACCTGGAGTGTCTTCAGGAGAGGGGAGATGGTGGGACACACTCAACTATGGACTGCTGGAGAATAAACTTGTTTTTGAAATTTCCTAAATGGATCAAGAAGGGATTCTGTCCAAGGAAGAGGGTCTGTAGATTTGACCAGCAGTTTGATTAATCTAGATATATGCTTAGTAGCAAGTATAAAAAAATTTGTGTAATATTTGGGAATTATCATTTATCATAAATAATAAAACAATATTAATTGAACCTAGTGTTAATAAGTAGCTACTAATATTGAACACAGTTGGTAAATTTCTTTTAAAGGCTAAATAGTCATTCAACAAATCTTTAAGTGCCCTAGCCAAAGCCACTGGGGCTAGATTTTTGATTTCATGAAAAAAAGAAAGGATGGTTTCCTCCTTGGCCTCAGGGAGAGGCAACAGTTGTCTCCTGGGTTTGGAGAAGAGTTACCAGAACGTGCCTTGCTCTCCTCTTTCACCATGTCTGTGCCTAGAATGTTTTCTACCCATCCCTCTCTCCACCCCAATACTTTGCTGCCT
Organism: Equus asinus; assembly: GCF_041296235.1. Taxonomy (NCBI): domain Eukaryota; kingdom Metazoa; phylum Chordata; class Mammalia; order Perissodactyla; family Equidae; genus Equus; species Equus asinus. The sequence goes on along the minus strand of NC_091793.1, from coordinate 19,885,668 downwards.
TTTGGTCCCTGGCAAAGTTCTATTCATCTGTTGAATCTCACTGCAAACCCTCTGTGAAACCTTCCTCAATTCCCAACCAAAATCAGATGTTATTTCTTCCTCTGTCCCATTCTATTTTGTGCACTACTCCATTGGAGCATTTACAGAGTACATTGTCATTGCTGGTTTACATGTCTGTCTCTGACCTGAACTGTGAGTTGTCTGAAGACCATTTTGGGCCATTATTTGGTGCAAGGCATTATTCCTAGTGCTGTGGAGAGGAGGCAAAGTTATTTAAAATATGGTCCCTGTCTTCTAAGAACTTATTGTTGAGATCTGTAGGGCAAGAGGGCAAATAGTTTGTTTGCCTCACTCTGCCACTCTTCTGGAAGATCCAGAGAAAAGAATTTCTGGTTATCGTTTTAACATAGTTTGTTATTATTTAGTTATCATAGGGCGAACAGATGAGGAGACAACTGCCATTGAAAAGATAGTTTGTTATGCTCACTGATCCCATGGCAGGGACATGCCATGCCACGGGGGCCACACAGGAAAGCACCAGGGTCAGTCATAAGGCAGAAGGAGTTCGGGAAACTGGGCCAGAGCCTTTCTTGTGGTTCCCATGGCAAGGAACGTGTGAGGCAGGGTAAGCAGGTTTAGGATTGGGCACTTTGAATAATTTCAGTGAGCTCTGGGGTATAAGTGGCATCCTTGTTGTCTAGTACCTGGCCCTGGGGTGATTAGAGCAGGTGGAACCTGATAAAACAGGTAGTTGGGGAATGGCCTGGATTGGTTGCATTTGAAAGGTACACTCACAGGCGAGTTGTTTACCATCTCTATAAATTGGCTAACCTTGGGGGGGCAGTCCCTCCAGGGTTAGCAAGGTCCCAGTCAAAGTGTCACAGTACAAAAAGTAAAAGATATGATTAATAAAGTTATAAAACTAGGCCCCTGGCTTTCCTCATTGGGTTCCCTAACTCTGGGTGGAATCTCTGAAAAACAGGATGAAAAAAGGAAAAGAAAGAGGGAAGGAAACTTTTCTCTCAATTAGAAGTGCCATCAGTTACAGGTAAAACCAACTACATTGTTTTAAATACATAGGGACTAATTTTCCTCACAAATGATACTCCAGGAGACAGGCTGACCAGCTTGGTGCAACAACTCAACCACATCATCCAGGGCTCAGCTCCTTTTACCTTCCAATCTGCGATCCCTGCTCTCCCTAGCCTATTGCCTCAGGGTCAAGGTGGTGATCACCTCCAGGTATCATGCCCACATCCAGGGAAGGGGAGTAGGGGAGAGCAAAGGGCTGTGCCAACTGCAGCTCCCTTACTTTTCAAGGTGCCAGCTGGAGGGCAGGTACCTTCTGCAATGCTAATCTAAAACAATCTAAATCTCTCTCACTGGAATACTGCAGGGTTGTTAAAAAGAATGTGGCAACTGAAAATGTACTAATAGGGAATAATCTTCAAAAGATGGTAAATGAAAAAAGCCATGAAACTGTGTTTACTGTGTTGCCATTCTCTGCATTATGCAAAGAGAGTGATCTAGCGGGTCTCTAGGGAGATGTACAGGACAGTGGTAGCAGGGGTCGCCTCTGGGTTGGGTCGCTGCATGGCTAGGAGAAAGATTGGGAGGGAGACTTAGTTTTTTCACTATAAACCCTTTTGGACCTTTTGAATTTTGTACTATGTGCATGTGTACACCGTGTTTCTATTTTTAGAGATGAATAAGAAATAAATTAATAATATGCTAGGTTCTACCTTGCTTATAAATTGTGCAGTGGCTCCTCACAGCCTTCAGGATAAAGTCCAAACTCTTGGTTTTCACGTGTACGTAGATCACATTATGCTCCTTAGTATTCAAGGCCCTGTGCAGTCTGGCCCTTTCGGTGATCTCTCCGGCTGTGTGATCCTGCAGAGCAGACGTAATGCAGGCACTGACCCTGGTGCGGCCTTTGCCTCCTCACTGTGTTCTGCTCATCTTTCAAAACAGCCCAGAAACGCTTTCTTCTGAGAATCTTTCTCTGAACTCCCCTTCTAGGGTCCTTGCCCTTCTGCTGAGCTTGTATTGTAGTCTCAGCATGTTTCTGCCGAAATACTGTGCTAGTCCTACCGGGATTGTTTGTGTGCTCATCTCCCCTATTACCTGTGAGCTCCTTGAGAGCAGAGGCTGTATCCCATTGCAGGGCGCCTAGCAGCAGAAGCATGGCACAGAGTGGGTGTCTAGTAAACATTTGTTGAGTGAATAAAGCCGTGAATAAGTTGTTTCTTGATTTATGATACATGCATACACCACTGAGTTCTGGCCACCAGCTGAAGATTATAATTTGCAGAATCGGTTTTATTTGGCAGACTGTTAAAGAGGATTAGAAATTAAAATTTGAGGTTTTAGAGGAAGCTGTCCCCTCTCTGGCTGGTTGAGTTGAACAGTCCCGAAGGCATGGTAATGTTTCCCCTCTTCCTACCTCACAGCCATAGTTTATATGGTTCCTACTGGCCAAAGCCACTGCTGGCAAGGTGGTCTGATAGGACTCATCTGGTATTTAAAGGCCTTTGAAAGTGACTTAATGATCATTATTTAGTTGAGTGCCAGCCAGTGTGCTAAGGTACTTCATAAGCATATCTCACTTAAGCCCCATAGCAATCCACTGAGGTGGGCACTGTTAATATCTTCATTTTACAGTAAGCATACTGAAGCTTGGAGAACTTAGCAAACCAAAGAACCCACAACTATTGAGTGGTGGGGGCAGGACATGAACCCTCTGGGCCCTAACCTCTGACTGGGGAACCCGCTACTTAGCATCCTTTTTTCATCCCACAGGTGCCAAGCAGTAGGAGGAGTTTCCTGTGCTTGTAGTGCCTGATCTTCTCCACACATCTGTGAGGTCCTGGTGAGCTCTGAGTCCCTTCCTTATTGCAGGCTTGATCTCTGGCAGTCAGAGGGCTTAGAAAATCAACTGTGGCAAATGTGGTCTAGTAGGTCAAAGGGGGGCTCAGATTTCTCACAGGACCCAAGGTTGGTTCTAGATCCTCTGCTGCCGTGTAACTGCGGGCTGGGGGTTGCTGAGAGCCTGATGCCCGTTCCTCTAGAGCAAGTCCATCTGGCACAGGAAAGAAAGAATTCTGAGGTCTTTGAGCTTTACACAGCCTCATGCCCTCACCCCCTCATCACAGCCCCAGACCTGAAGGCTCTGCCACATTAATTATCTTGGTGATGCCCCTGAGTAAAGGGTACTTATAAGAGATGGAAGGTGAAGAGTTCGAGGGGGGAAGTAATCATGCCAATTGGCCGCCATTTATTAACCGTCTGCTCATGCCAAGCACCCTGCCAGACACTTCACATGCATTATCCAGGAGGTGGGTGCTTAGACCCCAGTCTCAGAGATGAAGAAACTGGGGCCGAGAGGGAAGCAAAGTGCCTAGGGCACACAGCTGGAGTAAGTGACAGGGTGGGATCTGACCCTAGGCCGCTCTTTCATTCACACACTCATCTATTGAGTACCTTTTATGTGCCATGTCTGTGTGCTTGGGATATCAGTGACTAAAACAGACAAAAATTCCTGATCTTATGGAGCTTACATTCTAGTAATACTAAGATGCAGTCAGTGCATATTATAAGTTCTACAATATAGCTAGGCATATCATATTCAAACTACAGAAAAAGCAAAGACAGAGAAGTTGATAAGAGCTGTGACAAAATATAGAGCAAAGTAAGGGAGATTTGGGATGCTAGGGGCTTGGCCAAGGGCGCAGATTGTAATAGAGCCTTGTTGAGAAGTAGTATTTGAGTAAAGATTTGAAGGATAAAGGAGGTGAGGGAGCTAGCCGTGCAGATATCTGGGGAAGAATGTTCTAGGCAGAGCGAACAGCTAGTATAAAGGCAGCTTAATTCCAGGGTGACTTCCCTTATACCCAGTGCCTCAAAAGACAGATGAATCTTGTGAGACGGACTCCTGTTCTCAAGGAAGGAAAATGCCTGAACACAGATCACAAGCCAACCAGAGTGAGAGACATCTGAACCAGTCTACATAAAACAGCTTGGGGATGGAGACTGATTTCTGGATTCTTGTTAGAAAACAGGCTGTCTTCCTGCCTATGTCCTGAGGAGAAAAGGGAAATTAATGTAACTGAAGAGGCTGGGGTCACCTTGGTTTTACACTCTCAATTAAAGTCTGCTTGCTGTCAAACACATCTAGTATGGGATTAGTCTCTCTGTTTTGAGGGCATCTGTGATATCGTTTGCCTGGTGCTGCTCCCTTGGGGCCACCCAGTAGGGCAGCTTGGATGTGCCCGGGCTCTCAGCTTCCTGGCTAGGCTCTGCACTTGTCCTGCTTCAGCTGTTCATTGTCTGGTTCCAAGAGAGATGGATCTTCTGAGTGCTGAAGTCTCTGAATCCCCCTAATGGGGCACTTGCCTAAGTCAAGGAAACCTGTTCTCTGACTCTCCATAGAAAGGAGGGCCAGAATAAATGGATATAAGAGCTTATGGGCTGACCACTTGCTTCTTGTGTTGCCCGGTATTGTGCTCTGGGCTTCCTAAGGATCAGTTCAGTACTTACTGAGGTTACTGTGTGTCAGCCCTGTGCTTTGAGGAATCTGACATGCCCTGATCTCTGGGAGTACACAGACTGCTCCAGAGAGAGACAATTTCATTATGTTTTTCAAGTGTTCACCGTGTCCTGGAGCCCACCCACTCCTAAAATATAGGATGGCAGCAGGTGGGTGGTAGATACTCCCCCCTTTCTGTCATCCCCCTGGGGAGGTTGTCTGGACCTCCTCCTATTGGCTTACTGTGAATCTTACTTTCCATGGTTCTCTGACCCCAGTTTGGGCCTTGGCATAGTTCACTTTGGGAACTATTTTAGAAATATTTTTGCTCAAGCATAGGCTTCTCCCTTGGACCCAATTCTGGTGTTAGACCTGGCTTTTACCCAATGACCAGTAAGAGAGAGTGAGAGAGACACTCTTAATTCCTGACAAAAGTACAATGATAGAGGTCTGCACAGGGTTTAGAGGAGGAATTCTAACCAGCCTAAGGTGGTCCTATAGGCTTTCTGGCAAAGGGGATGCCTGTGTTGTTTTGATGCCCCAACCAGGAAGGCCTTTGGTCTGGGCATATGGTCCAGCCTTAGTAAGGAGACCCCTCATCCAAATATTCCTTGCCTGCAAGTCCTCATGCTCCCTTCATAGATTGATTCCTAAAAAAGAGATGAGGGTTTTCTGGCCCAGTGTGTCAGGGGCTTGGAAGTCAACACTCCCATCCTCACAACAAGAAAAAAGCTGAACACATTGAAAATCAGTTACGCTTCTTAGATCCATCAGAGAATTGAACTCATGGGGCAAATGGCTGCTTATAAAATTGGAGAGACAGGTAGATACAAAGAATCACAACTTACTAAAAGTAAAAGCTGAGGAAATGAAGCCCACTGATGGAGCCAGTACCTGGGTTGGAAAACTTAAACTGTAATTGAGAAATTTGTGGAGGCTCTGTGTAGACAAGCTTGTTAAAAAGTTTCACAGGGCCCAGTCATAGGGAGGATCCTAACATCTTTGTGAGTTTTACCTCCAGGAGCCCTACCAGGTCCCCACAGTAAAGAGTGAAGAAAAATCTCTTTGTGCTTCTGGCAGGGGGAATGGAATAGTAGCTATTTTGAAAAATACATCCAAAGCATTCTGTTCTCCTTAACATGGCCTGTCCTTAAGAGAAACTATTTAACCAGAGCCTAACTTACCTGGGGAGGGGGAATACCCAACTCCAGCCCCCTGAAGCCTTTTACATGCGGGAAGGGAAACACCCAGGTCCAGCCCTTTAGCCTTTCTGCCGCAACTAAGTGGGGCCAGGTGTGGGTTGGGGGGGATCCAACAACTGGGAAACACTTGTGAAGGTCAAAGCCCAGGGGCAGAAGTTAACTAAAAGACTGACCCCTAATTATACGACTATAGAATGTGTCCCTTCTCCCAACACCTTATACCACGTGAGGAGGGCTCCTGCAAAATAACAGGGGAGTACAATGGAAAGAACTGCACATCTAGGATATTATTTAAGAAGTCTCTAGGGAAACACAAAGACAAAAGAGGAGATAAAATAAGGACATCAGAGGAAATTTAAACCTAACACCTACAGCTACAGCAAACAGTAAACACAGCCTAACTCCAAGCCAGATAAACATAAAGCCTCACACTAAAGGCCTGTTTACCTCAGTTCCTTTCACATAGTGCAGTATGTCTGGCTTTCAGCATAAAACAACAAGGCATGATAAAATACAAAAAACATAGCTTGGACAGAGCAAGCATCAGAACCAGACTTAGACATGGCAAAGATGTTGGAATTAGACTGTGAATTTAAAACAACTGGTTAGTATGCTAAGGGCTATAATGGCAAAAGTGGACAACATACAAGAACAGATGGGTAATGTAAGCAGAGAGATGGAAACTCTAAGAAACAATCAAAAGGAAATGCTAGAAATAAAAAACATTCTAATAGAAATGAAGAATGCCTTTGATGGGGTCATCAGTAGACTGCACATGGCCAAGGAGAGAATCGGTGAGCTTGAACATATGATGATAGTAACCTCCAGAACTGAAATGCAAAGAGAAAAAAGAATGAAAAGTATGGAACAGAATATCCAAGAACTGTGGGACGACTGCAAAATGTGTAGCATACACATAATAGGACTACCAGAAGGAGAAAAAAGATAGAAAGGAACAGAAGAAATATTTGAAGTAATAATGACTGAGAATTTTCCAAAATTAATGAAAGATACCAAACCACAGATCTAGGAATCTCAGACAATACTAAGCAGGATAAATACCAAAAAATCTACAATTGGACATATCCTATTGAAACTGCAGAAAAATCAAAGACAAAGAGAAAATCTTGAAAGAAGCCAGAGGGGAAAACCTCTTACTTGAGGAGGAGCAAGGATAAGAATTACGTCAGACTTCTCTTCAGAAACCATACAAGTAAGAAAAGAATGGAGTAAAATATGTAAAGTATTAAAAGAAAAAAAAGCAATGTAATATTCTGTGCTAGCAAAGTTATTCTTCAAAAATGAAGAAATACTTCCTCAGATAAACAGAAATCGAGGGAATTTGTCACCAACAGTGCTGCCTTGCAAGAAATGTTAAAAAACCCTCTTCAGGGAGAAGGAAAATGATATACGTCAGAAACTTGGATCTACGTAAAGAAAGGAAGAGTATTAGTGGAGAAATAAATGAAGGCTTTTTCTCCCCAAAGCCCCTGGTACATAGTTGTATATTTTAGTTGTGGGTCCTTCAAGTTGTGGCATGTGGGACGCCGCCTCAGCATGGCTTGACGAGTGATGCCATGTCCGCGCCCAGGATCCAAACCGGCGAAACCCTGGGCTGCCAAAGTGGAGCACGTGAACTTAACCACTTGGCCATGGGGCCGGCCCCTAAAATCTTTTATTATTCTTATTCTTAATTGATCTAACAGATAATAATTTGTTGAAAATAGTAATAGCAACAATGCATTCAGTGATTATAGCTCATGGGTAAATGAAGTGAATGACAGCAATGTTATAAGAGAAGGGAGGAATTGGAAATACTGTGTTATGAGGTGCTTGCTCCATCTGTGAAGCGGTGTAATGCTATTTGAAAGTGGACTCGGATTAGTTGTAAATGCATACTGCAAACTTTAGGGCAGCCACTACAAAAAGTTAGAAAAAATAATGTCATTGATGTTGTAAGAGAGGAGAGAAAATGGAATCATAAAATGCTTAATTGAAACAAGAGAAGGCAGAAAAAGAGTAGAAGGCAAAAAGAAAAAAAAGTTTGAGGAGAATGGATAGAAAACAGTAAAAAATATGGTAGATATTGATCCAACTATATCAATAATCATTTTAAATACCAAGACTCTAAATACACAAATCAAAAGACAGAGACTGTCAGAGTAGATTAAAAAAATAAGACTCAACTGTATATTATCTATAAGAAACCCACTCTAAATATATAGACACAGATTAAGAGGAAAGGGATAGAAAAAGTTCTTGGGATTGGTTGCACAACAATGTGGATATACCTAATGCTACTAAACTGTACACTTAAAAATGGTTAAGATGGTAAATTTAATGTGGATTTTATCACAAATTGTTAAAAAGAAAAAAAGTAAAAGGTTGGAGAAAGATATACTTCATTAACAGAAATCAAAAGAAAATGGGGGGCCAGCCCAGTGGTGCAGTGGTTAAATTTCACACGTTCTGCTTCAGCTGCCTGGGGTTTGCTGGCTCGGATCCCGGGTGTGGACCTAGCACCACTTGTCAGGCCATTCTGTGGCAGGTGTCCCACATATAAAGTAAAAGAAGATGGGCACGGATGTTAGCTCAGGGCCAGTCTTTCTCAGCAGAAAGAGGACGATTAGTGGCAGATGTTAGCTGAGGGCTAATCTTCCTCAAAAAAAAAAAAAAAAAACCCAAAACAAAGCTGACTTCAGAGCAAAGAAAATTATCACAGAGAAAGAGGGTCATTATATACTGATAAAAGAATTAATTCTCCAGGAAGATGTAACAGTCCTTAATGCATATGTATCTAACAACAGAGAACCAAAATACATGAGGCAAAACCAGAGAGCTATAAGGAGAAATAGACAAATCTGCTGTTATAGTTGGAGAATTCAACACCCCTCTATCAGCAATTGACAGATCCAGCATGCAGAAAATCAGTAAGGACATAGTTGAACTAAATAGCACTATCAAACAATTAGATCTAATTTATAGAATACTTCATTCAACAACAGCAGAATACACATTCTTCTCAAGCTCACATGGAACTTTCACCAAGATAGACACATTGTGGGACATAAAACACACCTTAACGAATGAAAAAGCATAGAAATTATACAAAGTATACTCTCAAACCACAAGGAAATTAAACTAGAAATAAATAAGAGAAAGATAACTGGAAAATCACCAAATACTTGGAGATTAAACAACACACTTTTAAATAACATATAGGTCAAAGAAGAAGTCTCAAAGAAGTCAAAATATATTTTGAACTAAATTAAAATGAAAATACAACTTATCAAAATTGTGGGATGTAGTAAACGTATTGCTTAGAGAGAAATTTATAGCATTAAATGCATATATAAGAAAAGAAGAAGGATCTAAAATCAACAATCTAAGCTTCCACTTTAGGAAACTAGAGAAAGACCAACTTAAATCCTAAGTAAGGAGAAGAAAAGAAATTAGAGCAGAAATAAATGGAGTTGAAAAGAGAATCAATAGAGAAAAACAAAACTAAAATTTGTTCTTTGACAAGATCAGTAAAATTTATAAACCTCTATCCTGGCTAACTAAGAAAAAGAAAACGCAAATTTCTAATATCAGAAATGAAAGTGGGTCAGCCACTACTGATCCCATGGACGTTAAAAGGATAATAAGGAATATTATGAACAACTCTATGCCCACAGATTTGATAAGCTAGATAAAATGGAACAGTGTTCCTTGAAAGATGTGTTACGGAACCTGAAGTGAGTTCGCTCACCCGACGCGCAGCAAGCCAGTCTCTGACACCGGGGGTGGTGGAAGAAAGTAGGAACTTTATTTTTGCACAGCGCTGAGCAGGAGAGAGGGCAGCTAACGCTGAAATCCCAAACTCTCCAAAAAAGCTAAAAGGAAGGGTTTTTATTTGGAGTTTTAGGTAGGGGAGGGGCAGTATACGGCCTTGCTGGTCGGAGCTTTCCCACTAGTCTGTATCTCTTTGCGGGAGGAGATAGTCCAGGTGCTTGTCCTTGACAGTGTCTGTCTCCATGGAGGATAGCGGATTCTGGAGCCAGGAAGCCAGAGAGTAAGCAGGGAAAGAGTGTTTTGGTTTTAACCCCATATATGCTGGGTTTAGTGTGGGGAAACTGATATCAGGGTCGATATCAGACACAGTCTACCAAAACTCACACAAAGAAAAATAGAAAATCTGAATAGACCTATATCTGTTAAAGAAAATGAATCCATAACTAATAACGTTCTAAAAAAGAAAGCACTAGGCCCAGGTGGGTTAACTGGTGCATTGTACCAAACATATAAGGAAGAAATGATACCAATTCTGTACAATCTCTTCCAGAAAATAGAAGTGGAGGAAATACTTCTTAAATCATTCTATGCAACCAGCACTATCCTTATACCAAAACCAAATAAAGACATTACAAGAAAAGAAAACTACAGATTAATATCTCTCATAAACATAGATGCTAAAATCCTCAAAAAATATTGGCAAATTGAATTCAACAATATATAAAATGAATTATACACCATAACCAAGTGGAATTTATTCCAGATATGCAAGGCTGGTTTAACATTTGAAAATCAATCAATGTAACCCATCATATCAACAGACTAAAGAAAAATCATATGATCATATTAATTGATGCAGAAAAAGCGTTTCACAAAATCCAACACCCATTCATGATAGAAACTCCCAGTAACCTAGGAATAGAGAGAACTTCCTCAACTTTATAAAGAACGTCTACGAAAAACCTACAGCTAACATCAAACTCAATGGTGAGCAACTAGATGCTTTCCTGCTAAGATCAGGAAAGGATGTCTCTTCTCACCACTCCTATTCATTGTTGTACTGCAAGTCCTGGCTGATGCTGTAAGACAAGAAAAGGAAATGAAAGACATACCCATTGGGAAGGAAGAAATAAAACCAAGTTTGTTCACACATGACATGATTTTCTATGTAGGAAATCCTAAAGAATTGACCAAAAATCCCCCTGAAACTAACAAGTGATTATAGCAAGGTTGCAGGATACAAGGTTAATATACAAAGGTCAATTGTTTTCCTGTATACCAGGGATGAACTGGAATTTGATATTAAAAATGCAATATCATTTACCAAAAAAAAAAAAAGGAAATACTTAGGTATATATATATAACAAAATATGTACAAGATCTATTTGGGGTAAAACTACAAAACTAATGAAAGAAATTCTAAATAAATGGGGAGATATTCCATGTACAGTGACAGGAAGAATCAATATTGTCAAGATGTCAGTTCTTCCTGATTTGATCTATAGATTCAACAAAATCCTAATAAATTCTAGCAAGTTATTTTGTGGATATTAACAAACTGATCCTAGATTTTATATGGAGAAGCAAAAGACCAAGAATAGCCAGCACAATATTGGAGAAGAACAACAAAGTTGGAGGGCTACGTCTATCTGACTTTGAGACTTGCTATACAGCTACAGTAATCAAGACAGTGTGGTGTTGGTGAAAGAATAGACAACTAGCTCAGTGAAACAGAGTAGAGAGCCCAGAAACAGACCTCACAAGTATGATCAAATGATCTATGAAAAAGAAACAACTGCAATTCAGTGGAGAGAGGATAGTCTTTTCAACAAATGGAACAACTGGACATGCATGTGTAAAAAAAGAACCTAGACATAGATCTTTCACAAAAATTGACTCAATACGTATCAAAGACCTAAATGTAAAATGCTAAGCTATAAAACTCTTAGGAGATAACATAAGGGAATACATAATGACCTTGGCTTTTATGATAAGTTTTTAGAAACAACGCCAGAAAGCCTCATCCACGAAAGAAAAAATGGATAAGTTGGACTTCGTTAAAATTAACACCTTATGCTCTGTGAAAGACACTGTTAAGAGAGTGAAAAGACAAACCACAAACTGGGAGAAAATATTTGAAACAGACACATCTGGTGAAGGACTGATATCCAAAATATACAAAGAACTCCTCCAACTGAACAATAAGAAAAAAATGACCCAATTAGAAATGGGCAAAAGATCCGAACAGACATCTCACCAAAGAAGATACGATGGCAAATAAGCATGTGAAAAGATGATTAGCGTCATGTGTCACTAGAGAATTGCAAATTAAAACAATGAGTTACTGCTGCACATCTGTTAGAATGGCTAAAATTTAAAACACTGACCACATCAAATTCTGGCAAGGATATGGAGCAACAGGAACTCTCATTCATTGCTGGTGGAAGTATAAAATGGTACAGCCACTTGGAATACAGTCTGGCAGTTTCCTATAAAACTAAACATAATCTTAATATATGATCCAGCAATTCAACTCCTTCGTATTTATCCAAAGGAGCTGGAAACCTATGTCCACACAAAAATCTGCACATGAATGTTTATGGCAGCTTTGTCCATAATTGCCAAAATCTGGAGGCAACCAAGATGTTCTGCTTCAATAGCTGTGTACATAAACAGTGGTATATCCATACAATGGAATATTTTAGGCAATAAAAGGAAATGAGTTATCAAGTCGTGAAAAGATATGGAGGAACCTTAAATGCATATTATCAAGTGAGAGAAACTACTCCGAAAATGCTACATACTGTATAATTCCAACTCTGACCTTCTGGAAAAGGCAAAATTATGAAGGCAGTGAAGTTTAGAGGTTGCAGGGGTTGATGTGCGGGGAGGCAGGAATAAGTCAGCGGGGCACAGGGGATTTTAGGGCAGTGAGCCTTCTGTGCAGTAATGGTGGATACGTGTCATACATTGGCCAAAACCCATAGAATGCGCAACACAAAGAGTGAACCCTATGTAAATTATGGGCTTTAACTGATAATAATGTATCAATATTGTCATCAGTTATAACAGATGTATCACAGTAACGCAAAATGCAAATAATAGGGGAAACACTGGAGGAGGCCTGGGTAGGGAGAGAGGGTATATGGAAACCCTACTTCCTGCTCAGTTTTTCTTTCTTTTTTTAATTGAAGTGTAACTGACATACAATATTATATTAGTTTCAGGTGTACACTATAATGATTTGATATTTTTGTATATTACAAAATGATCGCCACAATGTGTCTAGTTACCTCTGTCACTGTACAACGTTACTACAATATTATTGGCTATATTTCGTATGCTGTCTGCTCAGTTTTTCAGTAAACCTAAAACTGCTTTTTAAAAAAGGGTGGTGGGGGCGAGAGATGAAGACTGGGGAACCCATCAAGGGAGAGAACCTGTTATTTCCCACAGCGGGCTCCTGAGCGTAGTGGCAAAAACTACAATGTAGGGGCCAGCCCTGGGGTATAGTGGTTAAGTTTGTGCGCTCTGCTTTGGCAGCCTGGGGTTCGTAGAGTCAGATCCCGGGCACGGATGTACACACTGCTCATCAAGCCATGCTATGGTGGCTTCCCACATACAAAATAGAGGAAGATTGGCAACAGATGTTAGCTCAGGGACAATCTTCCTCACGAAAATCAATCAATCAATCAATCAATCAGTCAATCAATCAATCAATCACAATGTAGAAAACCTGAGCCTGAATAATAACTTATTCAGGTGCCATTCTAAATACTTTACATAAATTATCTCATTTAATTCTTGAACAATCCTATGAGGTAGGAACTATTAACATCCCAAGTTTACAGAGGAGGAAGTGGAAACACAAAGAAATGAAGTAGCATGTTCAAGATTGCACAGTTGTAAATGGAGCCAAGATTTCAATCTAGATGTTAGAGTATGTAACTAAATCACCACATGCAGCTTGTTCTCATTCTATGAATTGGGCAGTCTTTTTAATGAGGAAAATCATCTCACTTTATTATACTGTGCATCCTGAGTCATTACAGATGCCTCTGTTCCAACCTGGGGAGGTAAAGGGTCTCTTTCAGCTAGGAGATGAATCTTTGTAGGACCCCTACCACACACACTATTCAGGGACTGTTTGGGGGGATAGTTTCTGAAAATTGGTTGAGTTTCTTTAAACAGGAACCTAATTTTGTTGTTTTTTTCAGGGGAGTCTAGGAATGCTAGGCTGTTGCTGGAGACAGAGTACTGAAATAGGTACTTATCAACCACTCCCCAACACTTTCGTCTTTATTCTACCACCAATATGTCTTTGGCCTGTGCATATTGCCTTAGCAGTCCTCTCTCCATTGCCACTTAGTTGTGGAGGTCTGGCCGGTCCCTCTTCTTCAGCTTCACTGCGACCACCCCCTGGCCCTGTCTCCCTATGTCTCACCTGGACCCTTGCACAGTTGATTCCAGGCTACCTGTATACCTGTCAGGGTCTAGCCAGGAGACAGAAACCACACCAGTTATTTGAATAGGGAGAGAGTTATGCAATCATAAGCACTAGCTAAGTCCGGAGCATTTTCATCACACAAAAAGAAACCCCCCCACCAATTAGCAATCACTACTCATTCCCTCTTGTCAACCACTTATCTACTTTCTGTCTCTAGGGATTTGCTTCTTCTAGACCTTTCATATATATGGGATCATACAAGTGCCCTTTTGTGTGTGGCTTCTTTCACTTCACATAATGTTTTCAAAGTCCATCCATGTTGTAGCATGTATCAGTATGGATATACTGTATGGATTGTATAGATATACCACATTTTGTTTATCCATTCATCAGTTGACAGACATTTAGGTTGTTTCCACTTTTTGGCTATTATAAATAATGCTGCTGTGGACATTCACACATCAGTCTTTGTGTGGACATATATTTTCATTTCCCTTGGGTATATACCTGCGAGTGGAATTGCTGGGTCATTATGGTAATGTTTGACATTTTGAGGAACTACCAGACAGTTTTCCACAGTTACCAATGGCTACTGGTGTTGAGCATCTTTTCATGGCCTTATTGGCCACTTGTATATCTCTTTGGAGAAATGTCTATTCAAATCCTTTGCCCATTTTTAAATTGGACTATTTGTCTTTTATTGTTGATTTGTAAGTGTTTTTTGTATATTCTGGATAATAGACTTATCAGATATAGGATTTGCAAATGTATTTTCTCATTCTGTGTGTTGTCTTTTTACTTTCTCAGTAGTGTCCTTTGACACACAGAAGTTTTTTATTTTGATCAAGTCCAATTTACTTATTTTTTCCTTGGTTGTTTGTGCTTTTAGTGTCATATCTAAGAAACTGTTTGTTGCCTAATCCAAAGTTACTAAGAATTACACTTATGTTTTCTTCTAAGTATTTTATAATTTTAGCTCTTACATTTAGGTCTTTGATCCATTTTGAGATCATTTTTGTTGATGGTGTGAATTAGAGGTCCAAATTCATTCTTTCACATGTGGATATCTAGCTATTCCAGCACTATTTGTTGAAAAGACAATTTTTACTCATTGAATGGTTTTAGTGACTTTGACAAAAATCAGTTGACTATAGATGTATGGGTTTATTTCTGGACTCTAATTTATAATTCATTGATCTATATGTCTATTCTTATTCTAGTACCACACTGTTTTTATTACTGTAGTGTTTTTAGTAGGGTTTGAAATAGGAAATGTGAGTCTTCAAACTTTCTTCTTTTTTGTTCAAGATTATTTTAGCTATTCTGAGTCCCTTGCTATGTAATTTCAGGACCAGCTGTCCATTTATGTATAAAGGCCATTGAAGGGCTGGCCCAGTGGCATAGCGGTTAAATGTGCATGTTCCGCTTTGGTGGCCCGGGGTTCGCCGGCTTGGATCCTGGTTGCGGACATGGCACCGCTTGACAAGCCATGCTGTGGTAGGCATCCCACATATAAAGTAGAGGAAGAAGGGCACTGATGTTAGCTCAGGGCCAGCCTTCCTCAGCAAAAAACAAAAAGAAGAGGATTGGCAGCAGATGTTAGCTCAGGGCTAATCTTTCTCAAAAAAAAAAAAAAAGGCCATTGAAATTTTGATAGGAATTACATTGTATCTGTAGGTCAATTTGGGGCATTTTAATAATATTAAATCTTCCAATTCACAAACATGGGATGTCTTTCCATTTGTTTAGGTGTCCAATTTCTTTCAGCAATGTTTGGGTGTTGTATTTTGTCAAATGCTTTTTCTGCATTACGCATTGATTGATTTACATATGTTGAACCATCCTTGCATCCCAGGGATAAATCCCACTTCATCATGGTATGATCCTTTTAATGTGCTGTTGAATTCAGTTTGCTAATATTTTGTTGAGAATTTTTGCATCTATATTCATTACGGGTATTGGTCTGTAGTTTTCTTTTCTTATAGTGTCCTTTTCTGCCTTTGGTTTCAGGGTAATGTTGGCCTTGTAAAATTAGTTTTTGAGTGTTCCCTCCTCTTCAGTATTTTTGAAAGAGTTTGAGAATGATTGGTATTAATTCTTCTTTAAATATTTGGTAGAATTCAGCGTGGAAACCATCTGGTTCTGGGCTTTTCTGTGTTGGGAGATTTTTGATTACTGATTGAATGTCCTTACTTGTTATTTGTCTGTTCAGATTTTCTATTTCTTTATGATTCCGTCTTGGTAGGTTATATACTAAGAATCTATCCATTTCTTATAGGTTACCTGATTTGTTCCTGTGTAATTTTCACAGTAGTCTCTTAAGCTCTTTGGTATTCTGTGGTATTAGGTGTAATGTCTCCTCTCTCATTTCTGATTTTATTTGAGTCTTCTCTCTTGTTTTCCTTAGTAAGTCTAGCTAAAGGCTTGTCAATTTTGTTTAACTTTTCAAAAAAACAGCTCTTAGTTTCATTGATCTTTTCTATTGTTTTTCTAGTCTCTATTTTATTTATTTCTGGTCTGATCTTTGTTATTTCCTTCCTTTTGCTAGCTTTGGGTTTACTTTGTTCTTCTTCTTTTAGTTTCTTAAGTTGTAAAGTTAGGTTGTTTATTTGAGGTTTTTTTTCAATGTATGTGTTTATCACTATAAACTTCCCTTTTAACACTGCTTTTGCTGCAACCCATAAGTCTTTGTATGTTGTGTTTCCATTTTCATTTGTTTCAAGATATTTTTTGATTTTTCTTTTGATTTCTTCTTTGACCCACCGGTTGTTCAGGAGTGTGTTGTTTAATTCTCACATATTTGTGAATTTTCCAGTTTTTCTCCTGTTATTGATTTCTAGTTTTATACTATTGCATTGAAAAAGATACTTGGTATGCTTTAAATCTTCTTAAATTTACTAAGACTTGTTTTGTGATCTGTTATATGATGTATCCTGCAGAATGTTCCCGTGTGCTTGAGAAGAATGTGTATTCTGCTACTGTTCAGTGGAATGTTCTGTGTATCTCTGTCAGGTCCATTTGGTCTAAAGTACAGTTCAAGTCCAACATTTCCATATTGATTTTATGTCTG
This sequence comes from Equus asinus, assembly GCF_041296235.1. Lineage (NCBI taxonomy): Eukaryota > Metazoa > Chordata > Mammalia > Perissodactyla > Equidae > Equus > Equus asinus. The sequence goes on along the minus strand of NC_091793.1, from coordinate 19,868,647 downwards.
GATGATCTATCCACTGTTGAAAATGTGGTATTGAATTCCCCTACTATTATTGTATTGTTATCTATTTCTCCCTTCAGATATGTTAGTATTTGCTTAATATATTTAGGTAGTCTGATGTTGGGTGTATATATACTTATGATTGTTAGATCCTCATGATGAGTTGACCCTTTTATCTTTATATAATAATGACCCTCTTTGTCTCCAAAAGCTGTCTCTACAGTTTTTGGCTTAAAGTCTATTTTGTCTGATATAAGTATAGCCATGTCTGCTCTCTTTTGGTTTCCACTTGCATGGAATATCTTATTCCATCTCTTCACTTTGGGCCTATGTGTGTCCTTAAAGCTGAAGCGAGTGTCTTGTAGGCAGCATATAGCTGGATCTTGTTTTTTTTTAATCCATCTAGCCATTCTATGCCTTTTGATGAGAGAATTTAATCCATTTACATTAAGAGTAATTATTGATAGATAAGGACTTACTAATGTCATCTTATTGTTTTCTGACAGTTTTATAGTTCTCTTGTTCCTTTCTTCCTCTCTTGTGGTCTTCCTTTGTGAGTTAATGATTTTCTATAGTGGTATGCTTTGATTCCCTTCTCTTTATCTTTTGTGTATCTACTGTTTTTTGTGGGATTTTTTATAGTTTAGGTTTTTGTCTTGTGGTTACCATGAGGCTTACATTAAAACATCTTACAGATACAACAGTCTCTTTTACATTGGTAACAACTTTACTTCAGTTACATACAAACAACTCCACCCTTTTAGTCCCCCTCCTCTAAGGGTTTTGATGTCACAGTTTACCTCATTTTTATTGTGGATTCATTAACAGATTATTGTAGCTATAATTATTTTTAATACTTTTGTCCTTTAACCTTTATACTAGAGTTAAGCGGTTAACACACCGCCACATTACAGTATTAGAGTATTCTGAATTTGACTATATACTTAACCTTTACCAATGTGTTATATATTTTCATATGCTCATGTTACTAATTAGTAGGCTTTCATTTCAGCTTGAAGAACTCCTTTCAGCATTTCTTGTAAGGCACATCTCGTGGTGATGAACTCCCTCAGCTTTTGTTTGTCTGGAGTAATCTTTGTCTCTCCTTCATTTCTGAAGGACAGCTTTGCCAGGTCAGAGTACTCTTGGTTGGCAGTTTTATTCTTTCAGCACGTTGAATGTATTATCCCCCTCTCTCCTGGCCTGTGAGGTTTCTGTGGAGAAATCCACCGACAGCCTTATGAGGACTCCCTTGTAAACTACAAGCTTCTTTTCTCTTGCTGCCTTTAAGATTCTTTGTCTTTGATTTTTGGCGCTTTTGTCATAAGGTATCTTGGAGAAGATCTCTTGAAGTTGGGTTTGTTTAGTGACCTATGAGCTTCATGAACTTGAATATCCAAATCTCCCCCAGGTTTGGGAATTCTCACCCATTATTTCTTTAAATAAGCTTTCTGCCCCCTTCTCCCTCTCTTCTTCTGGGACTCAATAATTTGCAATAAATAGCAAAAAAAAAAAACCAAAAAAACAAAAAAGCAATAAATTGCTGCTTGATGGTATACTGTAGATACTTAGGCTTTCTTAACTGTTTTTCATCCTTTTCCCTTTGTTATCCTCTGACTGGATGATTTCAAAGTTCCTGTCTTTAATTCACAGATTTTTTCCCCTGATTGATCCATTCTGCTGTTGATGCTCTTGCTTGCATTTTTCATTTCACTTCTTATATTCTTCAGCTCCAGAATTTCTGTTTGGTTCTTTTTTTTATGATTTCCATCTCTTTGTTAAACTTCTCACTTTATCCATGTATTGTTTTTCTGATTTCATTGAATTGTCTTTCTGTGTTTTCTTGTAGCTCATTGAACTTCCTTAAAACAGCTATTTTGAATTCTTTATCAGATAAAGTGCAGATCTCCATGTCTTTGGGGTTGGTTAGTGGAAGATTATTGTGATTCATTGGTGGTGTCATGTTTCCTTGATTTTTCATGTTTCTTGAAGTCTTGTATTGCTGTCTTCACATTTGTAGTAGCAGTCACCTCCTCCAGTCTTTTTGTTGTTATTAGCAAAACCACTTTATTCTGATAAATAGTTTTAGCTCCTCCAATCTTTACTAACTGACTTCTGGAGAGAAATCCCTTCCATCAGTCCTGCTAGGGATTCTGAGGCTTTCTCAGACCTTCTGTGGATATGCTGCCTTCACACTTTTTACTCTCTCTTGTTGCAGAATTCTTAAGCTTGTATGCCTTCTCTTGATCCTGCAACACAACAGACCATGTGCTGACAGCCTCCCTTTTGTTTTCCCAAAGGCAGAGCTAAAGCTCAAGTTTGTGGTCTCTCCCTGGCTTGCAGACTCCGGCTGGCTCTCTGCATGTGCTCACTAGCTGTCTGCCAAAGCTCACTCTCACCAGCAACAACTGGGAGTGTGCAGAGAGCTGGCCACAGCGTAGGGGTGTCTGTAAGTGAGGCATGCAGAGCACTGGGGATGCCTGTGGGCCAGTTGGGGGGGATCTGCAGGCAAGGTGACCCCAGCAGCTTGTGGGCGGGCTTCTCGTTGGAGGCTGCAATGCAGTTAGTAGGATCTGCATCCCTCTAGTGCTCTCATCTCAGAAAGTCCTGCCTGCCACTCCTTCAGCCTTTTCCCACCCCCTAGTCATGCAGCTCACGACGCAGTACTCTGGATGGAGTGAGAATTGGGCCTCTTTGGCAACATCTTGCACAGCTAGGGAAGCCAGGTGCTCACTCACATGCTCTCACTTTCCCCTGTGGGAGAAATCAGGGGCCAAGAAGGTCGCACGTGGCATTGAGCTGTGATGCCTTGGGAGAGGGGTGACGTGGGTAAAGTCAAACTGTTCCTCTTTCCCTCTCCAGTGCATCCACACTTGTATTTTCTTTCTCCACCAGTGTGCTAGAACTTCTCCACTGGAAACCTGGACTTCCACAAAGGCTGTCTGGTTTGTGGGTGATTGTCTAAGACAGTGTTCTCTAGGGTCTTCTGGACTGTGGCTGAGAGGCAATTTACAGGCCATTGCAGGGTCCACAGCATGGGTAGATGAGACTCCTCCTGGGTTTCTTGGTGTATGCTGCTGGATCTCACACCTCCCAAGAGGCACTTTTGTCTGTGGATGGATGTGACATTGTTGCTGCTGAGTGTGAAGATACACCAGGGATATCTTATTCAGCCATGTGTTGACATCACCCCACTTTTTAAATTCTTACTCCTTACTCTAAATATTCACCGACAGATGACATTCTTTTCCCCTCTCTTCTTGTTCACCCTTTTATGGATGGGAATGATCTGGGGAAGAATGAGGCTGGCTCTGTTCCTGGAGCCATCTGATGTTCAGGTAAGCATGGTAAAAAAAAGTTTGGATAACATTGAATGGGAGAAAAGGAATATTACAATGTTATTTTGAATTTTACCAGGAGTCTGGAAAAAGAAGGAAGTAGAGCAAGAATCATTAATGGAAGGTTGATATGTAACTGATATACACAATCACCAACAGTGGCAGGGAGGATGTCCGTTCCTACTGACACCCAGTTCTATCCCTCTTCATTCCTCTTCTTGGGCATCCCAGGCTGGAAGATGTGCACGTCTGGATTGGATTCACCTTTTCTTTGTGTATATTGTTGGATTTCTGGAGGATGCTGCTTTCCTGTTTATGATTCAGACTGAGTGTATTCTCCATAAGCCCACGTACTGTTTTCTAGTCATGTTGGACCCTATTGACCTGGGCCTGTCCACGGCTACCATCCCTAAAATGCTGAGCATCTTCTGGTTCAGTCTCAAGGATCTCTCTCTTTTTAAAATTGTAGTAAAAAGCACAATATAAAGTTTATCTTTTTAACCATGTAAGTGTACACTTCAGTAGTGTTAACTATATTCACATTGTTGTGCAATGGATCTCTAGAACTTTTTCATTTTGCAAAACTAAAACTCTATACCCATTGAACAACTCCCCATTTCTTCCTCCCTCAACCCCCTGGCAACTACCATTCTACTTTCTGTTTCTATGAAATTGACTACTTTAGATACCTTATATAAGTGGAATCATATGGTATTTGTCTTTTTGTGATTGGCTTATTTCACTTAGCATAATGTCCTCAAGGTTCATCCATGATGTAGCATGTGACAGAGCTTCCTTCTTTTTTAAAAGGCTGAAGAATATTCCATTTTATATCTATACACCATTTTCTTTATCCATTCATCCATCGATGGACTTACATTGATGTCTTGGCTATTGTGAATAATACTGCAGTGGACGTGAGTACGAGTTGTTTTTTTTTAAACACCCTTATTGAAATATAATTCACATACCATACAGTTCACTCATTTAACGTGCACAGTTCAGTGGCTTTTAGTATATTCACAGATATGTGCAACCATCACTCCAGTTAAATTTTTTTTTTTAAAGATTTTATTTTTTCCTTTTTCTCCCCAACGCCCCCCGGTACATAGTTGTGTATTCTTCGTTGTGGGTTCTTCTAGTTGTGGCATATGGGACGCTGCCTCAGCGTGGTCTGATGAGCAGTGCCGTGTCCGCGCCCAGGATTCGAACCAACGAAACACTGGGCCGCCTGCAGCGGAGCGCGCGAACTTAACCACTCGGCCACGGGGCCAGCCCCCACTCCAGTTAATTTAAGGATATTCTCATTATCTCAAAAAGAAAACTTGTACCTTCCCCTATCCCCCCAGCCTCCCCACCCAGCTCTAAAGAACTACTAATCCACTGTCTCTATAGAGTTCCCTATCCTGGATTTTTATATGAATGGAATCATATATGTGGTCTTTCGTAACTGGCTTCTTTTCCTTAGCATACTGTTTTCAAGGTTCATCCATGTGGTAGCATGTGTCATCACTTTACTCCATTTTGTGGCTGAATAATATCCCACTCTATAGTTAACCACATTTTGTTTATTCATTCATCACTTGGTGGACATCTGGGTTGTTTCCACCTTTTGGCTGTTATGGATAATACTGCTATAAACATTTGTGTACAAGATTTTGTATGGACATATGTTTTCATTTCTTTTGAGTATATACCTAGATGTGGAATTGTTAGATCATATAGTAACTCTGAGTTTAATCATTTGAGGAATTGCCACACCATTTTCCATAGTAGCTGTACCAGTTTTACATTCCTACCGGCAGCGTACAAGGGTACAGGATTCCAATTTCTCCACATCCTCGCCAACAGTTATTAACTTTATTTTAGCTACCCTTTTGGGTATGAAGTGATATCTCATTGTGGTTTTTATTTGCATTTCCTTCATGACTACTGATGTTGAGCATTGGCCATTTGCATATCTTCCTTGGAAAAAATTTATGTTCAGATCCTTCACCCATTTTTTAATTGGGTCTTTCTATTATTTAATCTTTTTTTTTTTTTTTTCGTTTTTTAGATTTTATTTTTTCCTTTTTTCTCCCCAAAGCCCCCCGGTACATAGTTGTATATTCTTCGTTGTGGGTCCTTCTAGTTGTCGCACGTGGGACGCCACCTCAGCGTGGTTTGATGAGCAGTGCCATGTCCGCGCCCAGGATTCGACCCAACGAAACACTGGGCCGCCTGCAGTGGAGCGTGCGAACTTAACCACTCGGCCATGGGGCCAGCCCCTATTTAATCTTTTAGTTGTCCATTTTTTGAGTTGCAAGAGTTTTTCATATATTTTAAATAGAAGTTCCTTATCAGATATGAATTGCAGACATTTTCTCCCATTGTGTTGGTTTTCTTTCCTTTTAATAATATAAGCAAATTATAGCTATTAATTTCCCTCTGATCACTACTTTCACTCCATAAGTTTTGGTATCTTCTGTTTTAGTATTTTTAGTATGTTGTGTATTCATTTTCATTCATCTCAAAGTGTTTTCTCTTGTATGTGATGACTTGCTTCTGTCTTGCTGCTTTCAAAATTCTCCCTTTGTCTTTGTCTTCTGAGAGATTGATGATGTGTCTAGGTGTGGATCTCTTTGAATTTATCCTACTTCCAGTTCATGGAGCTTCTTGGATGTGTAGATTAAGCACATCTTAATTTGATTTTATCTTAATTTGATTAAGCATCATTATATGGGAAGTTTTGAGCCATTATTTCTTCAAATATTCTTTTTGCCCTTTCTCTCTTCTTCTCATGTGTATGTTCCTATGCTGCGTGGTGTCCCATAGGTCTCTGAGCCTCTGTTCATTTTTCTTCATTCTTATTTCTATTGCTCAGGTTAATTTCAATGGACCTGTCTTCAAATTTTTTGATTTTTTCCTGTTTGGTCATGTCTGCTGTTGAGCTCCTCTAGTGATAGTTTATCTGTTATTGTACTTTTCAACTCTAGAATTCCTTTGTTTCCTTTCTGTAATTTCTATCTCTTTACTGATATTCTGTATTTGGTGAGATATCATTTTTCTTTCCTTTGGTTCTTTAGACATGATTTCCTTTAGCTCTTTGAACATATTTAAAATAGCTGATTTAAAATCTGGTACTAGGGTAAGTTAAAACACTACAGAGCTTGCTGTTCTTACCAAGATTCTACTGTCTTTCTTAACTGAATGCTCTCTGGGTTGCTGCAAGCCTTTGGTTAATTTCCAGAGTTCTGTGAAAGTTGATTCTGATGACATGTAATGGGTTTTTCATTGCTTTTATTGAGGGAGCAAATTTTCAGTGGTTCTCACTGGACCATTTTTGTTGATCCCTTGCTTGGATTTTGATTCAAACTACAGAAAGATAGTTTTGAGACAATGGCAAAAACAGAACACATACTGGTTATTAGATTATTAAAAATTTTATTTGGTTGGATAGGAAAATTGTATTAAGGTCATATATATTTTTAAAAACCCTATCTGTTAGAGCTACATAGTGGTGTTTAGATTTTTTTGATTTGCTTTCAAATACTCCAGCTCACATGCAAAGAAAAAGTATGTGTGGGAAGAGAGAGATGAAATAATAGCACATGTTGATGGTTGTTGGATCTGGGTGTTGGGTACATGGAGGTTCACTCTACCATTTTGTTTTTGTATTTGAAACTTTCTTTAATAAAAATTTTTTAAAAGACAAGGAGTACCAAACAAGGCTGCCTTGAACTGGGAAAAAAATAATTGAGTCCCTAATTAGCCTTGGGTAAAAGGGAGTAAAACAACAAGGAGTACCAAACAAGGCTGCCTTGAACTGGGAAAAAAATAATTGAGTCCCTAATTAGCCTTGGGTAAAAGGGAGTAAAACAATGTCCTGGAAGATAGGCAGCGTGTATGTTGAAAAAATGAAAGTGAAAGAGAGCATCTATCAGGCACCCCCAGAATAAAAGAAGTTATACAGCAAGTAAAGACATGCAACTATCTCTGAGTCTGGAAGGCAAAGGAATTGAGTGGTCAAGCCCAGGTTGATCCCTGGCTCCAACTCCCATGTCCATGGTCTCCACCGCAATACCTCACCGCATCCCAGGGTGGCAGCAAAGACTTCTTTCCTGGGGCTGGCAAAAGAAGTGTTCCCACCCGAGACTATTCTATTTGGCTTGAACAGCACTATGACAAAGACCCAAAGCTGGAGTTATGCATAGGGTGACAGGCCTCCAAGGGCAGAGGTCTGGGATGAGGTAGGCTTCTGTCCTCCTGAGTGATCCACAGCCTCAAGATACCAACTGGGGAAAAGGAGCTTTCTCTGATAACTCTAGTCTCAATCAGTGAAGCTCCAGTAGTCTTAAATGATACTATAAAATGTGCACTTGTAAGTTTTCTACAGCATACTCTAAAGACAAGGACGTCAAACCCTGAGGAGGGAGCATGGGAGATCCATCCAGAGGCCAGGATAGTGCAAGGCCTGGGGCACTGGGTGCTCTCACATTCAAAGCCCAAGGAAAACCTACCTAGCTTGCTCTGCTGCTAGCTTTCCAAATGGGGACAAGAGCCATCAGGAAGACAGGTGCCCTGCGGCTTTAGCTAAGGAAAGAGGGCTTGGGAATTAGAAACCAAGGAAAGCAGTCAAGAACCTGTCCTTCTTTTCCTTTAATACCCCTTTCCCTAGGCAGAGGAGCAGGAAATATAGTTTAAGACACAAAGAGCCCCTGGACTTGTCTTTGGACAGAGCTGGGGAATTTGAATCTCCGATGCAGACAAGTTAGGAAAGAAGAAACTAAGGGTGGGGCCGTGGAACACTGCCGGGCATAGGACAAGCTGTAGGGACCCTGTGGGAGAAAGGCAGAGCTGACACCTCTGCACCCACACCCAGCCCCAGGGCGCCACTGAATGAAGCCCTGTCAGAAAGGGGAGATGAGCTGAAAGGCGCCTAAGACAGCAATGCCAAGTTCCTCAGCAGATCAGGGCCTTTCACTGTGCAGCAGGGGGGCTGGTGCGAGGGGATAGTGGTCAGCAGACCCCGTAACATCGGAATGGGGTGAGGAAGGGCCTGGGAATATCACTGCTCTGCCTCACTGTGTTTCACCACCACTACCACTGTGTTGGGCAAAGCAGGGATGGCTCCCCAGCATGAGGCAAGTCTGGCATGTCTAGAAGTACAATCTGCAGGTTGCTTTGGAAAATGAGGGACCAGAAGATGCTATACATCTTCCATGTAAGGCGAGATTTGAAACCAGCACCCTGTGTACTGCCACCCAGAGTCCCTAACTGAAGATGCCCATGGGCCCAGGTCCATATTACAACTACTTGACTAAAGAACAGCTTTATTGGTGACCCGAGGGAGCCAAGATCACTCCCAGGTGGTGTTAGCCTGCAAGGCCTTCTCTGGGCAGGAAGCCAATCACACAGTTCATGGGAGTTCCTGACAAGAGAGCAGATCTCCACTCCTAATTCTAAGAAAAATTCCGGATTCTGATTTCAGAGTCAACAAAAAGAAGGTCAGAGGCTGGAGTCCTGATGGCTATCAGCGCCCCTGCCTGTGGGGGCTCAGGAGGCTGGCTGAGTTGTTCAGCAACACCTGTGGGGCTATGCAGAGGAGGCAGAGGCAGGAAGGCTACAGGAGTTGCCCCAAGACAAGTTTCCAAGAGGGTTCACACTTGGGCTGGACGTGGATCTTGGCCCTGAAATTGCTTTTTGGGTCTGATGGGGTCAGGTCGACAAGTAGGGCTGTGTAGCAGATAACCCCACCTACTGGCCCTCGGCATGCCAAGGCTCCATGGTCTGGGCTCAGTGATGCCACCACAGCCTGTCACTTGTCCCGCTTCTCATTGCTGGGGCATCCCCAGCTTCCTCACCGGATACAGGTACCACATCACCACCCCGGAAGGGTTGATGACCACTGTGAAGTTGGTTTCAGCCCGGAGGCCACTGATGATGTCACCCATGTAGACGTTCTGGGCCTGCAGTGGGGAGGGACATCACCAATGCCACCATAAGAATTAGTGCAGAGACCCCTCAGAGGACGTAAAAGCCTGGACTTTGGCCTGTCTGTGCTGAGCCTCCAGACAGAAGTGGGAGCCCTGAATCTCCCATTATTTCTCCACTGGCAAAGCCAACAGATGCCCAAACACAGACAGTGGCCAAAGCCCCAGCCCAAGAGAACCTGAGGAATGAGCCAGCAAGGACTGACCAACGAGGAAGAGAACACGGCCTCAGAGCATGGGACTCATTTATACACAGTTCTGTTTGCACAGCTTGAAAACATCCGTGCAGAGAACAGCCACAGCCCTCAGTGCCCATGCCTGCCAGAGGACCGAGGCCCACGGCTTAGGGAGGCCATGTGTGAGTGAGGACCAGCCTCAGCAATGCCCTCCCAGGGAAACCCGAAGCCCTGCAGGCAGCAGGGCACTCACCTCATACACGTTGGAGCCGGTGAAGTTGAGATGGGCGAGGGAGGAATGGTAGCGATAAGGCATATCCGTCCTGCGGCTGAAGAAGACTAAGGCGCTGGCCTCATTGGCCAGAGGCCGCATGAACACTTCAATGTGGGATTTCTCCTGGGCATGGAAGATGGATACCGGCTGGGGTCCCTGCTCAGGCGGGCCCTGACGTCCCCCTTCCCAGTCCTCCTTTGAGCCATGCAGAAGCTTGGGGGGTGATACCATAGCCCTTCAGCACCCCAACTTATCTAACCCTTCTTTCCTTCCTTCCCCAACTCAGCAGACGCTCCCTGATGCCAGCAGATGCCAGGCCTCATGCTACGACACAGAGACAGCTGCTGCATGAGGTCCTGCCTTAGAAAGTTCATAGGATAATAGGAGGGGTAGACGTGGAAGCTGCTGGTGCTGGAGTGAAGGGCACTGGCCAGCGGGCACGATGAACACTGCCCTGAGCTCCTGGCTCCACCATCAGGCAGGGATTAGTTACCTCCTCTGGGTATCACCTATTCCACAGGTGCCTTCTATAGTTGTGTAGATGGATTTCTTTTTACTAGAAAGGCAAAGATCTGTGCAAAGAGCACACGCTTTGACACAACACTGTTGGAGTCAAGTCCTGTGGTACCAGTTATCAATGGTGTGAGCGTGAGCTAAAGTTACTTAGACTCCTCAAGTCTGTTTCCTCATTTGTAAAACAGGGAAGGAGTATCTACCTTCTGAGAAAATGTACTGGAATGCCCAGTACACAGTAGGTGCTCAATAGATAGCAGATGCTAGTAGTAGTAGTCATTGTATTCCTTGGATCAAACAACTAAACTCTGGAGGGAAGCTCTAGTTCTCTGCCAGACATTACAGATGTGTGCAGAAGTCTTGTGCTTCCAAACTGAGGGGCCTCGCTGTTCCCATGTGCACTTGTGTGGCCAAATTCCATGAGCTGTCCTGCTCTCACCTAGGCAAGTGAGGGACAGTTGGAACAGGTCCCTGTAGAGTCCTTGACTGAATGCCACGAGGTGGTGGGCTTGAGCAGATTTCAGAGGCCCAGCAGCCTCCCCCGACGGTGACCTCCAGGCTTGGCTCAAACTTTGCAACCGTGTTCTCAGGGGAGCCCAGTCCCTCAGCCTCCCCTTCCCTCCTCCCACATCCCAGTACCATGAGAATCCTGCGTCCCTGGATGCCTAAGGGATCCTGGTTGATTTTGATCATGAGTGGATTCTGCAGAATGTCCATGTTCTGGGCAGAGATGGTACGCAGGTCCGTGGACATGAAAAGGGGGGCTGCCAGCACCGTCCAAAGGGCCATCTGAGACTGGGCTTGCTCAAAGCTGAGGCCATAGTTCCCAACGAGCAGCTAGGGGCAGAGGAGAGGAGCAGTGAGCTCTGCCCTCTTCCAAGGTAGGCACGAGGACCAACCCTAAACTTAGAGCCGAGAAGATGGAGGCAAGAGAAAATGGAGATGGGGGAAGATGACCATATGTGGGGCCTGGTTGGCAAACAACATTCCCCCTGGTGTGGCCTTGGGGTGGGTTGAGTCACTTGCCATCTGAGCCTCAACTTTTTATTTACCAAGAAGGGGGTGATAATATGCTCTGGCCCCGTCACATGATCCAATGGGATCTTGTTACCAAAAGCGTTTATAAACTGGAAGACACAAGTCAAGAAATACACCCAGGGTGGCAACGGTAGGAAACCAGACCTGGACAGAGTGTCTGCTCCTGCCATGAGCCCTACATGAGCCCTAACCACAGCTGACTGGACCAATGGGGGCTTGTGACCCAAAGGCAACCAATCCACAGATGGGCCACAAACGATTACTGCTAATGCAACACGGCTACATACTTAGTGACACCAGTTTTACTAAGCACTGAAAATATCCCAAACTGTGTCAAGAATTTTAAAGGGTCACCCATTTAACCCTTAAAACAACCCTATATAAGGTACTATTATTATTAGTCTCATTTTCCAATTGACAAAACTGAGGAACAGAAAAAACGGAGTCACTTGCCCAAGGTCTGTGGCAGAGCTAGAACTCTAAAGCAGGCCAATTTCTGTTTCTCCAGGCAACCCTCCATCTGGCCTAGGATTTGTAATTATTCTAATCATCACTGGTAGTAAAAGGCTTGTTGACTAAGTGAAGAGATAGCTATAAAACTCTAAGATAAACTGCAAAAAATGTTAAGTCCCCAGGGCTATGAATGAGGTAGGTACATGGGGTGAGTTGCGCCTGCGGAGACTCTGCGGGAGGGTAGCAGGGTGCAGGGCATTGAAAGAAGGGCCAGAGGCAAACGGGGTGAGGGCAGTGTAGGAGGGCAACAGCAAGAGAGTGTGGAATATTCACGAGCTTCACCCTGCAGAGGAATAACATCTCACACGAGTCACTACAGACCGAGTTCTCAAGTTTCAAGGAACATCAGAACTGCCTGGGAAGTCTGTTAACAATGGGCATTCCCAGGCCTTCCCCCAACATTCTGATCCCAAAGGTGAGCGTGGGGCCCTGGGAACAGAACTGTAAAAAAGCTCCCAAGGCAAGTCTACTCCAGCTAGTTCAAGGACACGTTTCAGAGACGCTGATCTAGAACCTGGCAGTGAGCCTCTTGGAAGAGAGCACAGGGCAGCGGGGAGCAGCTCTGTCATGGATGTGGGCTTTGGGACATCCCCCTCCATGCTGGTACCATGTCTGGGTCATTCCAGTGTCCAGGGCCCGCCACTGGCTGCAGTATGTCCTGGTGCTCCACAAACCAGTTCAGGATGGAGAGCACGCTCATCCAAGAGTCCTGGATGTCGTCATAGTTGCGCCAGAGGTTGCAGATGTCTGCCAGCAGACTGTAGTTCACCTGGATGTTGGCGGAAGGCAGAGTCCAGTACCAGAGTCACACCCTGCTGCCCAGAAGCCCGCACAGGGCCTGGGGAGGCTCAGCAGGAGACACAGAGGGTGGGGAAGGGGGAGGAAGAGAACAGGTCCTGAGCTTGTTCCTTGACCAAAGGATGAGGAAGGCCTCAGAGAGAGTAGCCCTCTTCTGGGGCTGCCCAGGCCTCCCCTCCATGCGTGCTGATGCCAGAAGCCTACCCTGCCCTCTCATGTCAGCTGGGATCAAGCCCAGGCTATGGGCCTGGGCTGGTGTATCCACAGCATCCCTACCTCACATCTTCCCCCATGTTCTCTCAGCGAGAGTCCCACCACTTGCCACCATCCTCCCTCAGATCTGCAAGTCTGATCCCACCCTTCTAGTGTCTGAGATGCTGAGAGGCTGAGAGGACCCACAAGGCCCTCAGAGGCTTGGCCCCACTTGCCTGGACTCACCAGCCTTCTGGATCTCCTTGCCCACTCGGTACAACCCAGGATTCTGACGACTTGCTGGATGGTGTCAGCACATCACTTGTGGTTCCCCTGACTTGGATGCCAACCCCTTCGCCCACCTGACAAGTGTCTCCTCTTCTAAGACCCTGGGCTGGCTGAGGCCCCCCTAGGGTACTTAGGATCCTCTCTCTAGCTCTACGAATCAGCACGTGGGCTACTGTGGTGAGTGCAGCCCTGACTGTGCAGGAGGCAAGGAGGCCTGGTGGGAGCAGTGCCAGGTGTGCACAGAATGGCTTACCTGGGGGGGGAGGCCCCCTTCATAGGCTGGCCAGCTGCAGGAGAAGGCGATGGGACGGCCTGTGGCATTCAGGGCAGCAGCCATCTTGGGGTACCCTGGAGAAGTCCAACTCCCATGTTTCAGGACCAAGGAGGTACAGGAGGAAATCTGAGGCCCCAGCCCAAACCTTCTCCCACCAAATGTGAGGAAACTGGGGCTACAAAGAGGAGGTGCCTGCCCCTGTACCCAGAGCCACAAACGCTTCCTGGGTGGGGCATGGTGCCAACCCATCTTTAGGGAGCCTGGGAGCCAAGGTCCCTCCAGCCCCTGGAAGAGGGGAATTGGGAAACACTACAGCCTAGGGCCCAAAGACAGACAAGCTCAGCCAGGTGGGCACTGGTGGGTCTTCCATGGCTACCTCTTCCTGTCTACCTGATGGCCCCCAGCCAGCTGTGGGACCCACCCTTGGCCCGTTCTTCGGGGGTCGAGAAGCAGCCATCCAGCTTCAGCATGTCCACCTTCCACTCGGCGAAGGTTTGAGCATCCTGGACCACCTTGTCTAGCGTGGTGCCTGGGTAACCCATGCAGGTGAAGTTGCCCAGGTCCGAGTAGATGCCCAGCTTTAGGCCCAGGGAGTGTGCCTGTGGGGCATCGAGGACACAGTGGGCTCAGGCAGGACCCTCAGGGAGCTGCCTCACAGGCACATCTGACCAGGCCCCACTAAAACCCTCAATGGCTTCCCAACAACCAAAGGAAAGGGTCTCAGCTTGCTTCCCTGGCCTCTGCCAACTACGGTCCTTCCTCTCCCTCCAACACACACACCTCCCATGGGCTGTTTCTTGCCTCTAGGCCTTTGCTTCTGTCATCTCCTTTGCCTCAAATGCCATCTCTCTGGTATCAGTCCAAGAACTGCCTCCTCCAGAGAAGCTTCCTGAAATCCCAGGCTGGATAAGATGCCCTTCTTGGCTCTCACCCACCACAATGAGCCAAAATAGCTGCTCATTTATCTGTTTTCCCCACCAGACTGTGAGTTCTCAAGCAGGGATTGTGGAAATGAGCCCTAAGCAGGATGGCGTGGAAAGAGTGGTCTGGCCCCCAGGCCAAGGGGCAGGGCTGGGATGGAGCTCACATAGTCAGCCAGGAAGTCAATGCCGTTGGGGAAACGCTTGGGATCAGGCACCAGGCGGCCTTTGGCATCTCGCCCACCAATCCAGCAGTCATCGATGTTAAGGTATGTGTAGCCCAGGTCCCGCCATCCATCCTGTGCTAGTCGGTCAGCCATCTCCATGAAGAGTCGCTCACTGGCGAGGGGCAGGGGATGGGGCAGCTCAGTGGCCCGGCATGGCCCTCACTCCTCCCCCCTTCCTGAGAGCTTCTCAGATGCTCTGTGAATCCAGGCTATAAGAACCATGGCCTTGCTGTCAGCTGAACTAAGCCAGGTAACAAGTGTAAATGACACCAGGGATTGTGTCATGAGCCCTAAGGAGAGCGGAGTGAAAGGAGTGGTCTGGCCCCCAGGCCAAGGGGCAGGACTGGACCACAGGTAGCATATGGAGTCTGGCCTGGCCTTAACAGTTATCTCCTTTTGAATATATCAAGGTTGCGTCAACCACAGGGTCCTTGCCTCACAGATCTGATAGGCTCCACAGGGGCCCCAAGCAGGTCATGAGGCTGAATGTCAGATGTCCCAAAAGTCACCTGTGGCTGCAGTCTTTCTGGGATGGGTGGGTTCTGACCCTGCCCTCTCTTCTAGCTGACTCTCCACTCTCTGCCCCCACACTGCAGGGCCCTGGGCAAGGCTTGTCAGGCAGTGCAGACCTTACCTGATGCAGTTCTTCGGGTCCTCATCACAGTCAATGTTGCAGCGGAAGCGTTCCCAGGCCAGCCAGCCCATGGGTGGCTTCTGAAGGAGCCCATTCTCCAGCAGCAGCACGTGGTCCACCAGGGCCAGCAAGAGCACTGCAGGAGGGACTGAGGGGATGGCTTTGAGTGGCTCCCATAGCCCTGGCCCTCACCGCACCCCATCCGCACGCTGCTCTGCCTTGCAGAGGCTGCCAGCTTGCGTATATTAAGGGAACCAGACTTCTGGGCTTAAGGCAGAATTGGTTCTTCCTGCAACTGCTGGCTCCTATAGTGCGCTGAGTGGGCAGATGGTGCACGGGGTAGGGCGATGTGTTTGAGCCCTGGGTCTCCAATTCCTGTTGCCACAGAGGTGCTGGAATTAACAAAAACTAACATCTGGGGTCATATCCTTTCTACACCCTGACCAGCTCCCCTCACTCCATTCATAGAACTTGACAGTACACTGTGGCCAGACTCCAGGTCTCCCGAGTCCCATCCAGGGCTCTTTGCTTTCCACCACAGACCCCCCAAAAGGCCTCAGAAGGGCTTAAGAGTTCAGCCAGGTTGGACCTGCACCCAGCCAGCTCACCTGGGTGAGCCCTTTCCCTCTTGGGCCTGGGTTCTCTTATCTGTAAAACAGAGTTACTATACCGACTTCACAGGGCTGTTCTCGGCTCGTAAGATAGGGCCTCTGCACTTTTGGGGAGGAGGGGGTGAGAGAGGAAGAGGCCTCTGGAGGGGAACTGATTCCTGGGTGGGGAACATCTCCTTCTCCTTTCCCGGTCCAGCTCCAAGAATAAGAGGAACATGTCTCCCCACATACCCACATCAGAGAAGGAGGCCCAGACACCAGAAGGCTGGAGCTTCCTCCAGGTAACTCCCACCCCCAACTACCCTCCCAAAGCCATCCCCACCCGTGTAGGTACCTGTCTTCAGCAACATTGCTCTGGACTCAGCGTCTTAGGATCTGACCAGATCTGCTCCGCTTTCATCAGCTTTGTATGTTGGGCTTTGGAAGCTAAGGAACGTTAGAAAAGCACTGGGGTCACTGCTGACTAGCTAGGCCTGATGCCCTTAATCTTGGGCGTGGATCCCACACTCAGTCCGCAAGCTGCGCTCACTACCCCTACCCTCTCTCTCAGCCATCACTTCCCGGAGCCTAGGTTCTTCCTTCAGAAATACTAAATAAGGTATCTTGGATTTCAGATCTCACCCCCTCTGCGGGGCTGGGAGCCCCGAGAGCCCAAGGGCTGCCCTCTGCTGCGCCATGGCCAGAGAGAGTCGGCGACCGGCTCAAGGACGCCCCGGACGAGGGGAGGCGCCGGACCGGGACCAGGCTTCGGACTCCCACCGGGTCTGGGTTGCTGCCCCCGGCCCCCAAGGACGGCAGACCCAGCGCGCCAGCGCGGGGATCCCCCAGAGCACCCCGCCCGCGGCACTTACACCTTCTATGGCTCTGGCACCCAGCACCTCCTGCGGCCTCCGGAGCCGCAGATCGCTGTGTTCGCCTGATTCCACTACCGCGTTCCGGGGGGCGGGGCCTGGCGGCGGCCCACGTCTCCCCGCGGAGCCTATCAGATTCCCCTAGCAACGACGTGTCCCGCCCTCCAGGGGCCCCAGGCGCCCTCCGAACCTCTCAGAGCCCCGCCCCCTTGGGGCTCCCGCTCTGCGCGCTCCCGAGGCGGGCGCGAGAGGAGCGGGCGCGAGAGGAGAGGGCTTAGGGACCCGGTGTCCACCCGCAGCGCCGCGCCGCGCCGCGGGGCTAGACCTTTCACCTCCGCGGGGCCCTGAGGGCGAGGATAGTACCTGGCACACTGTAGACGCTCAATGAATAGCTGGGGCGTGATACCCGCTGCGGGCTTTGCTAAGAGGAAATGAGAATGCCCTGAAGCATGGGTCATAGTAACCGCTTGAAAACGGCAGCGGAAGATGAATAGACACCACGGGAGGAAGGGGAAGAGAGCAAACCAGGTGGAGGGCACATCTCTTGCAAAGCCAGGAGGCTCTCCTCCCCAACCTGAGACTCCGGCCACCAGTTATGCTCGTCCAGACACTTTGCATATGCCTTTCCCTCTTTCATGCATCAAAAATTGATTGAGCAACTACTAGGCGCCAAACACTTTATTCTTGGCCCCTTCACTTGGATGGCCGCTGGGCATCTTAAACATAATGGGCCCCAAACCGAACACCTGCCACCTTCCATATTTCAGGTAATGGCATCTCTCCTTCCAGGTGCTCAAGCGAAAGCCCTGGGGTCCTCCTTACCTCCTCTTTCCCTCACTCTCCACATGCAATCTCTCCGCAAACTTTGCACTCTCTGCCTTCAAAACCCACCCTGATTCTGGCCACCTCTCAAGGCTCTCCCAGCTGCCACCACAGCTCCCCTGGATTATTGCAGCAGCCTCCTCAATGGTCTGCTTCCACTTAACATTTATTCTCTCCACAGTAGCCAGAGGAATTAATCCTTTAAAACATAGCTCAGGTCACGCCTCACTCAAGACCCTGTGATGGCTGTTCATCAGCTGGAGTTAACAGCCCTCACACATTCGCAAAGTCCCGCCCCACACATTTTGACCCCATCTCCGACTGCTCTCCCCCTCCTCACCAGTGCCGGGCAACACTGGCCTCCTTGCAGTTCCTCAAACACAACAGGCCTCAGGGCCATTGCACTAGCTGTTCCCTCTGCCTGGAGTGCTCTCCTTCTAGATGTTGGCATGACTGGCCTCCCTCATTTCCTTCCAGGATTTCTCAAATGTCATCTTCGCAGTGAGGCCTACTTGACCATTCTATTTAAAATTGCAACCTCCCCACTCCCACAATTCCGAATCTTCCTTACCCCGCTCTACATTTTCCATGCCATTAATTACCTTCTAACACATTTATTATGGTTTATATTATTAATCGAATAAAATTTAGCAGGAGAGACAGATAATAAACAGGCAAAAAAGTATGAGTGTGGGGAAATTTTCTGTAGTGGTTAGTGCTATAATGAAAATATAACCCAGGGATGCCGTGGAGACCTGAGGGTAGGCTACTTACATGCACAGGCAGAGAGGGGACATTTGTGTCGAGACCTGACTGATGCGAAGGCGCCCTGAGGTGTCAGAGGTGAGGAGTAGGGGTGAGAAGGAAGAGCGGTCTGGGCTGCAAGAGCTGCAGGGGCAAAAGCTCTGAGCTGGGGACCAACAAGTTCGTGGGCAGGCGTTCTGAGCTCACCGGCTTCTTTGGTCGTGTCTGCCGCAGCCTTCAGCGCAGGCCGGCCCGTGGACCGAAAGCAGGCAGAGCCGGGGGCCGCGGGTGGGATGCAGGCCCGCGCGAGCGGTGGAACTAGAAGGGATAAGCGGGCCGACCCCAGGGGCCTGGGCGGGTAGCCGGGAAGCGCGGCTGGGCCTCGCGGGCTGGGTAGGAGCCCGCCCAGAGGAGGCGCCCGGGGCCGAGGCCGTCCCAGGCTTGGCTCTGTGGGAGAAGTGGGCCGGGCGGGGAGAGGGGGAATGGAGGGGAGAAGAAAAGGACTCCGAGTTCTCGGGGCGGGGTGCTGGCTTCGAGATCCGCGGTCGGGCTGAGGTGTGGCGCCGGGTTCGAGGCCGCCCGCCCGCGACCAGCTCTGTGGCTCAGGCAGGTCCCGGTCTCTCGGGCCTCAGTTTCCCTCCCGCGTGGATCAGGGGGCGGTTTCGCGGATCCCAGGCCCGGCGAGCTCTGGGCGGGGAGGGGCGGGGTCTCCGGGCTCCCGCCGCCACGTTCGCGCTCGGGCGGAGGCGCGGGGTCGGGAGCCGGGATCGGCCCGGGACGCGGCCTCAGCCCCCCGGGGGGGCCCCCTCCCGGGCGGCGGCGCGCTCAGCGGCACAGAGGTGAGAGCGGCCGGGCGGGCTTGGGAGGAGGCGGCCCGGGGAAGGCGTGGCCCGCGAGGACAGCCCCACTGCGCCGACGGGGAAACCGAGGCGGCAGCCGCACCCCGGGGAGTTCCCGGTGAGGCGACCCCTGTTTCAGGGCGATGGCGGGTCAGGGGCCCACGCGCCAGCCCGCTGCTCCTCCAGCCAAAGGATCCGCAAAGACGCGGTGCACCGGCCTCCCGCCGGGTGTGCGGTCTGGGCCTCGCACCCCTAGGAGGGCTTGGGGGGGGGCGCCCTTCCCCAGGCACGCGGCGGGGGAGGGGGACAGCTCTGCGGGCTCTGACCCCCTTTCCGTGCCCGGTGCGGGGCCCGGGACTGGAGACTAGGCCACTCCTGCAACAAACATCTGTGGTCTCCTCCTCCCCGCCCCCCCCCCCCCCCCCCCCCGCCCCGGTCTGGAGTGGCCCCTCCCCCATCCCAGGACCCTGCTTGTTTCTCCCCACATCCTCATCATTACTGGTCCTTCCGTTATTTATTAATTTTTAAAATTCATTTATAATCATTTTTGTCTGTTTGTTTATAGTGTGTCTTCCCCGCTGGAACGTAGGCTCCAGGAGGGAGAGACTTTGTTTTGTCCACTGTCGTATTAGTTATTTCAACACATACTTCCTGAGGGCATCCGCCAGCCGTGCAGGGGCTGGATATTGGGGTTATACCTGGAGCCAAGGCGATCCCGCCCAATGTCGATCCCGCCCTCCAAATTCTGGGGTTAGGGACAACGCTGTAAACACAGAGGAGATCCTTGCGAGATGAAGGAAATGAGACAGAAGTGCATGCTGCTATTTGTGTCATCTAAGATGGGGCCCCTTGGTGATTAGGGCCATCTTAATATAGTGATTAGGACAGGCCTCAGATTAGGTGCCTTAAAACCCACAAGTAACAGTTTGACAAGTGCTGGGAGGGAAGAGCAGGAAGATATGAGGGCACTTAACTCTGACCTGGCCTCAGGCGGCTGGGAGCTGAGGCCTGAAGAGTGACTGATGCCCAAGACAATGGGATCCAGCACCTAAAGTTGCTCGTAGGAGCCTGGCCTGGCTGGGTGGGTGGAGGGGATTATCAGGGGTCAGAGAAGGCTTCCTGGAGGCGGTAGTGGTTTCACTGGGCCCCAGAGACTGACTAGTTCTCATCGTTTAGGATGGGTTGACTGAGTTTGAGAATTGTTTTGCAGGTGTCCAGGGAACCACGTGGTCAGAGGGTTGAGCTGAGTGGCCAAACAAGAGAGGCCCCTGCCCAGCAAGCTTCGCTGGTAAGTGGGTCACTGCCAAGACTTGCCCCCAGAATATGTGAGGGAATCAGGAGACCCAGCTCTGCTTCTCACTGGCCGTGTGAGCTTGAGCAGTTCACTTTCACTGCTCAGTTTTCCATGAGTCAGGAGGACAGTTAGATTAGGTGCCACTTATGATCTGTGGGACACCGACATTTAGTGGTTGAGGTTGGTCCTACTCAGCTATGTCCTGTGTTTGTGCCACACTCTTGTTTACTGAGCAGGTCCCCAACTGAGCCACCGACTGATGGAGGAGTGAGGCAGGCCTGCCCCCCCCCCCCCCCCATCTGGCCCCGAAGGCTGCAGATTTTTACTAAAGGATACCTGTGCCATTAGCAAATGAGAGGCCAGCAGGGGCCCAGGAGGGTCTTGGAAACCCGAGGTATTTGGACTCAGGGTTGGAGCTAAGGGCCCCCCAGATTAAGGGATGGTTTAAGCAAAATGGTTTCTGTGGGTTTGGGGTCCATTTCAGCTCAGCTGGGGCCTGTTTCTTTTGATATTACAAGCCGCGTCAAAGTCCTGCCATACCTCCTGGTCAGATCCAATCACAGTATCCTTTTCTCTGAGTCCTCTCATGTCCCGTTTTTTGCATGACCCTCACAACAACTCTTTGAGAGAAAAGGCAGGGGAGACCAGCCCATTTCACAGATGGAGACCCTGAGAGCCTCAGGGCACACAGCAAGTGAGTCCATGCTACAGCACTGGGGCCCAGGTCTCCTCCAGAGCCAGCACTTTTTTCCCCACAGGCACAGGAGCTGCCTCCCTCTCTGATCTGCGGCCACCTCTCTCACCTCACAGTTCTTACAGAAGCCATGAAGCTAAACGAGAGGAGTGTGGCCCACTATGCACTGAGTGACTCCCCAGCAGACCACGTGGGCTTCCTGCGTACTTGGGGGGGGCCAGGGACTCCACCCACCCCCAGTGGCACTGGCCGAAGATGTTGGTTTGTCCTCAAGGGCAACCTGCTGTTTTCCTTCGAGAGTCGAGAGGGCCGGGCCCCGCTGAGCCTGGTGGTGCTGGAGGGCTGCACGGTGGAGCTGGCTGAGGCCCCGGTGCCTGAGGAGTTTGCCTTTGCCATCCGCTTCGACGCCCCTGGTGTGCGCCCACACCTGCTCGCGGCAGATGGGCCCGCGGCCCAGGAGGCATGGGTGAAGGCGCTGTCTCGGGCAAGTTTTGGCTACATGCGCCTGGTGGTGCGCGAGCTGGAGAGCCAGTTGCGTGATGCCCGTCAGAGCCTGGCCTTGCATCGCCGCTCGTCCTGGAAGGCTGTTACTAGCCGCTGTAAGCCCCAGGCTCCTGACCGCTGGTCTCCGGGCCTGGAGAACGGCCACACTCTCTCCAGGGATTGCAGTCCCACCGGCTTGGTTGAAGAAGGGGGCAGCAGGCCAGTAGGGCGGGGCTTGGCTGAGTGGGAGTTGCAGGGCCCTGCCAACCTCCTCCTAGGCAGGGGACAGAGTCCTGTGTCCCCTGAGACCTCTTGCTTCTCTACCCTGCACGACTGGTACGGCCAAGAGATCATGGAGCTGAGGCGGGCGTGGCTGCAGAGGGCCCAGGGGAGCCGGCCAGAACGTGAGGGACAGGATAGGCCCTGAGCCTGGGCCCTTTGGATTCTGCCTTCGTCCTGCTGGTCAGGACACCAGGGCTAGTGCTTTTTCAGAAGTTTAATGTTTATGCATTTCCAAAGTTGCTTTTTTAAGGGGTGGTTCCCTCCTTCCTGCTTTTTCTGGCTTTCTCCAGGTGCCAGACCCACCCTCGTGCCTGGAGGGGACTGAGGAGTCATTGCTTCCAACCCCTTTACTTCCTGAGGCCCAGAGAGGAAAGGTGGCTCGCTCAGCAGCCACAAAGTACGACCCACGTCTCCTCACTCTGCGCTGGAGTGCCCCTCTCTCAGAAGATATTAATGAAATGGAGGGAGTGGGGAAATATTTCATGGCCACAAGTCACCCTTTCACCTACACACCAAACTGTACAGCCATAATTTCCAACATGGCGATTCTTGTGTGCATTTAAATACTGGAAGCTGGCTGCATTGTTGACTCGAGGGACTGACCTTGTCAGAGAAAGTGGATTTTTTTGTGTCATGGGGATTTCTGGGGCCCAGCTCTTTCTGAGTGGTGGAAGGGATTACACTCATGCAGGGGGGGGATGGGACCCCCCACTCTGCAGTTTGGGAAGGGCCTTTTGGAGGGAGAGGGCCTTCATCCAATACAGAGGGATTTATTCTGCTCAGAAAGTGTTGGGGCCCCCATACTCTCTCCCTGGCTGCCCTGTCAACAGATGGTGCTGGATGTTGCCCCAGGAGGGGCTGGTAGCTTTTATATATCAGCAGAAATCCTTACACCTTGTCCTCAGCAGCCAGCTCCTAGGGCTGCCAAGTGGGAAGCTAAAGAAAAGGTGCGGAGGCAGTGTGGCTTTCCCTGGGAAAGCCAGTTTGTTACTTTGGTTCCCAGTCTTGGGCATTCCAGGAGCTTGGGCACAGGATTCCTGGTACCCTGTGATGAACTATTCTCTCTTGATTGGGCTCCCAAAGAGGTGTTCTGCTCCTGAAACCCCCTGGGAACTCGTTCACAGTTCTGCCTGTCACCCAGTGTGTACCTCCCAAGACCCTCTCATTGCTACGCTCACCAGCCTGGGGCCAAGTGTTTTCTTTTCTGATTGTTTCGGGAGGCAAATTGGCTGGGTCCATAGAGCAGAGCCCAGACCAGCCCACAGCTCACGGCACCTTATTTTATACGCAGACACTCCAGACTTTTATCTTTCTTACTGTCACTGTGTT
Organism: Equus asinus; assembly: GCF_041296235.1. Taxonomy (NCBI): domain Eukaryota; kingdom Metazoa; phylum Chordata; class Mammalia; order Perissodactyla; family Equidae; genus Equus; species Equus asinus. The sequence continues at coordinate 19,845,544 of NC_091793.1, read as the reverse complement.
TTTTATACGATTAAAACACTAAGTTTTTTTTTTATTACTCACTTTGGTTCCTCAAATTTATTTCAACTGTCTCCTGAGGGCTGCTCAGCCTGGCGGCCCTGCCTGGGGAACAAAGACAGAAATCCGTGCGGTTTACCCACAAGATGCTGGCTGACGGCCCCGCCCCGCGCCCAGAATGAGGGCGGAACGGGGGCGTCGGCGTCATCCTCGTGACGTCACCACGTCGGGCCAGAGACAAATGCCTCTTTCCCACCGCAACGGGAACTAGGAGCACTGCGCAAGTGGGAGGCTGGGCCTCCCGTCTGCTGCCGAAAGCCTCGCGAGGCTTGGGGCGGCGTTCTTCCCGAGGGCGTCACCGGGGCCGGTCGGTGGGGTCCGGGAGTCCGGTTTAGGGGCGGAGCTGGGAGATGGCGTCCGGAGCGGCTCGCTGGCTGGCGTTGGCGCCCGTCCGATGTGGGGCTTTGAGGAGCGGACCGAACTGGAGGAAAGGTGGAGAGGTCTCCGCAGGACGAGGCGGTCCAGGTCGGACCCTGGTGCCGTGGAGGTCAGTCATCGTTACTCGCAGCGGCGCCATTTTGCCCAAACCGGTGAAAGTGAGTGTCTGCCTGGAGGCGGGGCGAAGGGGCCGAGGCCAATCATTGTGGGGAGTGTGCGGGTGTCGACGCTGATTGACAGGAGCACAGGCCAATAATACGACCTCTTTAGACCGGAAGGCGGATCAAGGACAAAGTTTTGCGCTGATACGCGGCTAATTTTGACAGATGGGAGGGAATGGCCGGCAGAGATCCCGGAGTTGAGCTGGGTGCTTGGAGACAGAAGATGGGGGGAAGAGCCGAGAAAGACGGCATTCCGCACTAGCTGATCGTGAGGAGCGCGGGGCCCTAGTTCCCCGGAGCCAGAAGTCTCGGCTTTTTGCATCTAATACGGACAGGTCACGTAACCTCTCTGCCCCGTCGATGGGATGAAATAACGAATTGTGAAAGGACTTTATAAACAAAGGATACGTAGGACGGGCCTTATCTTTTTATGAGTTTTGACCTAGTATTCAATTCATGTGACTTGCAGTCCTGAGAAGTCTGCAGGGAATTATTACAATCACTGTTTTTACAAATGAAGAATCGGGCCAGAGCAGTGAAGCCAGTGTCCAAAGCTACTAGCTGAGTTGGGTCCTGGAATCCAGGGTTCTTGCTGGTACAACCCCCACCAGATCCTATTTTTTCCACCACTGAATGCTATCACATGCCATCAGTATCCTTGGTTTTTTCTAAGTGGAAACAGTCCCTTATACCCAGCAAAAGTTTGTTGACTCCAGGGCTGTGTGGAAATTAAAAAACAAAAATAAATTCTTTTAAAGCTAGTCTGGCCTATGTTAGCTCATATAAAGTGAGTTCGGGGTTGTTTCAAAGCAAGAAGCAGGAAGGTGCAGGGTCCATGTTGGGGGAAGAGCTGCCTTATAAAAAGGCATAGCTGAACTTTTTTTTTCTTGACACTCCAGGAAACACGAGAGATGTTAAGCTTGTACTGAACTCCCCTAGTCCATCTAAATAGCTAGTCTTTTAGTGTAAAGACATGCTCACTTTTCAAAACACGCCTGTTTCTAAATTTTAATGTGGTGAAATAAAATTTCTCAGGCATCAGGGAACCTGTTAAAGAACTGTATGGAATATCCCTTCATGGTGCATCTTTCTGTGATCCATTTTCATGTGTTTAGTGTTTCAAGTGGAGCTGAACTCTATTTCCAGAGTCAAGCTCTCTGAGTACTTTCTCACCTGTTTGATTGTAGGTATCTGTAATTACCAGATTGTCCCCAAATTTTTAGATGTCCGGAGTGCCTAATACTTTTCTTTCCAGTATCTACTTTGATGGCCACAATCACTTCATCTCTTCTATTTATTTTTTTTGCTTTGATTTTTTCCAAGGACTTTAAAGTGAAGTTGCTTATGATGGGTCTGGGATCCACAGGAGGCAATGCCCCTAGGAGGGCTGGGCCTTCTGTGGTCCTGCTAGATTCGGGCCCGGAGCTCACAGCCATTGCTCTGACCCCCTGCAGATGTCCTTCGGCCTCCTCCGTGTGTTCTCCATCGTGATCCCTTTTCTCTATGTTGGGACGCTCATTAGCAAGAACTTTGCTGCTCTACTTGAGGAGCATGACATTTTTGTCCCAGAGGACGATGATGACGATGACTAACAGGTAAGACCTGCTTTTCCCCCTACATGGACGAGCAGAAAGGGGGGTGGAACATCTGAGGTGTGATGTAGTTTGGCCTGGTAGCAGCATTTGGACACTTGAAACAGCAGCTCAGATCTTTAATAATTGACTCACTTAGAGGCCAATGTTTTTATTTTGCCTTTTCTCTCTGTTGGATGAAGGAAACAGTCTTACTTACAAATCACTGGGATCTCTTCCAACTAGGCTGGATCCCAGCCAGCCTTTTCAGTTGCCCTTTACGTACCCTCAGTCTCTCAACCCACAAATTTTCTTGACAATATGCCTTACATACCCACCACAAACAGCTTCATTTCAGTGCTCCACATTGAAATTTGGGAACTGCAGATCCTCACTATGGTCAGCTCTGGTTACCAAGCTCTGTACCAGTACGGCCTATACATGAGCACTGCAGCCTGGTTCCTATACTGCTCACAAACCCTTCCCCCACTGCCTGTCCCATTCCGCTTCCTTGTATTGACTTCTGGTGCTATGTGCTGCGTGGCTGCATTATTGTCATGGGTAAGGACACTCCTGACTCCTTAGCCTGGCATTCAGGGCTTGCCCTGATCTGGTCACACCTGTTATTCTAGCCTCATCTGTATTCGCAACCACACACCTGTCCCCAGTATTGACCATTTCTTCTCCCAAGCATTGGCTCATTGTTCCTCTCACTTGGAAGCCTGTTTCCCAGCCCCTGTCTTATTTCCATCAATTCTTCATTGTCTTTGATGAAGTCTTCCCGCATTCCTTAATTTGAAAGTGACTGCTCCTTCCTCTGACCAGTACCTCTCTTGTGACACTCAGCATTGTGTACTTAAACACATACACACACCCTAAACTCCACTAGACTATGAGCTTCTTGGTGGCAGGGAACATGTACTTTGCACCCTTGGGTTCCCAGCGCTTGGTCTGTGGTGTATGCTCAGGAAATATATGAATGAATAATCAAACGTCCTCAAAACTGCCTCTCCCCTCACATTTGGGAGAAGCACTCTGTGGAATTCTCTTTTGGTATGTGGATACATGAGTGCTCTATTGCCCAATTCACTGCTGCTTTCCTTTCTTACAGGGTATGCAGGAAGTACAGCAAGGAGAAAACCCTACCTTAACTAAGAAACGGTGATGCTCACAGCCTCCCCTCCTCCCCTATCAGCAGAAGAGTCCAGGGAAAGCCCTCAGCCTCCCGACTCCAGTGAAGCCTCCTGCATGGTCTGTGACCACAGCCCAGATCCCCAGGCTCTAGGAGGTTCCCTGCGATGTGCTGTCCACCGAGCACAATCAGATTATGAATAAACATCAGCTCTGTATGACTAAGCGATGGCTGAAGTTTCTTAATAAGAGCAGGCTCTATTTGCAGTTTCTTGTCTCTGCTGTCCTTTCTCTCTCAGCCGAACATACAGGCCTTTGATTTACAATCCAGGATCTCTAGGCCCCTATGAATCCATAATCATGGGGGCCTGGGACCTATTTTCATTATTTACAAAAGCGCAACAGAAACCGTTTTCTCTCAATAAAGTCAAACTTTTTTTGTGTTGAGTAACACTGCCTAATTGTCACATGCTAATCCTAAGGGGCTTTGATTCTTAGTTTAAAACTACTTGAGAAATACCATTATTAGAATGATTCTTTCAAAACCTGCCTTCCTTAGAGGAAAAGATAATAAAGGGGTTGTTGGCAGTGAAAAATTTGGGAATCCTCAGGGTGCTTGTACCCATAGATACTGACCCTTTTGTCCAGCATTCAGACTGCCCAGGGAAGAAGCAGAGAAGACTACCATCCAAAGCAAACGGAGATGAGTTCTTTAACCTGGCTTCACATTTATTCTCCTGTCACTTTAGAGCTACCCCCGAACTTGCAAAAACAGTAGGAATATTTCTGTTCCGTGTGTGCACTGAACAGCTGAGTCCCTAGCAGGGTGCCTAATTGAGGAGGAAGTTAATTTCATGTGAAGGGCTGGTGCTTGTTGCAAATAGACCGGCTAGACCTCTGAACAGCCGTTTTCTTCAGAACCCAGGGTAAAAGAGCCCAGCTTGTCAGCTCTACTTCTGTGCCTTAGTGCTACTCTGATCCCTCTCCAACAGCAAGAGCTGACTGATGTTGGATGACCTGTGCTGTGACACCAAGCTGTCCCATCCTGGAGGCTGGAGAAACACAGCTGAATGAACGAAGTCATCCAGCCTCACACCCAGGATGACAGTTTCTGAGCAGATGGCCTCATCCTTCCTGTTTACAGACATGCAAGGCTCTGAGAAAGAGAATCCAATCTAATTTACAGGAAACACCACACTTCAGGAAAAGGGAAAGAACAGCTGGTGTGTATACCAAGACCCGACTTGTTCAGGCAAAAAGGGAGAGAGACTGCAAAACAGCTTCCCCTTGGTTCACCAATGGAATTCTATCGTGAGTATATGACCATCATATATTGTTTATTTGTGCTCTAAAGTATTTAAATATCAACATGCACCTTTCCATTGAGTGACTTCACGGGTCATGGCCAACATAAAACTTGGACAGGAAGTCCTTTGGCCTTGGTGCTTCTGTTTCATGGAAGAACCGCATAATATGTGTCCGCTGCTTCCACACTTTAATCGTTTCCTCCAGTTCCATCTTTCCCTGCAAAAGTGACGGGAGAGGTCATTCATTAACGTGGTCAAGTAGAAGGAATACAACACCGAAGGCCAGCATTCTATTCTCTGCTCTGGCACTGACTTGTTGAGTGACCTTGGGTGGCAAGTAACGTACTCTGTCTAGAACACAGTTTCTGCATCTGGAAAATGAGATATATTGTTTAACTCTGTGGCTAACTGGTCCTAAGAGGAGAGACTACCAGGTCAACAGGCCCCTGTGCCATGAACGCCTAATCTGACTGGCTTATGTTTTTGCATAATGTTTCTATCATGTTACTTACTGGTCCATGCTGAAGCTCCCATTGATGCTAACATGACTGACCAGAGAGACAGAATCAGGCCTAGGATTTGACCCCATTTATGCAGGACTCAGTCAACTGGCCTGCCTCTTCTAGCTGTCAGCTGGCAACCAGGTGAAGCAGTAACTTCCAGAGATGGGGTTCAAGAAGAGTTCAAATTTTCCTCCCCATATCTTTTTAAGTTATAAAATACAAGCTGCAATGGATTCTCCCTTGAACAATCTTATCATCTATTTAACCAGGTGATAACTTCCAAGTTCAACTGTTCTTTTGAAACACTATGCAACTGTTGCTGATCCAGTAGTTGCTTTTTAAACCTGGAGACAAAGTGTTCATCTGGGAAGACTGAAAAGCTCCAGACAAGTTGGCTGCTCTTTTAAGTGGGTCAGGGAGAGTCACTTACCTTAATGACCAGAAGATCAACTACCCTGGGGTCCATGACATGGGCATTCTTCATAAACATTTCTCGGACTTTATCCCGTCCCTGTTTCACAGAGATGTCTAGCTGGAACAAATGCACTAGAGAGAAAACATGATTCAGGGTAGAAATTACATGGTTAAAGCATGTTTCTTCAACATTGAGTCACTGGATATTCATTGAACAGGTACAGGTTGCCCATTCATTCCATTCACCAAATATTAGCCTGACCCTAAGCTAGGCGCTTGACGATGCAAAGAAGCATGAGACGTGGTATGTGCTCTCAAGGAGCTGACATTTTGTTTGGGGAGACAAGACCACTGCAGTGAAGAGGCAGGATAGCAGAGTTTCAGAGTTCAAGGGTTCAGATCCCAGCTCTGTCATTTATCAGCTATAATCCTGTGTATGTTAAGTTCTCTGTGCCTGAGTGCATTTATTTATGAGTGAAATGAGGATGATAACAGTACATATAACACCAGAGCTGTTGTGAGGATTCTATGAGAGAATGCAAAATCCTTAGCATGGTACCTGGCAGGGAATAAAGCTCTCAATACAGTAGCATTATTATTATATGGAACAAGTGGCAAAAGATGATGGGGTTGAAATGAACGTAAACTGATATGGGTCTGTGCACCACACAAATTTACAGTTGAGGGAGACTGCTGAGGATCTGTGCCGGCAGGGAAGGCTTCGATGCAGGAGCAATGACTACCATGTTAGGTTACTCGGGGGAAGGAGAGAATTTAAGATGTAGCTCCTGTCTTAAAGCTTCCTAGGTCTTAAAGTCTGTTGGAGGGATAGCCATCCATGAATGCAAACATAAAATCATAATATTCAGCAATCCCCGATGAAGTAGGTGCCTGAAACAGTGCCCTGGGCCTTCAGATGAGGCATATGGATGTCCTTTGAAGATGAGGTTTTAGTCATTCGTATTCCCATCCCTGGCACTGAGCCTTCAGTGGATTGCTGATGACAGCAAGGGCATGAACAGGGCCTTGTGTGCTAGGTGGAATACAGACAGGAGGACGGGCACACTAGGTTGAGGGGACAGCGTGAGCACTGTGGGAGGAAGGAGACCAGGCTGCCCATCTGGTGAGGATACCTTGTGTTGTGGCCATTCCTGTAAGACGTCCACTCTGGTCTATAGAACGACCACAACCAGCTCTGAAACCACTATTTAGGGCTATTCAACAATAAAGCTAGAATCTTTAATTATATTCATAACTTAGTGACAGTGATAGAGAACCAAAGCTTCTGCTGAGGGAAATACTGTGCTGCCGCAAAGACGACAATGTTTCTCATCCGACCAGGGAACCAGCAACAGCAGCAATCTAAAAGGGGAAGTGCATCCCAGCTTTGTAGGGAAGGCGTAACAGAGAGGACAGAGGATCACTCCCACCAGAAAGAGCTCAGGATTCTGTGGTGTCTGGAGTAGGCTCTCATGGCGAGCCAATGATACACATCTGTTCCCAAATCTGCCTTTGCGGACTTCACTTTGGTAGCTTAAAATCAACCGTGGTGGGAGTATTTACACCATGGAAAATGGTAAATGTTATCAATCTAGGGTTCCCTCCAGAGAGCTAGCTGTTAAACACTACAGTCAGCATCATATTAGGAATTTTAGAAAAGAGCAAAGGGACAGTAAGACAGACATAAAAACAAATGCAAACTAATACGGATCCTAGAATTTAGAATCTTACCGTGTGGGGGAGTGAGGGCTAGCGCACCCTGGGGACTTGCCTTAAGTCACCACTACCGGTCCCTGGCAAACACGGGCCGGGAATCCAGGTTGCTTATTGTTTTTTTAAATTTACAGTTGGTGCTCTTTTAAGGAAAGGAATATGGGGAATCTTCCTTGCTATCAGTGCTTCCTTTTCCTGCATTTTTATATTAGATGCCTGCCCAACCTTGGGAGGAAAAAACAAGGTGCCTCTAGGCATACTCAGGGAGCTGGTGCCCATCGCTCCCCTTCCTCATGCCCTGAGCCACACACCAGGGCACTGGGTGTACGAATCTTCTCAGGAAAATTTTCACAGGCAGTGGGGCTTATGATGTCAGTTCACAGATCCCTGAATGCCCATCTTCCAAGGTTAAGAACCCTTGTCTCCGGAGAGACAAATTCCACAGCTTTGTCCTAGGCTTCCCCCTCTCATCCTAACCCCCTGAACACACCCCTCCACCAGTGAGAAAGGCTGTGGGCATGCAAAAAGTAACAGTCTAAGCTATAGCTGCTGAATTGTTCTTTGGACTAAATTGGTGTCTCTCAAACCAGTGGTGATTTTGCACCCCTCCCCCGGAACATTTGGTGACATCTGGAGGCATTTTTGGTTGTCACAACTAGGGGGAGAGTGCTACTGGCAGGTAGTGGGTAGAAGCCAGGGATGTTGGTAAACATCCTACTACGCACAGGACAGCCCCCACAACACTTACCCAGCACAAACGCTGCTGCTGAGAAACACTGCTTAAATCAATTCTAACTGTCCTTCCTCAACTCAGACATTCCTGAATATTTAACTTTCAATTTGAAAAAATCTGAGACACTCAAAAGGAAAATACGGAAGTGCCCCTTTTGGATGAAGGTGACTACCACGGTCTCTGTGTGTTCTTCCAAAGTTACTGTTAAGGCTTTTCTGAGTCAGGAAGGCCCTGACAGATTAGGAAAGTCGACATTGATATGGTCTCAGCTCTTGGCTCCAGTTCATTTTGGTAGCATTCATACCAGGCACTGGGAGATCCCTAGATGGGAAGGCAGCATGGTATAATGGAAAAGAGAATGAGATCGAGGGGCAAAGACGGGGTAAGGTCTCCACACCATTATGAACTATGACCTTGTCTGGGGTACAGCCTCTTCAGCCTGTTCCCTCATCTAAAAAATAGAAAATAACCTTCACAGGAATGAGGTGAAATTCTAGTGACAACATCTGGTAAACATTAAACGTTGATACAAATGTTAACTATTAAAAATTTCAGCACTTATTTCCCATACCTCTGTTATATTTTGGGTTTTAATGATCTGGTTATATGCCTATCTTCCTGACTAGACCATAAGACTCTTGAAGGCAGAATTGTGTTTTATTCATTTTTGTGTCTCTCTAGGCACCTAGCACTGATCCTATAGTCCAAGCGGTACTCGATGACATGGAAATTAAATGAATGAACAGTTTCTATACAAAGTCTCCTGCTATGTTGTAACCAGCAAGCAGCATGTAATATTTTTTCAAAGGAAGGATTCAACGGTGGTTTCTCCCTGTGCTCCCACGCCAAGGCTGCCACCATCCGGGCAAAGGGCACTCTGCCCCACATGTGCAGCAGAACTGGGTTCTGTGAGATTCAGGGAAAATTACAGCAGGAGATAAGAGTGAGGGGTAACAGCTGGACAGCCTCTGAAGTCCGGCTCTTCTACTTACTAACAGTGTGACATGAGACAAGTTCATGAGGCTCAGTTTTCTCATCTGTAAGACAGGGAACAATCAGAGCCTACTCTAAAGTAAGGTAATGTAAAGTATTTAGCATAGTGCTGGGCCATGTGTGTGCATTTCAATAAATGTTAGTTATTATCAATACTATTACTTATTCCCAATTCTTGGTTTGGTTCCCCAGCTGGAGTCCCAATTGTGGATAGCAAGGCACCAGTGTAGACAGAGGTCTGAGCAAGTGACCAGCTATAGATCAGTGATCCTTCCTATAAGGGTGTACCACCCCACTGACTCCCTTTTTTCCTGCTCTCTAGGCTCCTCCTGTAACCCCTGGCCTTCTCCTCCTCCTCCCAGGAACCTCTGACTCTGGGATTATCTTCTCAAATAGTATTTGAAGGAAGGTTCTGGGAGCGGATGGTTTAGAAAGAGATGGGTCCTGACAGTGGATACTTGTGTTCTATCCTCAACTCAGCCATTGATTTTTCCCCTTCACACACTGCTCTTCCCGCATCTGGGCCTTGTTCCCCACCTCCTGCTCCTCCCTGCAACAAGAAAGGGTTCTGGGCACTCACAGAAGCATTCTGCTAGGCAAACATTATGTTTTAAACATCTGAATTTGAATACGCACTCCCCCACCCGTCCTCCGAAGGCATTTGAATTTGCAGTGTCTGACCCAGCGGTTCACTTAAGTCTCCCTGTCTAGCATCCTGTGGGTTTGAGTTCTGGTCATCAGCAGCCTCTCAAAAAGGCAGCTTGAGGACAGGGACACTGTGGAGCAGACACAGTTCCCACACATCAAAGAACTGGGGTCTACAAGGAGGCTACTGCTAGGGTAAGCCCTATAAATAAGAATGACAATGATAACAACAATAAAAACAACAGTAGCAGCCCACATTTAATGAGCGCCTGACTAAGTGCCAGGCCCTCGCCTAAGCACTTTAGATCTATTAATCTACTTAACAGGTAACCCTCTGAAGAAGGTACTATTATTATCCCCATTTTACAGATGAGGAAACTGAGGCACAGTGAGATGAAATAATTTGTCTATGGTCACACAGCTAGTAAGTGCAGGGCGTGGAGGCAAGTCTATATAATCACCACATTTTACGGCTTCTCACACACAGGCAGGGCAGTGGCAGCCCTGATGGGTGCTATGGTGCTCCAGATCACTTAAAAACACTGGCACAGCGCTTAAGTTCGCACACTCTGTTTCGGTGGCCCGGGGTTCAGGCTTGTCTGCTAGGATTCCGGGTGCGGACATGGCACCGCTTGGCAAGCCATGCCGCAGCAGGTGTCCCACATATAAAGTAGAGGAAGACGGGCACGGATGTTAACTCAGGGCCAGTCTTCCTCAGCAAAAAGAGGAGGATTGGCAACGGATGTTAGCTCAGGGCTAACCTTCCTTTAAAAAAAAAAAACCTTCCCTCAGACTAGCAGTGATGGTCTACACTGAAGCACGCTAAATCAACAAAACAGTCCCTGACAGTGGTACTGCCCTTGACAGTTTAGACGGCACTTTCCCCAACCCCTCTTTCATCAGGTGCACTAGGCAGCACTACCGGGGATGCCAAGATAAGAAAAAACACAGGCTCTGCACCCGGGGAGCTGATATCTTAATCCTTCAGGTTAACAGACTGGTTCTCTGACATCTCAGTGGAGGCAGGGGTTCTGAGGAAGCAGCAGGCAAGCCAGCAGGGGGCAGGGGGAGGAGTTCCTAAGGAAAACTAGGGGCAGGTAGAATATCGGGGGCAAGGCGTGGGAGACTGGAGAGAGGGGGAGGACATCTCGCCTGCAGGGGTGTAAAGGCACTCCTGATTTACGGATGACCTTGGGAAAGTCACTTCCCTTCTCTGCTTCAGTTTCTCTTTTTGGTGGGGATGTGGGAACCAGATGATCGCTCAAATCCTACAGCCACTTGGGTTATACAACCTATGGGCATCTGTAAGTATGTTCTGGAACTCTAGAGTTGACGTGGGGTTCCAGACCCACCACAGGCTAGCTCTGGGCCTTGTGAGCGTCATTTGGCCTCTCGGTGCCTCAGTTGCCTCCCCTATAAAATGAGTATGTCACTGACAGTCCCTGCTCTCCCTCCCGGGGTTTCGGTAAGAATTACGGGAATCCTAGAAGCCAAAGCGCCGAGGGCGCCTAGAAGCGCGGGACGGACGCTGGGAAGGGCTGATGTGACTCCGGCGCCGCCGCCAGGTCGGGTCCACCAAGACTCGAGTGACCCTCCTGCCCTGAAGCACGCGGAGTCGCCTCTGCCCAAGCTGGTGACCTCGGCTCGGCCCGGGAGAAATCGGAGGCCGGGACGGCTGCGACCTTGGGCTGCCTCCGGGGCCCCGCGTGCGCCGCTGCCTCTCACCAGTGTTCGGCACCTCCCGGTACCAGGCGCGGTAGAGCTCGCGCACCCTCCGCTTGGCCTCGTTCATGTCCCGACTGAAAATGGGCTTCACCGAGGTGCCGGCCGCGGCGGCTGCCCGACTGACGCCGCTCGCCGCCATCTTGCTAAGGAAATCGCCTCCTAGCCCCACCCCCCTTTTCAACGCGCGAGTGTGGCGGAAGAACGAATATCTTCTGTCATTGGCTAAGATTAAACGCCCCGCCCCCAAGCCCCAAGGGTGGGCGGCTCTGGGGCTCTTTGATTGGCTGGAAAGGCTCTGTGGGCGGGAGAAGATCGGCAGGTGGGGCCTGCGCATGCTCATTTGAGGAAACGCCCGCTCGGCCGTTGGTCGTCCTAAACGTGGCCCGACGGCGCCGCCAGGGGGCGCACGCGCCACAGGCTGGAGGCTGGGCGGGAAGCCGGCGCGCGCGGTCGAGCGTCTCTCGTTTGGGACGCCCGTGGGCGCGCAGGGCGTCGGGGAGCTTCCTCGGTCGCTCGCCGGCGCGGCCCCGAGACGACGGCTGAGGCTGAGGCGCATCCCGGTGGCTGGGCTGCCGTGGAGCTGGCCCGACCTCTTTGCGGCTTTCCCACAGCAACGACTTTTTAAAAAAATAAACCAGCTCTTTGCAAGCGCGCTGTAGATGGGAAAGCGCTTTCCCGGCCCTTGGCTTCTCGGCCTTTCTCCACCGCCCGGGAGGTAGTTATCTGATCAGCCCCATCTCAGACAAAGACATTTTCCTCCCAAACTGTGGATCTCTGTGAAAAACAGCCCAGAATTTTGGAGCTGGGCGGAACCTTCAGCCGTGCGTCCTGGGCCTCTGTCTCTTCCCGGGCCTTTTTCTGCAGAGGTTCCCTGGCCGTAGGGGCAGCCTGGAAGCGTAGAGGGAGAAGCGGCAGCCGGCAGCCGTGCAGGAGATGCTGTCCCTGGTCCTCGCGATCTCTAGGTAGGTGGGTGCCCTCAGCATGACCGCTTTACAGGTGCGGACGCTGCGGTGGTGCCGAGTCGCGGTCGCTTGACGCCTGCCTGGGCTTCCCGGTTCTTTCTGACAGCGCAGCTGACAGGCACCTCGTGAGGCTGGGGAAGGAGCGGGGCCAGCCTGCGGGACGGCCCTGCCTCTAGCCCAGTCTTTCCCGTTTTAAAAGGGTAAAGAATTGGATTTTTCCCCCCTTTATTATCTTTTAAAGAATATTCGTACATTTAAATAAGTTATAAAAGAAAGCACGTCACATCTATGTTACAGAGCATGATAATAAAATGGAAACTTACACCTCAGTACCCACTTCAAGAAGTGGTAGTACAGTTCCAGTTTCCATAAAGCATCCTGAGTTCCTGGTAACCACTGTTTTAACCTCTCCGGGCACGTTAACTTGCTTAAGCCTCGCCACACGCCTGTGCGATGAGCGCTGTTATGCCCATTTCACAGGGAGAAAGCTGAGAAGCAGAGAGACTAAGTGACTTGGCAGCGTTGGGTTGAGACCCAGGTAGCTGGCCCCAGAGTCTGTGTCCACCTCTCCCAGCACCTGTACAATATCTGCCTGTGTAATTCTAACCTGATCCGTGCTCCTGGCCTCTCCAGGGGTAACCACTGTCATTAATTCAGTGTTTAATCTTCCTTTTCATTGAAAAAAAAACAGCCTCTAAAACAACCCACAAACTCGGAGAAAATATTTGCAAATCATATATTCTGTAAGGGACTTGTATCTAGAATATATAAAAGGCTCTTACAACTCAACAGTGAAAAGAAAAATAAAAAAAATGAACAAAAATGACAACATCAAATGCTGACGAAGATGTGGAGCGGCAGGAACTCTCTTTCATGGCTGGTGTGAATGCAAAATCGTAACCCACTTTGGAAGACAGTTTAGCAGTCTCTTACAAAACTCAACACACTTTACCATATCATCCAGCAGGCACGCTCTTCGGTATTACCCAAATGAGTTGAAAACTTATGTCCACACAAAAACCTGCACATGAATGTTTAGAGCAACTTTATTCGTAATTGCCAAAACTTGGAAGCAACCAAGAAGTCCTTCAAGGGGTGAATGGATAAATGAACTGTGGTACATCCAGACAATGGGATATTCTTCAACGCTAGAAGGAAATGAGCCATCAAGCCTCAAGAGACATGGAGGAACCTCAAGTGGCTATTACTAATTGAAAAAAGCGAATCTGAAAAGGCTGTAAAATTGTATGATTCCAGCTATGTGACGTACTGGAAAAAGGTAAAACTATGGAGACAATAAAAAGATTGTTGGTTGCTGGGGGAGAGAATGATGAATAGGTGCAGCGCAGAGAGTTTTTAGGGCAGTGAGCCCATTCTGTGTGATACTATAGTGGTGGGTGATGTCATTATACACTGTCCAAACCTGCAGAGTGAACCCTAATGTAAACTGTGAACTTTGGATGATTCCGATGTGTCAGTGTAGGTTCATCGATTGTAACAAATGTACCACTCTGGTGGGGGATGTTGATAGTGGAAGAGGCTGTGAGTATGGGCGTTACAAGGGGTATAGGGAAATTCTCTGTATTCCCCACTCAATTTTGCTGTGAGCCTAAAACCACTCTTAAAAGATAAAGTCTTTTTTTTTTTTATGGGCAAAAGATTTGAATAGTTGTTTCTCCAAAGAAGATATACAAATGACCAGTAAGTACATGGAAAGACACATCATCATTAGTCATTAGGTAAATACAAATCAAAACCATAACAAGATAGCCATTTCTCAGCCACTAGAATGCCTAGAATAAAAGACAGGCAATTGTTAGTGATGGCGAGGATGTGGAGAAATTGGAGCCCTCATCCGTTGCTGGTGGTCATGTTAAATGGTGCATCCACTTTGGAAAATAGTCTGACAGGTTATTAAAAAGTTAAACATAGACTTAACTATATGGTCCAGCAATTCCAATCCTAGGTATTTACCGAGGAACGTGAAAACATTTGTCCACACAAAGACTTGTATGCAAACGTTCATAGCAGCGTTATTTACAATAGCCACAAGATAGAAACAACTCAAAAGCCCCTCAACTGCATGGACAAAACCCCCAAAATGTAGGGAAACAAAATGTGCTATATCCACACGATGGAATCCTCTTCAGCCACGAGGAATCTCGAAAACATTATGCTAAGTGGAAGAAGCTACACACAAAACAACACATATTGTATGATTCCATTTGTATGAAGGGTTCAGAAAAGGCAAATCTATACAGACAGAAAGTAGGTTAGTGGTTGTTCAGGGGTGAGAATGGAAATGAAGAATCGACGTATTATGACGTGTCTGTGTAGGCTAATGGAAATGCTCTAAAATTAGTTTGTGGTGATAGTGTACAACTTTGCAAATATACTAAAAATCATTGAATTATACACTTAAAATGGGTGAAGGATAAACTTTATGGCATGTAAGTTATATCTCAGCAAAGCTGTCGGACAAAAATAGTCTCCAATGATTTTTCAAATGGGTAAAGTCCAATGTATCTTAATGATGCCTTCTTGCTTTCATCATCTTAAAAAAGGAAAAAACCTCTATTTGTCCTTATTAAAAACAATGATTTTAGAAAATTGTGAAGGAACAGCACAGTACAGAAAATAAATAGCCTCCATCGAAGTAGAGGTAATGTAGAACACAGTGAAAAGAATTTAGAGTCAGTCTCTGATACCAGTGTCTAGCTGTATATCAAGTTACCTTTCCTCCGTGAACTTTGGTTCCCACATCTGTAAAATGGGGATAATGGTGGCTACCACACAAGGTTGTGAGGATTAAATGAGATGATGTATATAATAATAAGTGCCTAGAAGAGTGTCTACTGCACACAGATGTTTGATAAATGTTGGTTTTCCTTTCTTTTGTCTACTAATCAGATTATGAGAATCCTGTTAACTTTCTTTAGCCTCAATCCCTATAATACATTACACAGAGTAGATCCTAGTGACCAAGAGCCAGTGAAGAGGGGCAGTCTTGCTGAGGGAGGAGGGTTGGAATGCATCTAGGTGGTTGTCTTGATTATGTGTTTGCAGCTTAAGCCCCCCATTTTTTACTTACATTGTATGTTATGGATTAATACAAATAGAGATTTTTAAAAGTGCTTTTATGCACATTTTACCCAAGATTAAGAAAACGTCCATTTTCTGTAGCAAAGAATATTCTTTTTTTTGGTGGGTGATGTTGGTGTAGATATGGGTTAAGGGCTAACCACTTTCCCAACCCCCTCTTCTCACTGTCCTTGTTGCCCAGTGAGTGTTAACTTGGGTTGAATTGAAGCCTGAAGCGTTTAGAGGACTTGTGCAGTTGGTCATGGAGGGAGAAACTAGATCCCAGAATTTCTTATTCCAGTTCACTCCCTCTTACCTCTTCCTCCACTCCTGCTCTCCTGTCACCCCACTTTTGGCCTTTATTTAAAGTTCTCCTGTCCAAGATGGTCAACATCTATCTGCATCCTACTTCTCTGAGACCACCTTAGAGTCAGAGATAACACAGAAGATCTTTTGGTCTCCAGTGGCATATGGGATCATGGGATCCCAAGATGGAAGCAAAAGCAAGGAGGAGGTATCAGGAACTGGAAACACACCCATCAGGGCCCAGATACATAGCCACACATTGTACTCAGCCTTTTCTTTCTGGCCCCTGTAGGGAAGAGAAAAGTGGCTTTTATCATTTTCTGTATATTCTACTATATATTTTAAATTAAATGTTTAAGATAATTTTAGATTCACATGTATAAGAAATAAAACAGGGAGGTCAGAGGTACCCTTTACCCAATGGTAACATATTATAAACTATATAGTACAGTATCGCAGCCAGGATACGGACTTTACTATAATCAAGATACAGAACACTTCCATCACCACAAAGATCCCTCATGTTGTCTTTCCCCCTCCCCCTCGTCATTACCTGATAAAGGGGCTCCATTTCTATAATTTTGTCATTTCAAGAATGTTATATGGGGCCAGCCCTGTGGAATAGTGGTTAAGTTCAGTGCATTTCACTTCAGAGGGCTGGGTTTGTGGGTTTGGGTCGTGGACCTACACTACTTGTCAGCCACACTGTGGCAGCAACCCACATATAAAAGCTAGAGGAAGATTGGCACAGATGTTAGCTCAGGGCTAAACTTCCTCAAGCGAAAAAAGAGGAGGATTGGCAACAGATGTTAGCTCAGGGTTAATCTTCCTCAGGAATAAAAAAAAGAATATTATATAAATGAAATCATACAGTATGTAACACTTTGGTTAGGCTTTTTTCCCCCACTCAGCATAATTCCCTTAGGATCCATCCAGGTTGTTGTATGTATTGATGGTTTATTCCTTTTTATTCTGAGTGGTACTCAACAGTATGGATGTACCACAGTTTGTTTAACCATTCACCCCTTTAAGGACATCTGAGTTGTTTCCAGTTTTTGGCTATTATGAATAAAACTACTATAAACATTTGTGTACAGCTTTTATGTTAACATAAGTCTTCATTTCTCTAGAATAAATGCCCCGGAGTGCAATTGCTGCATATTTAGTTGTCTAAGAAACTACCAAACTGTTTTCCAGAGTGACTACCATTTTACATTCCCATTAGCAATGTATGAGTGAAATATGGTTTTTCCACATCTTCTGCATTTAGTGCAGCGACTTTTTTTTTTAGCCATTCTGATAGATGTGTAGGGATATCTCATTGTTTTAATTTGTGTTTCCTGTTGGCTGGTGATGTTAAACATCCTTTCACATGCTTATTTCCCATCCTGTATTCTCTCTGGTGAGATGTCTTTTCAAGCCTTTTGCCCATTTCTAATTAGATTTTGTTTACCTGTTGAGTTTTGATAGTTCTTTATATATTCTAGATACTAGTCCTTTGTCAGATACGTGGTTTGCAAACATTTCCTCCCACTCTGTAGCTTGTCTTTTTATCTTTTCAACAGGGCTTTTCACAGAGCAAAAGTGTTTAATTTTGATGAAAGCCAATTTATCAATTTTTTTCCTTTTGTGGATTGTGCTTTTGGTGTCAAATTTAAGAACACTTTGCCTAGCCCTAGGTCCAGAAGATTTTCTGTGATTTTTTTTTCCCCTAAGAGTTTTATGTTTTATATTTAAATGTGTAGTCCATTTTGAGTTAATTTTTGTATAAGGTATTAGATTTAGGTCAAGATTCATTTTTTTGCCCATGGATATCTGATTACTACAGGACCTTTTGTTGAAAAGCCAGCTTCCTTCCGCTGAATTGCTTTTGTACCTTTGGTTGAGCATATCAGTCAGTGACAAATTCTCTGAGTTCTCCTTCATCTGAGAATATTCTGATTTCCCCCAGGATTCCTGAAGGATATTTTCATTGGATATGGGATTCTGGGTTGACAGTTCAACACTTGAAAAATGTTGTGTCACTTCCTTCTGGCCTCTATGTCCTCTGATGAAAAATCAGCTGTCATTTGAATTGATTTTCCCAAATAGGTAAGGTCTTGTTTTTCTTTGGCTACTCTCAAGATTTGTTCTTTACTTTAGTTTTCAGAAATTTCACTATGATGTGTCTTCGTGTGGACTTGTTTGGATTTATCTTATTTGGATTTGCGTGGCTTCTTGGATCTGTCATTTTATGCCTTTTACCAAATTTGGAAAGTTTTCTTTGAGTATTTGGTCAGCCCTGCCTTCTTTCTCCTCTCCTTTCAAGACTCTGAGGACATGATGCTTGATCTTTTAAATAGCCCCACAGGTCCCTGAGGCTCTGTTCATTTTTTCCTCAGTCTGTTTTTTTCTGTTGTTCAGATTGGGTAATTTCTACCATTCTATCTTCCACTTCACTGGTTATTTCCTCTCCTTTCTGCTTTTGAACCCATTCAGTGAGCTTTTTATTTCAGTTATTGTTCTAAAATTTCCATTTGCTTCTTCCTTATAGCTAATATTTTCTTTGCTGAGACTCTCTCTCTTTTTTTTTTTTAAAGATTTTATTTTTTTCCTTTTTCTCCCCAAAGGCCCCCAGTACATAGTTGTATATTCTTTGTTGTGGATCCTTCTAGTTGTGGCATGTGGGACGCTGCCTCAGCGTGGTTTGATGAGCAGTGCCATGTCCGCACCCAGGATTCGAACCAACGAAACACTGGGCCGCCTGCAGCGGAGCGCGTGAACTTAACCACTCGGCCACGGGGCCAGCCCCAACTGAGACTCTCTTTTTGATTTTGTTTCAAGCATGTTCATAATTGCTTGTTGAGGCATTTTATCTTTGTCAGATAATTCTACCATCTCTACATCTTGCTGTTGGTACCTAGTGATTGTCTTTTTTTTTTTTTTTGAGGAATATTAGCCAATCTTCTGCCAATTTCTTTTTGCTGAGGAAGATTGGTCCTGAGCTAATATCTGTGCCCATCTTCCTCTACTTCATGTGTGGGACGCCTGCCACAACATGGCCTGATGAGTGGTGTGTCAGTCCACACCCAGTATCCCAAACAGAGAACCCTGGGCCACCAAAGCAGAGTGCACGAACTTAACCACTGCCACCAGGCCAGCCCCCATGATTGTCTTTTTTAATTCAGTTTAAGATGTTCCTTGTTTTTGGTATGATGAGTGATTTTTTATTGAAACATAGACATTTTGGGTATTACGTTATGAGACCCTAGATCTTATTTAAACTTTCTCTTTTAGCTGGCGTCCTTTTACAGCACTCCAGCAGGGGAAATGGAGGAGCTTCCTTGTCACTGCAGGTGGGGGTAGAAGTCCAGGTTCTACATTCAGTCTCAATTGACACTAATTGAGGGCGCCCCTCATAGTAATTAGCGGGAGTGGGAGTGCCTGCTCCCCACCAGTCTTCCCCTGATGCCTCTCTGGTTGGCAGGGGTAGGAGTGCCTTATTACTGCTCCTCCTTCCATGGTCTCCACTGACACCATGGGAGGGAGGTTGCCTTTTTAGCTATGGTCAGAGGTCAAAGTCTTGATTCTCGACTAGTTCTCCTCTAGCATTCCCCAGGAAGCAGAGGGAGGTGTACCAAGTGTGGCCCTTCTGAGCATGGGGCTGTGTGTGACCGCATAGGTTACATGCCTGTAAATGTGGCCTTGAAAATAACGTTGTCACTTCAGGTTGCTGCTGGAGAGGGAGATCTTACAAAGCATGCACCTAATCACAGTCGTTAGGAGCAGAGGGTAGAGGATGAGAGTCTGGATCTTTGGCCACACCCACTGTCTCACCATGGCATGCATTTCCCAGACATTTCCTGAGTGGTGTTCTCTGTCAGCCCTTGAGCCAAATACAGTGGACGTAGAAAAGAGGGAGACATAGTCTTTGCTCTCATAAGCCTTGACAATACATAAACTCCAGGAATCTGGACAAAATTCTGGGTTGGGGGTGAGCGGCAACAATTCCTCAAGAATTATTTATGATTCATTTCCCACCAACTTGAGTTGAGGGATTGGAGTTAAAAATGCTGCTTTAAGTAACAATAAAGAATTGTACTACTTCACTGTTTCTTGCACATTTGAGTTTGTGGACTGAGATTTTTGGGAGGACTGAGATTATATATATCTTACAATGCCTGTTGTGTTGCAACGTATCTTTTCTACTAAATGTCTCCGAGATCATTCTGTCAGGTTTTATAGATCTGCCTCATTTTAGTTCTAGAAAGAATTTGTAATATGGATATATCATATTTTAGTTGTTCCCCTATTCATAGATCTAGCTAGTTTCCAACTCTATGCTATTAAAAACAACAAATCCTCATTCGTGTCTCCTTTATGCCTACTTGGGTGAGTGTTTCTCTGGAATAGATAACTAGAAGTAGAATTGCTGAAGCAAAAGGTATGTATGTACATTTCTAAAAGATATTGCCAAATTGCCCTCTCGTTGGTGATTGAAAGTACTGGTTTCTCACACTCACTTCAACATTTAATATTATCAGTTTCAAATTTTTGCCAATTTAAAGGGAGAAAAATAATAAGTCTTTGTTAATTTTCATGATTAGCAATGAAATTGAGCTTTTTATGTGGTAACTTATATTTCTTCATATTCTTTGCCAATTTTTCTATTTCATTATCTTATTGATTTTAAGGAGTGCTTTTTTATAGTCTCTATATTAATCTTTTGCCATATGTACTGCAAATACCCCATTTCTTGTTTGTCTTCAACTTTGTTTATGGCTTTGTCATACAGAAATTTAAATATTTATATAGTATAAGTATTTGTGTCTTACTTAAGAAGGTCTCTCCTACTCTAAGGTTACAAACATTTTCTTTTTTAATATTTTGATTTTTTAAAGTGTTTACCATTTTACATTAATCCATCTAGATTGTTTTTGTGGACTTGAATGTTGTAAACAGCAATCAAACTTTTTTTCAAGATGGATGATCAGTTATCCTAACTAACACCTTTTCTCATCAATCAAAATATGTCTTTATCATAGTCTAAGGACCTAAAACACATGGATCAATTTCTGTTCCATTGAGTTGTTTGTTTTTGTCAATACCACACAATTTTAGTTGATAATGGTGTAGATATGTTTTGACATCCCTAGAATGTGTCTTATTTTTCCAATATTTTTGGCAATTTTGTGCATTTTTAAAACTGCATTCATTTTAAAATCAGCTTGTCACTTAAAAAAATAATCTCATTGGGATTTTGATTGAGATTGTGTTGAATATAGAAATGACATCTTTATACTATTGCGTCTTCCAAATACGGAACATGACATGTTTTACACTTAGTATGTGTATATATGTTCAGACCCTAACAGAAACATAAGACTTCTGGATCAGGAACGGAGCTTTATTACTCACTCATCTTGTACCTGTTCCACACATGAATTCTATTTTCTGCTGTGTCCAGTCTGTTGTTAAACCCAACAAGTGAGTTCTTAATGTCAGATATTGTATTTTGTATTCTAGAATGTCTATTTTATGCATCACTATGAACAAATTACCTCAAAACTTAGCCGCATAAAACAACAAACATTTATTATCTCACAGTTTCTGTGGGCCAGGAATCTAGGTGATTTGATTATTTGAGTACCCCTGGCTTGAGGTCCCTCATGAGGTGGCAATCAAACAGTTGGTGCTGTGATCTCATTGAAGGGTGATTTGGGGTAGGGGAGGAGAGTGCAACTGCAGGGGTGATGGTGGTGTCACATGGTATCCATGTTCAAGCTCATTCACATGCTTGATTGTCCCTCATCACATGGGTCACCCCACAGGGTTGCCTCATTATATAGCAACTGTTTTCCCCCATGGCAAGCGTTCAGAGAGTGAGAGTGGGCATCCAATATGGAAGCCACTATCTTTTTTGTCATACTATTTTGAAAGTGACATCTCACTTCTACCAAATTTATTCTTTGGAAGTGAGTCAGTAAATCCAGACCACACTCAAAAGGAGGGCATTACACAGGGCATGAATAATAGGAAGTGGGGATTATTAGGGCTGCTAACGCCAATATCTAGATTATCCCTGGCTCAGCTTCTTTGGCCATTTTCTCTTAATTATCAGTTAATTTTTCCTGCTTCTTTACATGTTTACTAACTTTTTATTGTAAGCTATACAACATGGATATGTTGCAGATTATATTAATTTTCTTTAAAGGAATATTAAGTTTTGTTTTGGCAGGCTTTGAGGCTTGAATTTAGGCTTTAATCAACCGAAACTATTTTAGTTTTGCCCAGACTTCTAGGGTGTAGTCCTTACTCCTCTGGCGATGATTTTCTGGAGTTTCGACTGAATGCCTGGAGTATGCACCAAGATCTCTTTTCTCTGGCAAGGCCCAGTCTCCAGTGTCACTCCAGCCCTGGGCACGTCTGAATTTCCCTATCAGCTGTCAGCTCCCAGAAGCTGTTGTCTGCTAGGCTGTCCTGTCTGCTCAACCTAGCAGTTGGCCAAGGACTTGAAGAGCATCTTTGTGTGGATCTGTCAGGCTCCTTCCTCTGATTCCCTTCACTTTGATTCCCTGTCTCTCACATCCCAGTCACACTGGCAGCCTCAATTCCCCTCTCTGCCTCCTACACCCAATAAGAGTGCTGCTCTCTGTCCTGGCTTCACCTCTCCAGTCACACTTAGGAAAATATCCTCAGGAGAAAACCTGGGTGAATGTAGGGCTCGCCTCTCAAGAATCACAGCCTTGCATTCGTTGCTCTCCATGCCTATAAATAGCTGTCGTTGTACATATTTTCTTCTTTTATGTTTGTTTATTGCGGGAGGGTAAATCCAATACCAGCTACTCCCTCATGGCTGAAACTTGAAGTCCTCAAAGGGCTTAAGTGTAATGGGAAGCCAACATTTCACCAGCTATATTTTTATTTCCACTATAGCTAATTGTTTCTTTTCCCTAACAGACAATTCACATTTGATGGGTACCATATCCTCTCTTATTTTTTGAGGATTTTAACTATATTTACTTTAAAGTCTCCTTTGATTTTCTCTATTAACTCTTTTCCTTAGTCATTAGTTCTTTTGTTTGTTTTACAGCTTGGTGCCTCTCTTTCTGAGTGTTGGTTTTCTTCAAATGTTTGGTGAGTTCTGGCTAAATGCTCAGGCCGATGTTTGAGATTCTCTGATGGCCTCTCCTTGAATGCTTTTATTTACGGTGGGGTGCATTAGTCTCTACGGGGTCACGATAAGACGTTGCCAGGCAAGGTGTACTTGTGGTTAGACTTTGGGGCACTGGGGCTCCCCATTCCTGCTGTGTGTTACCAGTCACCTAGCGCTTCTCTGGCCAGGGATTCTCACATTCATTGCTCTCACCTGGTGGTTGATGCGTCTGTTTTTGTCTGCTTGTGCAGGCGGGGAAAGAGGAGAAGCCAGTCATCTTTTTGCTTCATGTGAATCCCCCAACCAATCATTCTGATAGGATTCTCTCCTGCTCCCCAGATTTGTCACTTTGATGATCACTCAGAGATAGCCAGAGACCCTCAGAGACCCTCCACCTTTCACAGCGATGCTCTCTTGCCTGTAGTTTGTGCTTTGGTTTCCTCTGTTAACCTCATCCTGTCTGCCGTCCGTTTTAGAGGGATCCCTTTTATTCTGGTTCAACAGGGCACCACTTTTTGCTTTCCAGTACTATTATGGATTTATTTTAAGATCTACTTTCTTTTATCTCATGGTTTGAGGTAGAAGAGAATCAGTGTACACAGCTGGCAGTCTCATATCTGGACTCAGTGGCTCCTGAGAACCGTTCTGTTGTCCTGACACTGAAAGCTGGCTTGGCTCAACATAGAATTCTTGAGTCACAATCATTTTCCCTCAAAACTCTGTAGAACATTATTTCATTGTCCTCTGACATTTACCATTTCATATAGTAATTCCGATACCATTCTGATTCTTTATTCCTTTTAGGTAACTTATTCTTTTTTTTCTTTCTGCCTTAGTGCTTTCTTTCTTTATTATTATTTTTTTCTGAAGAAGATTCACCCTGATCTAACATCTGTTGTCAGTCTTCCTCATTTTGCTTGAGGAAGATTTGCCCTGAGCTAACATCTGTGCCAGTCTTCCTCTATTTTGTACGTGGGTCACCATCACAGCATGGCTGCTGATGGGTGGTATAGGTCTGTGCCTGGGAACCAAACTTGGACTGCTGAGGTGGAGCACGCCAAACTTAACCACTGAGACACAAGGCTGGCCCCCATGCTTTCTTTATTCTTAAAATGAAAAAATCTCACCAGGATATATATACATATGGAATCCTTTGTATTACTTTTGCCTCATTACATAAACTTAAAAGCATGTGATTTAAGAGTCAGAGTTTTCTTCACGTCAAGGAACGTTTTTCTTTAATTTCTTTTGTTGCTTCTCCCACAGCTCTCTTCCTCCTGGTATTCTTTTTATATGTCTGTTCACTCTTCTAGGTTTGTCCTCCATATCTCTCATCTTTTCTCTCAACATTTCTATTCTTTGTCTTTTGCCTCTCCATTCTGGGAGAATTTCTTGCTCTTCTCTTTTAATTCACTAATTCAGTTTTTTGTAGTATCCAACCTGCTATTCACTGTTTCTGTTAACATTTTAAAATGTAGTTATTGTCCTATATCAAGTTGTATTTTTATTACTGCCTGCTCCAGTTTCATAGATATAATGTCTTCTTGAAAATTGTTGAGAATATAAAATAGAACATTTCTAGCTTTCTTCTTTTTTTTTTTTTTTGGCAACTGTTACACAGGAGACAGTTGCTCTGAATCATCACGCTGAATGCCTCCTTTTGGACTGCCATTTCTTTTCACAGGTCTTTTCTCTTTCTTATTCTTACAAAGAATATCTATGTTTGTTCTATATTGGGAGTTGAGGGGGGTTCTTTTAGAGATTATGTGAGTACCTATTTAAATGTTTAATGAACATTTAAATGTTTGAAGTCTGGAGAAAGAGAAAATAGAGCAGTTCATATAAATTTACTCTTTTTAAAAAACAGTTTTATTGATGTATACTTGACATAAAACAAACTGAACATCATGTTTAATGTGTACAATGTGATAAGTTTTCACATATTATACACCTGTGAAATCATCACCACAATTAGGGGAATGAACACATCTATCACCCCTAAAAGCTTCCTCACGCACCTTTGTGGTCCCCCATCCCATCTCTCCCTACTCCACCCCCATCCCCAGGCAACAACTGATCTGCTTTCTGTCACTAAAATTTATTTGCATTTTGTAAAATTTTGTCTAAATGCAATTATACAGTATGTCTTCTTTGTTTGGCTTCTTTCAGGAAGATTTTGAGATTCATCCTTATTGTTACAGATATCAATTGTTCATTCATTTTATTGCTGAGTATATTCTGTTATATGGATCTGCCCCAATTTATTTATTTATTTACCTGTTCATGGACATTTGGGTTGTTTCCAGTTTTTGGTATTACAAATAAAGTTGTTATGAATATTTGTGTACAAGTCTTTGTGTGGAATATGCTTACTTTCTTGGGTAAATACCAAGAGTGGAATGGCTAGGTAATATGGTAGGTATATATTTTTATTTTTAAGGAAACTTCCAAACTTAAAAAAAGTAGCTTGATCATTTTATATTCCCATCAGCAGTGGTTGAGAATTTCAGTTATTCCCCTTCTCATTACTGTTTAGTATGGTCAATCTTTTTAATTTGAGACAGTCTAATAGATGTGTAATAATATCTTATTATGGTTTTAATTTGCATTTCCCTAATGACTGATGATGTTGAGTCTCTTTTCATGTGCTTATTTGCCATCTGTTTATCTTCTTTCTGAAGTATCTGTTCAAATCTTTTGCCCTTTTTAAAAATTAGGTTATTGTTTTCTTATTATTGAGTTTTGAGTGTTCTTTATATATTCTAGACAAGTTCTTTATTAGATATATAATTTGCAAATATTTTCTTCTAATCTGTGGCTTGTCTTTCTATTCTTTCAACAGTGTCTTTAGAACAACAGAAGATTTTAATTTTGATGAAGTCCAATTTATCATGTTAGGGATCATGATTTGGGTGTTATATTTGAGATATCTTTGCCTAATCTGTGGTTACAAAGATTTTCTCCTATGTTTTCTTCTGGAAATTTTACAGTTTTAGGTTTTACACTTAGGTCTATGATCTAATTTTTGTATATGGTATGAGATATGAATTGAAGTCCATTTTTTCTATATGAATATCCAATTATTCGAAGACCATTTATTGAAAAGACTATATTTCATCCATTGAATCGTATTTGTGCCTTTGCCTAAAATCAGTTAACAGTATATGGATCTATATCTAGACTCTATTCTGTTCCATCTTTTTTTTTTTTTGAGGAAGATTAGCCCTGAGCTAACTGCTGCCAGTCCTCCTCTTTTTGCTGAGGAAGACAGGCCCTGAGTTAACATCCATGCCCATCTTCCTCCACTTTATATGTGGGACTCCTACCACAGCATGGCTTTTGCCAAGAGGTGCCATGTCCACATCTGGGATCCAAACCTGCAAACCCTGGGCCTCTGAGAAGCGGAATGTGCGAACTTAGCCACTGTGCCACTGGACCGGCCCCATGTTCGATCTATCTTGACATCAACAATCTCATACTGTCTTGACTACTGTCCAGCTTTGTGTTTTTCAAAATTGTTTGGCTATTCTAGGTCCTTGGCATTTTCATATGAACTTTAGAAATAGCATATTGATTTCAACAACAAAAAAATTTGCTGGAATTTTTATTGCAATTACGCTGAATATATAGATCAATTTGAGGGTGGAATTGACATCTTAACAATATTAAGTCTTCTGATCAGTGACCATGGTATATCTCTTAATTTATTTAGATCTTTAATTTTTCTCAGCAATGTTTTGTAGTTTTTAGTGTATGATCTTGCACGTATCTTTTGTCAGATTTTCCCCTAAGTATTTAATTTTTTTTAAAAGATTTTATTTTTTTCCTATTTCTCCACAAAGCACCTCAGTACATAGTTGTATATTCTCGTTGTGGGTCCTTCTGGTTGTGGTATGTGGGACGCCGCCTCAGCGTGGTTTGATGAACAGTGCCATGTCTGCGCCCAGGATTCGAACCGACGAAACACTGGGCCGCCTGCAGCAGAGCGCATGAACTTAACCATTCGGCCACGGGGCCAGCCCCTAAGTATTTCATATTTTTGATGCTATAATAATATTTTTTAAAATTTCAATTCCAAATTTTTCATTGCTATTATATAGAAATATAATTGACTTTTTAATAGACTTTATTTTTTACAGTGGTTTTAGGTTCACAGCAAATATAACTGATTTTTATATATTGATCTTGTTATCCTTCAACCTTGCTAAACTCTAGTAGCTTTTTGGATGATCCTATAGGATTTTATACACAATCATGTTGTCTGCAAATAAAGACAATTTTACTTCTTCCTTTTCAATCTGTTTCTTTTTACTTCTCTTTCTTGACTTAGTTCACTGTCTAAAACTTCCAGTACAAGGTTGTACAGAGTGATGAGGGCAAACATCCTCGCCTTATTCCTCAACTTAGGGAGAAAGTATTCAGTATCTTACTGTTGAGTATATTGTCAGCTCTAGGTTTTTCATAGATGACCTTCATTAGGTTGAGGATGTTCCCAACTAGCCCTAGTTTGCTGAGAGTTTTTTTTCAAAAACAGATGTTGATTTCGTCTAATGTTTTTTGTGCATCTATTGAGATAATCATATAGTTTTTCTATTTTAGTCTGTTCATATGGGGAATTATATTGATTGGTTTTTGAATGTTGAACCAGTCTTGCATTCCTGAGGATAAACTCCTTTGGTAATGATGTATTATCCTTTTTTTTTTAAGTTGTGGAACTATTTTTTATTTTGGTATTTGTTTTTCTAAGTTATATACATGAGCATCATATATTATTCGTACAGTAAAAAGTTATGTCACAATACACAGCATTGTTAATATTACTATAGGTTGCCAAATGGTGCATTAGAATATAAAGTAAGGATCCCCCACTTTTTAATTCGTGAGTTTGGTTAGTTATGCCTTCTCCCCCAACCCTGTTTTTTAATTGAGGTAACATTGGTTTATAACATTCTAGAAATTTCAAGTCTACATCATTATATATTTTTTATTAAGGTTATGAAAGTTAACATCCTTGTGAAATTACAGCTGTACATCATTATTAGTCATGTTGCAGGTGCACCACTGCACCCCTAGTGCCCTCCCCCCACCCCCCTTTCCCCTGGCAACCACCAATCAGTTCTCTTTGTCCATATGTTAACTACTACCTATGAGTGGAGTCATACAGAGTTCGTCTTTCTCTGTCTGGCTTAGTTCACTCAACATAATACCCTCAAGGTCCATCCATGTTGTTGTGAATGGGACAATTTTGTCCTTTTTTATGGCCGAGTAGTATTCCATTGTATATATATACCACATCTTCTTTATCCAATCATCAGTTGCTGGGCACTTAGGTTGGTTCCATGACTTGGCTATTGTGAATAATGCTGCGATGAACATAGGGGTGCATGCAACTTTTGGAATTGCTGATTTCAGGTTCTTAGGATAGATACCCAGTAGTGGGATGGCTGGGTCATAAGGTATTTCTATTTTTAACTTTTTGAGGAATCTCCATACTGTTTTCCATAGTGGCTGCACCAGTTTGCATTCCCACCAACAGTGTATGAGGGTTCCCTTTTCTCCATAGCCTCTCCAACATTTGTCACTCTTGGTTTTGGATATTTTTGCCATTCTAACAGGTGTAAGGTGATATCTTAGTGTAGTTTTGATTTGCATTTCCCTGATGATTAGTGAAGATGAGCATCCTTTCATGTGTCTGTTGGCCATCCGTGTATCTTCTTTGGAGAAATGTCTGTTCATGTCCCCTGCCCATTTTGTAATTAGGTTGTTTGATTTTTTATTGTTGAGTTGTGTGAGTTCTTTGTATATTATGGAGATTAACCCTTTGTCGGATAAATAACTTGTGAATATTTTTTCCGAATTAGTGGGCTGTTTTTTTGTTTCAATCCTGTTTTCCCTTGCCTTGAAGAAGCTCTTTAGTCTGATGAAGTCCCATTTGTTTATTCTTTCTATTGTTTCCCTCATGTGAGGGGTTATGGTGTCCGAAAAGATTCTTTTGAAGCAGATGTCAAAGAGTGTACTGCAAATATTCTCTTCTAGAAGACATTGTTTCAGGCCTAATCTTTAGGTGTTTGATCCATTTTGAGTTTATTTTAGTAAATGGTGAAAAAGAATGGTTGATTTTCATTCTTTTTTGTTTTTTTTATTGAGTTAATGATAGGTTACAATCTTGTGAAATTTCAGTTGTACATTAATGTTTGTCAGTCATGTGGTAGGTGCACCACTTCACCCTTTGTGCCCACCCCCTACCCCACCTTTCCCCTGGTATCCGCTAAACTGTTCTTAGTCCATAATTTTAAATTCCTCATATGAGTGGAGTCATACACAGATTATCCTTCTCTCACTGGCTTATTTCACTTAACATAATTCTCTCAAGGTCCATCCATGTTATTGCAAATGGAATGATTTTGTTCTGTTTTACAGCTGAGTAGTATTCCATTGTATATATGTACCACATCTTCTTTATCCATTCGTGTGTTGCTGGGCACTTAGGTTGCTTCTGTGTCTTGGCTATTGTAAACAGTGCTGCAATAAACATTGGGGTGCATAGGACTTTTGGGATTGCTGACTTCAAGCTCTTTGGATAAATACCCAGTAGTGGGATGGCTGGATCGTATGGTAGTTCTATTTTTGATTTTTTGAGGCATCTCCATACTGTTTTCCATAGTGGCTGCACCAGTTTGCATTCCCACCAGCAGTGTATGAGTGTTCCTTTTTCTCCACAACCTTTCCAACATTTGTTACTATTAGTTTTAGATATTTTTGTCATTCTATTGGGTGTAAGGTGATATCTTAGTGTAGTTTTGATTTGCATTTCCCTGATGATCAGCGATGATGAGCATCTTTTCATGTGCCTATTGGCCATCAGTATATCTTCTTTGGAGAAATGTATGTTCATGTCTCCAGCCCATTTTTTGATTGGGTTGTTTGATGTTTTGTTGTTGAGTTGCGAGAGTTCTTTATATATTATGGATATTAGGCCTTTGTCAGATATATGACTTGCAAATATTTTTTCCCAGTTAGTGGGTTGTGTTTTTGTTTCAATCCTGTTTTCATTTGCCTTGAAGAAGCTCTTTAATCTGATGAAGTCCCATTTGTTTATTCTTTCTATTGTTTCCCTTCTCTGAGAAGGCATGGTGTCCGAAAAGATCCTTTTAATACTGATGTCAAAGAGTGTACTGCCTATGTTTTCTTCCAGAAGCCTTATGGTTTCAGGTCTCACCTTTAGGTCTTTAATCCATTTTGAGTTTATTTTGGTGAATGGTGAAAAAGAATGGTCAATTTTCATTCTTTTACATGTGGCTTTCCAGTTTTCCCAGCACCATTTGTTGAAAAGACTTTCTTTTCTCCATTATATGCCCTCAGCTCCTTTGTCAAAGATTAGCTGTCCATAGATGTGTGGTTTTATTTCCAGGCGTTCAATTCTGTTCCATTGATCTGTGCACCTGTTTTTGTACCAGTACCATGCTGTTTTGATTACTGTAGCTTTGTAGTATGTTTTGAAGTCAGGGATTGTGATGCCTCCAGCTTTGTTCTTTTTTCTCAGGGTTCCTTTAGCAATTCGGGGTCTTTTGTTGCCCCATATGAATTTTAGGATTCTTTGTTCAATTTCTGTAAAGAATGACATTGGAATTCTGATTGGGATAGCGTTGAATCTATAGATTGCTTTAGGTAGTATGGACATTTTAACTATGTTTATTCTTCCAATCCATGTGCATGGAATGTCTTTCCATCTCTTTATGTCATCGTCGATTTCTTTCAAGAAGGTCTTGTAGTTTTCGTTGTATAGATCTTTCACTTCCTTGGTTAAATTTATCCCAAGGTATTTTATTCTTTTTGTTGCGATCGTGAATGGGATTGAGTTCTTGAGATCTTTTTCTGTTAGTTCATTGTTAGCATATAGAAATGCTACTGATTTAGGTATGTTGATTTTATACCCTGCAACTTTGCTGTAGTTGTTGATTGTTTCTAATAGTTTTTCTATGGATTCTTTGGGGTTTTCTATATATAAGATCATGTTGTCTGCAAACAGCAAGAGTTTTACTTCTTCATTGCCTATTTGGATTCCTTTTATTTCTTTTTCCTGCCGAATAGCTCTGGCCAACACCTCCAGTACTTTGTTGAATAAGAATTGTGAAAGTGGGCAACCTTTTCTTGTTCTTGTTCTGAGAGGGATGGGTTTCGGTTTTTGTCCATTGAGTATGATGTTGGCTGTGGGTTTGTCATATATGGCCTTTATTATGTTGAGGTACTTTCCTTCTATACCTATTTTATTGAGGGTTTTTATCATAAATGGATGTTGGATCTTGTTGAATGCTTTCTCTGCATCTATTGAGATGATCATGTGGTTTTTGTTTCTCATTTTGTTAATGTAGTGAATCATGTTGATTGACTTGCGGATGTTGAACCATCCCTGTGTCCCTGGTATAAATCCCACTTGATCATGGTGTATAATCTTTTTGATATATTGCTGTATTCAGTTTGCCAAAATTTTGTTGAGGATTTTTTCATCTATGTTCATCAGTGATATTGGCCTGTAGTTTTCCTTCTTTGTGTTGTCCTTGTCAGGTTTGGGGATCAGTGTGATGTTGGCTTCATAGAATGTATTAGGGAGTGCTCCATCTTCCTCTATTTTCTGGAATAGTTTGAGAAGGATAAGTGTTAAACCTTCTTTGAATGTTTGGTAGAATTCTCCAGAGAAGCCGTCTGGTCCCGAACTCCTATTTTTGGGGAGGTTTTTGATTACTGTTTCTATTTCTTTACTTGTGATTGGTCTATTCAGATTCTCTATTTCTTCCTGATTCAGTTTGGGGAGGTTGTAAGAGTCTAGGAATTTATCCATTTCTTCTAGGTTGTTCAATTTGTTGGCATATAGTTTTTCATAGTATTCTGTTATTATCCTTTGTATTTCTTCGGTATCTGTTGTGATTTCTCCTCTCTCATTTCTAATTTTATTTATTTGAGACTTCTCTCCCTTTTTTTTTAGTGAGTCTGGCTAAGGGTTTGTCGATTTTGTTATTTTTGCGAAGAACCAACTCTGTGTTTCATTGATCCTTTCTACTGTCTTTTTTGTTTCAATATCATTTATTTCTGCTCTAATTTTTATTATTTCCCTCCTTCTACTGACTTTGGGCTTTGTTTGTTCTTCTTTTTCTAATTCCGTTAGGTGTCATTTGAGGTTGTTTATGTAAGATTTTTCTTGCTTATTGAGGTGAGCCTGTATTGCAATGAATTTCCCTCTTAGGACTGCCTTTGCTGTGCCCCAAATGAGTTGATATGATGTGTTTTCATTTTCATTTGTCTCCAGATAATATTTGATTTCTTCTTTAATTTCTTCAATAATCCATTGTTTGTTCAGTAGCATGTTGTTTAGTCTCCACATTTTTGGCCCTTTCCCAGCTTTATTCTTGTAGTTGATTTCTAGTTTCATAGCATTATGACCAGAAAAGATGCTTGATATATTTCAACCCTTTTGAACTTATTGATGCTTGCTTTGTTTCCCAAGATATGGTCTATCCTTGAGAATGTTCCATGCGTGCTTGAGAAGAATGTGTATCCTGCTGTTTTTGGGTGAAGTGTCCTATATATATCTATTAGGTCCATCTGATCTAATTTTTCATTTAATTCTATAATTTCCTTGTTGATTTTCTGTCTGGATGATCTGTCCATTGGTGTTAATGGGGTGTTGAGGTCCCCTACTATTATTGTATTGCTGTTGATGTCTCCTGTTAGTTTTGTTAATAGTTTCTTTACGAATTTTGGTGCTCCTGTGTTAGGTGTGTATATATTTATAAGTGTTATGTCATCTTGGTGGAACGTCCCTTTTATCATTATATACTGCCCCTCTTTGTCTTTCTTTATCTGTTTTGCTTTGAAGTCTACTTTGTCTGATATAAGTATGGCAACATCTGCTTTCTTTTGTTCATTATTAGCTTGAAGTATTGTCTTCCATCCCTTCACTTTGAATCTGTGTTTGTCTTTGGGGCTGAGGTGTGTTTCCTGGAGGCAGCATATTGTTGGATCTTGTTCTTTGATCCATCCTGCGACTCTGTGCCTTTTGATTGGAGAGTTCAATCCATTCACGTTTAGAGTGATTATTGAAACGTGGGGGCCTACTGTTGCCATTTTATCACTTGTTTTCTGGTTCTTTTGGATTTTGTCCTGATGGAGAGCTGTTACTTTGTGTTATTGTCCTTCTGCTTATCTCCTTTGTTCTGGATTTTGTAACCCCTTTCTTTTTTTGATTTTTCAAGAATGAGGTTCTTCCTGAGCATTTCTTGAAGAGGAGGTTTTGTGGCAATGAACTCCCTTAACTTTTGTTTATCTGGGATAGTTTTTATTTCTCCATCGTATTTGAAGGATATTTTCGCTGGGTAGAGTATTCTTGGCTGCAGGTTTTTGTCCTTCAGAGTTTTGAATATTTCATTCCAATCTCTTCTAGCCTGTAAGGTCTCTCCTGAGAAATCTGCTGATAGCCTTATGGGGTTTCCTTTGTAAGTTATTTTCTTCTGCCAGGCTGCCCTTAGTATTTTCTCTTTGTCATTGACTTTTGCTAGTTTCACTACTATATGCCTTGGGGTTGGTCTTCTTGGGTTAATAACGTTTGGAGATCTATTGGCTTCTGTCACATGAAGTTCCATCTTTCTTCCCAGGTTTGGAAAGTTCTCAGCTATTATTTCTTTGAACAGGCCTTCTGCCCTCTTCTCCTTCTCTTCTCCCTCTGGTATACCTATAATCCTTATGTTGCATCTCCTAATTGAGTCGGATAATTCTCGGAGAGTTTCTTCGTTTCTTTTTAGACTTAGTTCTCTCTCCTCCTCTGTCTGCAGCATTTCTATATTCCTGTCCTCCAAATTGCTAATTCTGTCCTCCATATTATTGACCCTACTGTTCAGAGAGTCCAGATTTTTCTTAATCTCCTCCATTGTGTTCTTCATCTCCAGTATTTCTAATTGGTTCTTCTTTATAGTGTCAAGCTCTTATGTGACATAGCTCCTGAACTCATTGAGTTGTCTGTTTGAATTCTCTTTTAATTCGTTGAGTTTTTTAATAATGGCAGTTTTGAAATCATCATCATTTAGGTTATAGATTTCATTGTCTTTGGGATTGTTTTCTGGGTGCTTATCATTTTCCTTCTGTTCTGGAGATTTAATATATTTTTTCGTACTGCTTGATGGCATGGATTTGTGCCTCCGCAAAGAGATAGAGTTTAGTCCCTGCTTCCACTTGTTGCGACTGGTGTGGGGGGGGGGGCAGCTGTTTAGACTGCGCCAACTAGGAACCCTGTCAGCTGTTACTGACTGGACCTGGACCCCTCCTCGTAGTCACAGTGGTCCTGTGGGGTCCCTTGTTGGTTGTGGGGGCAATCGCAAGGGGGCCTCAGGCTGCTGGTGCCTACTGTTGCAGCCCACTTAGATGCACTCCCTCCTTGTGGTCTGCAGCAGTGTTATGGACTTTCCCAGCAGCCAGGAGCAGGATCACCTATAATCGCCGCTTTGTCCCTAACAGAGGCCACAAGATCACACTTGTCCACTATAGGTCCCAGCAGAGCTATGGGTATCTTCTACAGTCTGTTGTTAGCTCACCTAGCTGTGCTACTTTTGCCCCAGGGCCTTCCCGCCTTGCGATTGCTAGTCGGGACCTCTCCACTAGTGCTGTGCAGAGGCTTTTGCTGAGGCTGCTGTAGGAACCTGGAGTTCCCTCCGGGCTATGTAGCCATTTCACCGGAGCTCCGCTCTGCCCCACTCCACTCTCACGGGATCTCTGGGAGCCCCTTGCCTCGTCTGGGACATGGCCAGAGTCCGTGGGCCTGGCGGTGGCTTGTAAGCTGCTGCCTTGTGGGGAATTCTGCTCTAGGGAGCTTACTGGTGTTCCGAATGCTGGGCGGGGCCTCCCTGCCAATGGCGAGTGGATGCCCTCCCTGCTGGGGGGGTGCGGGACCCTGAAGTGTCCCCCCGGGCCACAGAGCCGGGCACTGGAGCTCCAACTCTGTCCCCAAGCACGTCCACGGGAAGTCCGGGTGCCCCCTGCACTGACCCATGTGCCGGAGACCGTGGGCCCAGCAGCAGCTTGCGGTCTGGTGCCATGCCAGGGAATCCGCCTACCGGGAGCTTCCCTTTGTTCTGGATTCTGGGTGGTGCCTCCCTGCTAATGGCAAGCAGAGGCCTTCCCTGCCGGTGGGTGCAGGACCCTGGGGATTCCCCCTGGGCTTAGGTGTAATTGTGGGGGCCTTGAGTAGGGCTGTTGTCACCTGTTTCCACCGTCGCTCCGTTGGTAAGTGCACACTCCTGCCCTTGGTGTGTGGCGATGCTATGGGGGAGTCTGCTGGAAAAGAGCCTCCTGCAGGAACTAGGCTGTCCAGGGGTCGGGGGTTGGGGGTCAGAGAGTTTTCACCTATTTCCACCTCCTCCCGGGGGGAAGTCCATCCGCCTTCTGATGTATAGCAGCACGAGACTCTTAGGCGTCTTGTGATGCTATCTGGATATCCTTTGTTAATCGGTGAATGTCCAATTAGTTGTAGATTCAATGGGGGAGAGACAAAGAAGACCACTCACTCCGCCATCTTGGTCCCGCCTGTTAGCTACATCATTATATTTTGATTTCTGCATACACTACATCACGTTCACCATCCAAAGACTAATTACCATCCGTTACCATACACATGTGCCCTGTCACCCCTTTCACCCTCCTCTCTCCCACCTTCCTCTCTGGTAACCACCAATCTAATCTATCTGTGTGTATTATCCTTCTTATATGTTGTTGACTTCACTTTGATAAGATTTTGTTAATAATATTTGCATCTATGTTTATGAAGGATGTTTATGTAGTTTTTTTGTGTCCTATTTGTCTGGTTTTGGTATTAGATAATGTTGCCCTTATAGAATGAGTTGGGAAATATTCCCACCTATTTTTTTGGAAGAGGTTGTGTAGAATTGATATTACTTCTTTCTTAAAAGTTTGGTAGCATTCACTAGTGAAGCCATATGGGCCTGAAGTTTTCTTTGTAGGAAAGTTACATAAACTCAATGTCTTTAATAGATATAGGGTTATTTAGGTCATATGTTTCTTCTTGCATGAGCTTTTGTACTTTGTGTCTTTAAAGATTTTGTCCATTTCATATATGTTGTCAAACTTATTGGCATAGCATTGTTCATAATATTTCCTTATTATCGTTTTAGTATCTATAGAATCTGCATCATTGTCACCTTTATCATTCTTGACATTGATCTTTTTTTTTTTTTTTTTTTTTTGCTGAGGAAGATTTGCCCTGAGCTAACATCATGCCAGTCTTCATCTATTTTTTAGTATGTGGGCTGCTAGCACAGCATGGTTGCTGATAGCGTGGTGTAGGTCTGTGCCTGGGAAC
Source organism: Equus asinus (assembly GCF_041296235.1). NCBI lineage: Eukaryota > Metazoa > Chordata > Mammalia > Perissodactyla > Equidae > Equus > Equus asinus. The sequence goes on along the minus strand of NC_091793.1, from coordinate 19,809,366 downwards.
TGAACCTGGCAGCCGAAGCAGAGCATGCTGGACTTAACCACTAGGCAATCAGGGCTGGCCCAATCTTGTTTCTTTTTTTCCTGATCTTTTCTGTCTAGAAGCGTATACATTTTGTTGATCTCACTAAGACAGCTTTTGGTTTTATTGTTTTTTTCTATTGTTTTTCTGTTTTCTATTTTATTTATTTCCACTCTGATCTTTTTTATTTTCTTTCTTGTGCTTACTTTGTGTTTATTTGCTTTTCTATTTCTAATTTCTTAAGGTAGAAACTGAGGTCATTGATTTGAGACTTTTCTTATTTTCTAATATAGGTCTTTAGAGCTATGAATTTCCTTCTACATACTGCTTTAGCTGCATCCCACAAATTTTGATTTTTTTCGTTTTTATTCAGTTGAAATAGTTTCTAGCTTTCTTTTTGATTTTTTTTCTTTCACCCATATGTTATTTAAAGGTGGGTTGTTTAGTTTCCAAATATTTAGGGGTTTTCTGGGATCTTTCTGTTACTGACTTCTAATTTAATTCTCTTGTGGTCAAAGAACATACTTGAAATGACTTTAATCTTTAAAAATTTATTAAGGCTTGTTTTATGGTTGAGAATAAGATCTGTCTTAGTAAATGTTTCATGTATATGTGAACCTAGGGCATTACTCAGTTTTAACCATCCATAGTTTTGTAATTATTATTTAGTTACATTTATAATAATTTGGGGATAGTAGAAGTTATTGTCTTGAGTCAAAAGATGTCTATTTGATGTCTTCAAGGTCCTCAAGGGTAGGCTCTGTGTCCTGTTTACCTTTCTATCTCCTCAGCATTGTTCCTGGCCCAAGATGGAAACTCAGCAGACACCAGTTGAATGAATGGATGAATGGATGACACTTAGAAGTTGTCAGACTGTGTTCTTGTTTTTGACTCAGAAAATATGCTTATTGTGTTATGTGACAAGACTGAGTCTTACACCTTTGTGTTTTTGTGTCCCTACAGGACTTTGCATAGCGTTTGGCACATTGTAGGTGCTCAGGCAACATTGATGGCATTGAATGGAACTGAAGAGATACCTACAAAGGTGTTTCCTCTGACTGGTGGGGATTTAAAGCCATCCTGAGGCAAGTGACAAACTGCTCTGACTAAAGTTGGAGAGGTTGTCCTGTCATAAAGCCCCCTAACACATGATGTCACACATAGACATCACTCTCCTTGTGAAAGGGAGGGGCTGTGTGCTGGACTTCCAGACTCAGCTGGGCTCCAGTGCCCTTCTCTGTCTTGGTCTTGGAGCCTGAGGGGAGGTGAGCAGGCTGCCTTGACACTGATATGGTCAAAGGATACTCTACAAATCATTAACGTCATCAGGGTTGCATATTTGGTAAGCGGGCTTGAAAGGCTGCTCTCAGTAAACCCACCAAGCAGGTGAAAATTGACTTTACAACTCCTAGCCTACCTTTTCTGTATCCCTTCCTACTTGGCATCCCCTTCTCCCCTCTTCGCCTGTCTCAGGACTCATTTTCTCTCCTTTCCTCCATCAAACCTCCTCTCAGAAGAAGCCTAATAACTTCACTCACCCCAAGTTATAAATGACTAACAAAGCTTACTGTTGAATACATTGCTAGCAATGTTCTCAGAGAGTGTGATTCAGGAGGAAGGTGCTGTAGTGCCCTGCAGAGAGGTGAACTGAGCCGAGGCCTGAAAAGGACCTGCTGGGACAGAAATGGATTGAAGTGGGTTGTGGAGTGAGGGAGAGGTGGGGAGGTGTGAAGACATCCATTGTAGACAGATCTGGTGGGAAGGGCAAGAGACAGTTAGGACAGTAGCTGGAGAAGGAATATGGGTTCAAGGGAGAAGCCTTTTTTTTTTAAATGGAAGAAACAACTGATGTGTTTAAATGCTAATAGGAAGGAGCCAGAAGAGAAGGAAAGGCTGAACACACAAGTAAGAGAGGGGCCCCTCAACCACCCAGGTTGTGAGAAGACCGGGTGAAATGGAGTGCAGGAGTGGGGCTAGCCTCAGAGAGGGGAGTGCAGCCTCCTCCCCTGAAGGGGAAATGGCCTGTGGAAGCAGAAAATGGATGGGTTTCGTGGCAGAAAGTCCAGGGAGCTCCCATCTGATGGTGCCTGTGTTCTCTGCTGAAAGTGAGGTGGGGTTGGAGGTTTAAAGAGAGATTCTGAAATAGTCCCTGTGGAGGATGAGAAACTGACTGGGGAAGTGGAGGCTTGCTGGGCCACGCTGGGGGTCCACCTTACACTGGAGACCTTGACTTAACAACAGCGTTAGTTTGTGTGGAATTCCGACACTGATGCTGGGATTCCGGACAGAGGGGGCATTTTGAGAAGCCTAGGGAGTCTCCCCCAGTACTCCCGAAATTACTCCAAAAATGCTGCATAACACAGAAAATACTTTAACATATTAGCAGTTTTTAATTATGATTATTTACTATTATAATTGGCCACCTACACCTGGGGACATTTTACACCAAATGTTCAATAGAACTCTACATTTTTCCTTAATGCTATCCCAACCCTCTTTCCCCATCCTTATTCCCTGGCATCTACCTCTCCAGCTCTGAGGGCTTTGAAACCATCTTTTGTTTGGGGCTCTGAGGTCTTGGGAGAAATTTCTGAGCGTTTTCCAAGCTCCTAGTGCTAGCCCACTCCATCCTGAGTCTGACCTCTAGCAGGCCACCCCCTGGCTGTGTCCTGCCAGTGAGGTCCTTGCCATTCCCCTAGCTGCCTCTGGCCCATTGTGAAACCTGTAAGCCACAGCGTAGAGGAACACTGGGGTCCCAGCGCCGTGTGATGCACTGACAGTGGCCCATCTTCTCTTCTTAGAGTGAAAATGATGTTTGATCGCTGCTGCCAGAGAGAGAGGTAAGGTGTAGGTGGGCTCTGTTATCATGCCCCGAATGACCAGAAAGGAGGACCCCCACTTGGGCCCAAGAGGCAGGGAAAATAAGATTTTCTGTTCCCCTTTACCTGTGTGTTACAGTGTTTCTGGGTCTCAGGGTCAGGATGGAGGTCCTGGTCCTGGCAGGTGGGACATACCTGTGTGCATGTAGGCAGGTAGCCACCATCTTGGTAGTGCCAAGAAGGTCAACTTGTCCCAAGGGAGGGGTCCCAGAAGAGGAAGATGGGACATGGGATATTATTTCTAATCTGGTTGTGGGATCTGTCAGTGCAGAGTAGAGAGGGCTTTGGAGGGCTATAGGGAGAAGATGTAATCCAGTGCTGAATGAACAACTAAGATGGACCCATGTAAACAAGTAAAGGAGGAAAGGAGACAGGAGCGGGTCAGGGGGTCCTTGTGTTCTTCAGGCTCCAAGTCTGGCTTTTGAAGTAGGCTGAGACACAGTCATGCTGGCAGTCAGCGGGGAGCCCAGGCTGAGCCCTGTTACAGCTGACGGATTTATTCATCCCCAAGTGTTGATTGGACGTGCCTTAGTGGAGTAGGTCCTGGGGCTCAGATTGGGGAGGAAAGCTAGTACCACCAGTGAGGGCATGGGAGACCCCAGCCTCACATTCAGCTCTGCTTTCCTTCCAGGCTCTACAAGACCCTATACATAGTACACATCTTCATTCTTGCAGGTAAGGGCCTGGGTGCTGTGGTAGTTGGGGATGAAACTGGTTCTCCCTTCAGAGCTACCCCAGTCTCCAGCTGCCACCAGGGCTCCCAGAGGCCCCCTCCTGAGGTTGCCATATACCTGGCTCCCCAGGGGCTCCACACTGCTCAGAGCCAAAGCTGGCCTTCTTTTTCCCTTTCTTCCCTCTGCACCTTCATAGCGAACCTGGGAACCATGTCTAACTCTAAAACCCATACTTCCTCCTGCCAACCACGCCCCCCACCCCCACCCCACAACAAACCAACCAAAAAACTCACACAGCCTAGTAACATCCTACAGCAGTGGTCTTCAAATTTTTGCTTGCATACATTTGGAAAAACTATATATCCCCTCACACATTTTAACTTAATACCTAATATCTTTCATCACAAGTTTAAATAGTTTAAAAGGATATGATTTCCGGAATATTGTAAATATTGATATTTAAACATAATTACATTGCTCTTTTAAATGGTTTAACAAGTCTTTCTTCACCTCCCTGCAGGAGCGGTGTACTACTATTTTCACGGGTCTGTGGGGAAAACAGCCCCTGACCATGAGATTGTTGGGGAATCATCCCAGGTAGGAACTTCTGTCAGGGCCTAGAGGCTGGGACAGTCTCACTGTAGCCTGAATAGGGGTCATGCTCCTTGACCTCAGATGATTAACCAACTCTGTGTGTGTGTGTGTGTGTGTATGAATGTGAGGGCTCTGGAGAAGTTCCCTGTATTTCTGGCAAAGTGTCAAAACAGAGGACCACCCCTCATGGGCTGATCATGTGGTCACTTCAGAGCTCCATAACAGTGGCCTAGACAAACCTGAGAGAACAGATGATTCCCTAATGCATGTGAGTAGCCCTTGACTGTAGTTCCACACTCATGTGAATATGGTGGTGGTGAGTAGGACACCTGGTGTTGCATACCCTCTGTGATGTCTCAGGTGCAAGAACCTATGGCAGAAGCCCCTACTCCCAGCCCTTGGTCAGGAGAACACAAATGGATGCCCACTGGATGCCTGCTGAGGGCCACGCACTGTATTAGGTGCTGTCCATCTGTTATGTCATTTAAACCTCACAGCAACCAGCAGCTCCCATTTTATAGATGAGGAAGAGTGTCTAGACCCAGGCTGCCCAAAGTGATAGGACAGAACAGCACACCTGGTCTCTGGAGGCTTCCTGCTCTCCGTCTAGTGCTCTTGGGAAGAGGAGATTCCTCTGGGGACAAGGTTATCTGTGACCCAGAAACACTGAGCAGTGTGGGCTGCACCCTTTGGGAGTGGCTGTTCAGAGGCTGGGGAGCCAGGAAGAAGGCCCATGTTCGTAGGTGCCTTGAAGATCACTGAGTCCCACTTTGCTTCCTTTTTTTAAAAAAAAAAATTAACCAGTCAAATTTCCATTTTAAAAAGTTATACTGTCATCAAAGATAGATATGCATGCACATAGTTTGATGAGTCAGAGTTTTAAGACTTGAAACAAAAAACTAGCTCCCTTTTGCCCCACCCCTCCTCACCCAGGATTCCCACAGCCCGGGCAAGTCTTTCCATCTTCCAACCTTTCCCGCTGTAGCCTTTGATTTTGCCTTTGTGTTTCTAAATAGACAGCTTATCCTGCTTTGTCTTGATTTTTCAGATTTAAACATTATCCAGTGAATTCCTACAATGGAACATGAGGATTTAGCTCTTGTAACAACTGTTTACTTACTGCACCTCCAATACACACACCTCTTCTCTCCAGCCTTACAATACAGTCATGGCCTAGTTTTTGGCATTGTAAATTTTAAAATCTGAGTAATGACATATTCGATTCTTAACATTTTTTAAGTATCATTTTTGCTTTTTTGCTGATTTTTATCATTTTGGCTTTTAGGTCTCCCTCCCCCACAGTGGGCTCTTTTTATCCATTTTTTAAAATTAAGGTATTATTTACATAGAGTAAAATTCATCCTGTTTAGTGTACAGTTCTGTGAGGGTTTTTTTAAAACAAATTTTTGGTGAGGGAGATTGGCCCTGAGCTAACATCTGTTGCCAATCTTTCCATTTTTTTTTTTGAGGAAGATTAGCCCTGAGCTAACTACTGCCAATCTTCCTCTTTTTGCTGAGGAAGACTGGCCCTGAGCTAACATCTGTGCCCATCTTCCTCTACTTTATATGAGGGACGCCTACCACAGCATGGCTTTTGCCAAGTGGTGCCATGTCCACACCCGGGATCCAAACCAGTGAACCCCGGGCTGCTGAGAAGCAGAAGGTACGAATTTAACCACTGCGCCACCAGGCCGGCCCCTGATCTTCCTCTTTTTTTAATTTTCTCCAAAGCCCCAGTACATAGTTGTATATCCTAGTTGTAAGTCCTTCTAGTTCTTCTGTGTGGGACACCGCCTTAGCGTGACTTGATGAGTGGTGTGTAGGTCTGTGCCCAGGCTCCGAACTGGCGAACCCTGGGCCACTGAAGTGGAGTGTGCGATCTTAACGACTCAGCCATGGGGCGGCCCCAATTCTGTGAGTTTTGATAAATGTATACAGTTGTGTAACCGCCACCAGAACCAAGACACAGAACAGTACCATTACTTCAAAAAATTCCCTCATGCTCACGGCAGTCAACCCTTCCCCTGCTCCCAGCCCCTGGCATCCAGTGAACAGTTCTCTGTGCCTATAGTTTTGCCTGTGCAAGATTGTCACATAAGTATGTAGACTTTGAGTCTGATTTCTTTCACTTAGCACAATGCACCTGAGATCCATCCAGTTGTGAGTGCGGCAGTCATTTGATTTTCTTATTCCTGCATAGTTGTCCACTGTGTGGATGTCCAACAGTTTGTCCATTCGTCAGTCAAAAGGCATTTGGATTGTTTCCAGTTTTCGGTGATTACAAATCAAACCACTATAAATATTCATGTATAAGTTTTGTATGAACATAGGTTTTCCTTTCACTTAGGTATATATCTAGCAGAGGGATTGTTGGGGCATGTGGTAAGTGTATGTTTAGTTTTGTAAAAAACTGTCAAACTTCTCCAAAGTAGCTCATACCCATCTGGCATTCTCACCAGCAATGAAAGAGAGGTTCCAGTTGTTCCACAGTCACTCCAGCACTTGCCTTTATTTTTTAGCCATTCTAATACAGTCATGTGTCACATAACAACATTTCCATCAATGACTGACTGCATACATGACAGTGGTCCCATAAGAATAATACTATAGAGCCTAGGTGTGTAGTAGGCTATACTATCTAGGTTTGTGTACATACACTATATGATGTTCGCACAGTGACAAAATCGCCTAATGAGCCATTTCTCAGAACGTATCCCTATCATTAAGCAATGCATGACTGTAGGTGTATGTCATAATTTCATTAGACCAATATTGAAGGTTTACATTTTAAAACTATGTAAGTAGTATTCCTAGCTGAGTCACGTAGTGTACTATGATTACTCTTCTTTGTGTATAATTTTGGTTTTGCCTCTTTTTTAAAATTTTAGTTTTCTCTGTATCTATAATTAATTCATCTAAGCTCTCTGCCAAAAACATAAATCTCCTTCTAATACATTTAGACAAATTAGATGATTTATTAGTATGATCACTTTCATGGAGACAGATCTCATGGAGCCCTCCATCCTCCTGTTTCCATCTGGATGGGATGGTCAGCCGTCCTGGGATCTCCCTTCACCGTTGCTCTGGGGAACACTGTATTTCTCTCATGTGTGGGAGCCCATGGTACCCTTCTATTTTGGTGGAGCACAACCTCCAGTTGCTTCCTGAGGGGTAATCTTGAGATATTACATGTCTGAAAAGGTCTTAATTCATACTCGACTAAGAGTTTGGCTGGGTATAGAATTCTAGACTAGAAATAATTTTCTCACAGAATTTGAAGATCTTCATCGTCTTCTGGCTTCAAAGGTTGGTATTGAAAACTCTGATGAAAGCTGAATTCCTGAAACAGGCTTTTTCTTTGCATGTCTGCAAGTTTTTAGGTTCTTCGTTGTCTTCAGTGTTCTGAAATTATTTATGACATAACCTCAGATGGGTCTCCTTCATCCATTGTCCTGGACACTTAGTGATTCCTTCTCTTCTGGAAACTCATTTGCCCTCATCTTTGGGAAATTGTTTTGGTAGAAAAGCAATGTGTTTATTTGATATCTCTCCCTGCCATTCCAGTCTCTGTTCCCTCTTTTAGAAAGATCTATGATAGAGATGCTGGAGCTCTTGATCTCGCTCTGTTCTTTCTGGGGAATATTTCTTTCAACTTTTATCTTCTACACTTTGATTAGCTTTTTCATTCCTATTATCAAATATCATAATTTTGTTTTTCACAAATTAGAGGTTGTTATTTGAATATTTCTATTTTGGAGCCTATTCTTGTTTTATGAATGCAAAGTTTTATCTTTCTAAAGACATCAATTACTGTTTGTTTGAAGTTTTCCTTAAATCTCTGGTAATCTTAGGTGTCTGCATATACAGGCAGTGACGGTGGACTAGTCTGTAGCTGAGCCCTTAGATGTCACCTCAGCCTTCCCTCCCTCCTCTCTCTCCTTGTCATGCAGCCCATAGGGAAGACCTTAAGGCCAGTGTGGGGGCTGATGGATAAGTGCTACCCTGTGACCACTCAGGTGGGTAAGGGCTGGGGTTCCCTCTTCCCCTAGAGTGGGGTGGCTGTCCTGGGCACCCTTGGAAGGCACAGTGAGAGAATGGGCCAGGCAGGGAAAACTCCCAGCCACACATAGCTGTGTATCTCCTCTCTTGTTTCCCTCTATAGAGAAGTAGAGTTAAGAGTGGGAAGAAGCAAGCCTCTGAGGTAAGTGATGCCTCCCCTGGAAGGGTCCAGGGCTGGGGCTGTCTCGTGTCAGAGCTCCATGAGACCCACAGACACCCCAGCCCATGGCAGGGAGCCCTAGGGATAGTGGGAGGGCCCCCTATGGGAAACTTGCCACTCTACCACAGCTTGAGCTGAGAAGGGAAGGACATCCCTGGCAAAGCAAAGAACTATACACACACCCCAAGTGTGGAGAACAGGGGAAGGATGAGGCATTCTGGGGAGCTTTCTGCCTATATTCTGCCCTCTTGTTCCTCCCTGCAGGCCATGACCCCCAAGGCAATGGGAGGACTGAATGATGCTGCCCCCAAGGAGGAGACTGACATCTTGTCTCAGGATGAAGGGGAGGTGAGATCCCTAGGGGAGGAAGCAGCCAGCGCCATTCCTTCTGGGAAGGAGGTGGCTGAGGAGGAAGAGGTGGCAGGGACCCCAAGCTGGGAGGTAAGGCAGCTTGGCACCCCAACTGGAACATCCCCAGCATGGGTCCTACTGAGAAGCCCCAGAGCACTGCAGGGTAGGGAGGCCGTGGGGAAGGAGGCTGGGGTGGGGGCACCCCTAAGATCACTGGCCCAAACTGCCATCTCAGTGGAGCAAGGAGCTCTGTGTGGAGGGGAGAGGCAGTAAACATGGTGTGAGCAGAAAGTAGGTCTGAATCCTAGCCTCCTCTGATTTCCTGTGAAGTGAGGCCTCAGTTTCCCCATCTGCACAGTGTAGAACCTGTCTCATCCCACCACTGTGCTCCTTCCTTTCCAGGAAAGTAAAAAGATCCGGAAGGAGATGGCTGCACATCCTGCTGGTAAGAGAGGACCCCAGGTGCCTCCCTCCCTAATTTCAGTGACCTTGCAGAGGTCACAAATAGCCCAGCCCCTCTCAGACCCTCCTGCCCCAGAGAGGGAAGGGAAGACCCCTGGTGGCCAGATGCACCCACTTTCCTGAATGAGCCTCCCCCACCTCCCGCTTCCTTCCTGCTTGGCAGGAACTCAAGGCCACTCCCCGTGAGCTGGAGGAATACCTAGCCTTTTATCAATGTGGTCCTGCTGCCCTGCCATCAGGGACCCCTGGCCCTGGCGAAAGGTCCTCCCAGCAAGGGACCCACAGGGCACACTTGCTTGTGCTTTTCAGAGGCCTCTGAGGTGGAGAGCAAGGAGGAAAGGCCCGTGGGTAGGGTCCCCCAGCTCCTGAGGAAGCTGTGGCTGGGCTGGTTCCCAGCCTCTGACGTCCCCGAGACTCTGAACCACGAATGACGAAGTATCAATAAATCCACAGAGTTGCTGCTTCTGCAGACTTGCCTGCCTCCTCTCTGGGGCTTCATGTCTTCACAAACCCAGTGTGGCCCCGTCCACACTCCCTGTCCTGACAAGCTGCAGGAACGCCCCCTCCTGCCACCAAGCCCTGACATGACAGTAGATACTCTGGAGAGGCTGAAGGAGGCCCTGCTGGCTTTCTGACTTAGTGCCAAGGGACACATCAAATTCCCTGAGTGCTGAGAGCTGGGAGCTCCCTGTCATGAGGGCGCCTGGAAGACATTCCACCCCTGTCAGGGATGCCATTGGGTGAGGCTGATCTGGAAAAAGAGGCCTGGAGACGCTGCTTCTGCCCTGAGTGTTGGTGGTCCCTAAACTGTTACCTAAATGCACCAGGGGGTCTGCCCAAGACTCGGGTAAGCAGACAGTCATTAGAAACCCTTGGGCACTGCCTGTATGATCAGTCCAGAGCCAGTCAACTGTAGGGGTGGGGGCAGGGGGAGCATGGCAGTCTGTGCCCTTGGCTAGGGCTCAGGGCTAACAAGGTCACAGCCGCAGAGTCAGAGCAGTAAGTGAGGCCCCAGTGGCCATCTGGTACAACAATCTCATTGGCTGAAGGGGAAACAGAAGCCCAGGGCAGTGGGAGACTGGCCTAGGGTCATGGACTGTACTGGCAGAGCAAGGACAAGAGCCAGGGTATCCTCCTCCAGGGTCCCAAAGTGACCTCCTTCTCCTCTGGCCATCCCACTATCACATGGGTCCAAGGTTGATCCATGTTCCTAGGACATGCCTGTGGCCCACAGGGCTTATTCCCTGCTCTTGGCCAAGCCTGCTGAGAGCCTGGCCTGACACAGCCACTCTGAGGATGGTGTTATGGGTTGGAGCCCAGACCAGTGTACTCCTCCAGCTCCAGCCTGGCTGTGAGCAACTCCTACTGCTCAGTGGCCTGGACATGAGTATCCCTGAGGAGCTGAGAAAGGGAGACCCTCCTATCTTTGGATGACTAAGAGGGTCAGGGAGGTGCTCACTCCTGGACTGCCACCAGGCTTCCCAGGGAGGATGCTGGCACCTGAGGACTGAGCCTGTGTGTTAACCTGGCACATGCCTTCCCGGCCATCCTTGAGTTCCCCACCTATTGGGGTGTCATAGATGAAGGCGGGCAGCAGATTTGATGGTGCTGGCTGAGCTGCTGGCATGTGCTGTGAGTTGGGTGTCATTGGGCCTGAAATGTGTGTATCCAGACTGAGTAGGGCCCTCCCCATCCCCACCAGGGCCTCAGTGATGTCTCTCAGTAGACTATTCCACCTCCTCCTGTCAGGAGCCAGGACCTATGTGTAGATTTTGTCATTAATTTGAGTAACCAGTGTTGGGTCTCCATGGGTAACTAGGGGGTAAGCTGTCACCTTCTGAGCCTCAGTATGCCAGTCTCTCAAATGGGGTCAAATGCCACATAAGGCTTGATCAGGGAAGGGTAAGAGCTGGCCCTGGGGAGGCTGTTGAGGCCACATCACAGCCAGGAGCTGGTCAGGGGGCCCATAAGGGACTCAAACCAGGTTGGAGCATCATACTGGTTTATTGGACATCAGGACCCCTGCTGAGGAGTGGGTTCAAGGCTTGGTGTCACCCCTCTAGCGGGGCTCAGCGCAGAGCTGGTAGGGGGACGGGGTCACCAGGAAGCCAAAGACACCATGATCGCTGGGGCGGGGCTGCCCAGCGGGCACCGAGAAGCTGAAGCGCTGCAGGAGGCAGGTGAAGAAGAGGAAGAGCTCCATGCGGGCCAGGGGCTCCCCGAGGCACGAGCGGCGGCCTGTGGGTGGGGATGGGGGTCAGTGAGCCTGGGGGCCTGGGCTCCACGCCTCCAAGACTCCCCAGGAGGGGCAGCGAGCCGGGCTCCCCACAGGCACCTGCTGAGAAGGGCATGAAGGCCTCCTGCTTGACGAAGTGGCCCTGGGCATCAAGGAAGTGCTCAGGGTGGAAGCAGAAGGGCTTCTTCCAGACAGTTTCATCCTTCAGCACTGATGACAGGTTGGTGATGAGCGTGGTCCCCTGGCAGGAGATGCCTGGCATGGGTGTGGTCTGGGCTGGGGGATGCCTAGAACCCTGCCACCAAACGTGCTTGGGCCACACTCTCTGCCTGGTACAGACCTGATCTCTTGCAAGTCAATCTCAGCCCCAGAAGCTGCCTGGCACCCTCCCTGTCCCCATGTCATGCCCAAGTGACCTCCCTTCATAGGTGCCCTCATGCCACCTGTCCCTGCATGCATGGCTCCTCCAACACACTGCAGCATATTTTAGTTTGTCTTCTCCCCCCAGCCCCCCACTGGGGCTCTGAATGGACGGGGTCAGCCCTGCCTCTACTTCATCCCCATACCCTCCCAGGCTGGACACTTGGTGCCAGTGGAAATGAGAATTAGGTGGCTTGGGTTCCAGTCCTGGCCCCACCTGGCAATGGTAATGCTGGGGCTACCAGGGGGCACGTGGAGCTGGGCTGGGGTGAGGAGGGCCGCAGGCCTACCTTGGGGATGAGGAAGCCCTGCACTTCAATGTCGTGAGATGTCATGTGGGCCACGCCCAGTGGGATGATGTCCCCAAAGCGCTGAACCTCGTGGACCACGGCCATGGTGAAGGGCATGCAGGCCTGGTCCCCCATCTCTGGTCGCCGCGCCTGCCCTATCACCTCATCGATCTCCTGTTGGACACGGCCTGGAAAGACAAGCGTCCCCACAGTGGTCAGAACACAGGGGGCTGCACCCCAACCTCCTGACTCCCGTGCAGGGGCTGTGCCCATGTGGAGGAGGAGGTTACTTTGACCTGTGAGCAGGGCCCAGCCTCTGCTCAGAGCTCCTGGTGGCCATCCCAAGGTCGGGGTCCCCAGCCTGTCTGCCTCCACCCTGGCCCATCCCACCAGGCTTCCAGTGTGGGCTCACATTGCACATCTGGGTGCAGGATCATGAGCAGGAGCGCCCAGTCCAGCGTGGTCGAGGTGGTCATCATTCCGGCAGAGAACAGGTCAGCCACCAGCATGCGTAGGTTGTCATCATTGAAGCTGCTCTCCAGGTTCCCGTTGGCCTGGGCCATGCAGAGAGGGTGGGCTCAGGGGCAGAGTGAGGGAACCCCAAATGGCCTCTCACTCTGCACCCTTCAGCCGAGGTGCCCTAACGCTGGGTGATACATAGGCCCCACCTTGCCTGGGTTTGCATCATTGGGTCCTCAACCCACCAGCTTGTCCCTGTCCTTGGCAGCTCACCTTCTCCACTTCATCCAGGAAGGTATCAGTCAGGTCTCGAGGTGGTTGGGCCCGGTCCCGGGTTATCCTGTGTTCGGTGACCAGCTCATCTAGCAGGGCCATGAAGGTCTTATGCCCTGGAAAGACCTTAGCAGCCAGCCCGGGGATGTGCAGGAGCACGGGGATCGCGTTCAGCACCTTTTGGGGCCATACATGTACAGTCCTGGATCCTCACTGTGCTCCCTTGTTCACCTCCCCCAGTCAGTTCCCAGCATCCTCCAGGGTGTCTCCACCATTGACCTGGTTCCTACCAAAGTTGAGGCCTCGACACTGTGTCCTGACCTGGGCCCCAAAAGGATAAATCTAAAATCTACATCTCATGGGTTCCTGTGGCTTTGAACGAAAGAGGTACAAATTCTTTAGCCCTCCCCTGGGGCCGGCTGAGCCAAGGTCCCTCTCTGCAAATCCTCCTCCGCCGAGGCCCATTGCAGGGCAGAAGCCTTCTCCTTAGAGCTCGCCTGCAGGGCTCCTTGGCCTCCTCCACCCTCTAACCTCGGGCAGGAAGCCTGACTCCTCTTTCACCAAGTCCTCTGTTAGGTCCACGAGCTTGAGGAAGCGCGGGTCGTTGTAGTCGAAGCGGCGCCCGAAGGTCAGGGAGGCGATCACGTTGCTCACCGCTTTATTCAGGAGGGCGTTGGGGCTAAAGGGCCTTCCTGGAAGGGGACGGTGCAGGTCAGGGGGTCGCCTCCATCTCCTCTTCCCCAGCCTTCATCCCTGTCTCCTGGCCCTCAGCCCAGCACTCACCGGCCTGGTCGGCGAAGGCGGCACAGAGGTACGAGGCCTCCTCGGTCACCCACTGCTCCAGGGACTTCTTGCCCATGCCGAAGTTGCGCAGGGTGGACACGGAGAAGCGCCGCTGCTCCCGCCACGCGCGTCCAAAGCGGGCAAAGATCACCCCTGTGGGTGGGGCGGCCACGTGGGCGTGGCTCGGCTGTGACCTCGCCCCTCTTCTGCGCGCACACCTTGCTCACAGGCTCGCCTGCCCTTCCGTCAAGGCATCGATATTCCCCTGACCCCGCCCCAGGCTCTACTCTCTCAGTCCCGCCCGCTTTGGTGAAGGCCCCGCCCCTGCTCCCACCACCCAAACCACATTGGGCCCCTCAAAATCCCGCCCACTTTATACTCGCCCCTGGCTGGGGAAGGGTACAACTCTCTGTCCGCCCACTTTGCTCGCCAGCTCTACCCGCTGCGGGTAGTTCTTGGCCCCAATCTCCTCTCCACACCGTGACACTCTTCCGATTCAGGGAAGGCCCTGGCCCGCCCCATACCCGCCCACACTGACTCAGTCCCCCCTCTTTCCCGCCCACCCGGACGTCCCCTTTCTTCTCGCATTGGCCCGGTGCCCGTGCATTCCCTGCAAGTCCCCGCCTTCCGCGCCGCCCACATCCACCCCTCTCGAGCTTGGCGCAGGCTCCTTCCTCCGCCTGCCGTTCAACAAATTTGCTGACATATCCTTGCGCTAGGAGACCACCATCCTTCCTCCAATTGTGCCTGCCGGGTCTACGGTCACTGCGGTCCCAGTCCCTGCCGGGCGGCGGTGCCCCCCCTCCTCCGCTTGCCTTCGGAGCGCGGCCTGAAGCCCAGGTGCTCGAAGATATGTGCAGGTGGGCGGTCGGAGGTGTCCTCGCCGCGGTGCACCAGCGCCTCGCGCATGGCCGCCAGCCCGTTGAGCACGACCACGGGCTTCCAAGCCAGCTGCAGGCTGAACACGTCCCCGAAGCGACGCCGCAGCTGCAGGCCGAGGGTCGAGGGCGTTGGTGAAGCCTGGCCCCCCGCCCCGTTGCCAGCCCTAGTCTCCTGGCGCTAGCTTTGGGGGACCCCCGAGCTGCTGGCAGCTAGCACGTGCAAGGACTGTATTTGGCTTTGTTATGCTGGGGGTCACAACCTATAGGGTTGAGGACCTCACGTTGGATCACGCCACCCAGCTATGACTTTGCAGAGGTCACCGAAATTGTCAGAAGGCCAAGTTAGCATCCCATTTTACAGGCAGAAGAAACTGAGGTTCAGAGAGGTGAGCAATCAGGCCCAAGGTCTCACAGCAGCAACAGATTTGAACCTGATCACCGTCCCCTCTCAACTTCGACTTCCTGAATTAAATGGGGCTCATGAGCAGACTCCCCTCCCCCAATCTCAAGATCTTTCCTCCTGATGTCATCAGAAGGGACTCAGGCTCGCATAACTTATGCCATGTCCCACTGGATCCCAAACTCACAACCAAGTCCGTCCGCACTCCCGACTTTTGCCCTCTCTGACCTTTGATGGGAAAATTCAAACTGTCCCCCAGGCCCTGCCCAGCTGCCCTCCCCCAGGAGGCCTCTCACACCTGCCTCCTCCTTTCCACCAGCTCCTTGTCCAGCCTGTGGCTTCTCCACCACCCACTGTCTACTGCTAGCTGGATCCCCAGCACCTCTGTGCCTACCTCACACGTTCCTCACCCGAGTAAAGCTGCAAATCGAGTCCTGGAAGTCCACCTGCAGCAGGTTGCCCAGCCCAGGCAGGGGCATGGGGCCTGGGGGGTAGCGTGGGGCCCAGCGTTGGCGCCGATGCATCAGGTCCACCAGGAGCAGGAAGATAGCCACGGCCACGACCAGGAGCCCCAGTGTATCCCCGGTCAGTGCTCCCATTGCTACTTTAGTGGGCACTGGGCTCCTCCAGACACACTGGCACCCTTTACCACACCAGGCACCAGGACCAGGCCAGGCAGGGCTCTCTCACCAACCCTGAGGGTGTGACCAACCTGGGACCTCTTTATAAAGCAGCCAGACTGGCCTTTGCCCTCTGCCCTGAGCCTACCTGTTGGCATGACTGTGCTGCCAGAGGGTGCAGGGAGGGGCCGGGAAGGTCAGTGCAGGGGTGGCACAGAAGTCCTGTCCTTGCTGTTCTTTCCAGGTGCTTACCCTGGGTGTAGGTGGGAGGAAGTCAATATATCCCCCCTACCAGCCTGACTCCTTAGCATTGTATTAGCTTCAAGGCAGAACCAGGGATCTTTGGGCTTGATCCTGCCACTCTCCTGTCTCATTAGGCCTCTCACCCCCTAGTGTGGTGACAGCTTCATTCGCAGAACAAGTCCTTGCTTTCCCTTATCACACCTGCCTCCTCCTGAGAGGCCTTCCCCTGGAAGGTCGTTGGCACTTGTCTGATGATGAGAGGAACCACAGCGGCAGGGGGTGGCAGGGAGACAGAGGGGGCTGAGGTTCTCCATTTGTCCTTCACCTCACCCCACACACTTGACACACACAGACACACCTAATCACACACTTACCCTTTCCCAGACTCTTATTTCCTTGCTCACACATGTACACACACACAGAAACACCACACAGAAATCTACACACCCACAATACCACCCACACTCAGACAACACGTCAACACGCAAAGTCACACTTACACTCTGGTGCACAGATTCTCACACACAGACCCAGCACCAAGTGCCCTGGTTCTCATCAATGCCCCTGGATGCCTGCACGGGACCTCTTCTGATGCAGGCTGCTCCCCACAAGGCTCAGGGTCCTCGCCCGACTTGCAGCACAGCCCAGATTCCCAGGCTCTGGCCTGGCCGTGGCAAGTTTAAACCTGGGTGTTGAGGGGCAACACGGTTGTTCTCTGGGCTCCCCATTTGCCCTCCACCACGGACAATTGGTGGAGCCTGGAGGCCCTTTCCTAAGCTTGTTGCATCCTCTAGTCAGCTCCTGTGGGATAGTGTCATTTCACTGCTTTCTGGCCTCTATGGCTTCTGATTAGAAATCTGATGTCAATATTATTGAGGATGGATCCTTTGTTCACAGTGACACACATCTCACATCTTTCTTGCTGCTTTCAAAATTCTCTCTTTTTCTTTTGACAGTTTGAGTATGATGTGTAGGTGTAAATCTCTGATTTTATCCTACTTGGAGTTCACTCATCTTCTTGGATGTCTAGATTGATTTTTTTATTTTAATGAGGTCATAATAGTTCATAATGTTGTGAAATTTCAGTTGTACATTCTTATTTGTCAGTCGCCATATATATGTGCCCCTTCACCCCTTTTACCCACCCCCAAACCCCCTTCCCCTCTTAAGCACTAATCTGTTCTTTTTGTCTATGTGTTTGTTTATCTTCCACATATGAGTGAAATTATGTGGTGTTTGTCTTTCTCTGTCTGGCTTATTTCACTTTACATAATACTCTCAAGGTCCATCCATGTTGTTACAAATGGGACAATTTTGTCTTTTTTTATGGCTGAGTAGTATTCCATTGCATATATATATATATGTATATACACCACATCTTCTTTATCCATTCATTAGTTGATGGGCACTTGGGTTGCTTCCACTTCTTGGTTATTGTGAATAATGCTGCAGTAAACATAGGGGTGCATAAGTCTCTTTGAATCATTGATTTCAAGTTCTTTGGATAAATAACCAGTAGTGGAATAGCTGGGTCATATGGTATTTCTATTTTTAATTTTTTGAGAAATTTCCATACTGTTTTCCATAGGGGCTGCATCAGCTTGCATTCCCACCAGCAGTGTATGAGGGTTTCCTTTTCTTCACATCCTCTCCAACACTTATTTCTTCTCTTGGTGATTATAGCCATTCTGACAGGCATAAGGTTTAATCTCGTAGTTTTGATTTGCATTCCCCTGACGATTAGTGATGTTGAACATCTTTTCATGTGCCTGTTGGCCATCTGTATTTCTTCTAGGGAAAAATGTCTGTTCATATCCTCTGCTCACTTTTTGATCAGGTTGTTTAATTTTTTGTTGTTGAGTTGTATGAGTTCTTTATATATTTTGGAGATTAACCCCTTGTCGGATATATGATTTGCAAATGTTTTCTCCCAGTGAGTATGTTGTCTTTTCATTTTGTTCCTGGTTTCCCTTGCCTTGCAGAAGTTCTGTAGTCTGATGCAGTCCCATTTGTTTATTTTTTCTTTTGTTTCCTTTGCCTGAGTAGACATGGTATTTGAAAAGATGCTTCTAAGACTGATGTCAAAGAGTGTACTGAATATATTTTCTTCTAGGAGTTTTATGGTTTCATGTCTTACCTTCAAGTCTTTAATCTATTTTGAGTTAATTTTTGTGTATGGCATTAGATAATGGTGTACTTTCATTCTTTTGCATGTGGCTGTCCAGTTTCCCCAAAACCATTTATTGAAGAGACTTTCCTTTCTCCTTTGTATGTTCTTGGCTCCTTTGTCGAAGATTAGCTGTCTGTAGATGTGTGGTTTTATTTCTGGGCTTTCAATTCTGTTCCATTGATTTGTGTGTGTTTTTGTGCCAGTACCATGCTATTTTGATTACTGTAGCTTTGTAGTATATTTCGATGTAACGGATTTTGATACCTCCAGCTTTGTTCTTTTTTCTCAGGATTGCTCTAGCTGTTCAGGGTCTTTTGTTGCTCCATATGAATTTTAGGATTCTTTGTTTTATTTCTGTGAAGAATGTCATTGGGATTCTGATTGCGAGATTGGGATTGCATTGAATCTGTAGATTGCTTTAGGTAATATGGACATTTTAACTATGCTTATTCTTCCAATCCGTGTGCGTGGAATATCATTCCATTTATTTATGTCATCATCAGTTTCTTTCAATACTGTCTTATAGTTTTCATTGTATAGGTTTTTCACCTCGGTCAAATTTATTCCTATTTTATTCTTTTTATTGAGGTTGTAAATGGGATTGTATGCTCGAGTTCTCCTTCTGTTAGTTTGTTGTTAGAGTATAGAAATGCAACAGACTTTTGTAAACTGATTTTGTACCCTGCAACTTTGCTGCAGTTGTTGATTATTTCTAATAGTTTTCCAATAGATTCTTTAGGGTTTTCTATGCATAGAATTGTGTCAGCTGAAAACAATGAGAGTTTCACTTCTTCCTTGCCAGTTTGGATACCTTTTACTTCTTTTTCTTGCCTAATTTCTCTGGCCAAAACCTCCAGTACTATGTTGAGTAATAGTGGTGAGAGTGGGCACCCTCATCTTGTTTCTGTTCTCAGAGTCATGGCTTTCAGTTTTTCCCCATTGAGCATGTTGTTGGCTGTGGGTTTGTCATATATGGTCTTTATTATGTTGAGGTACTTTCCTTCTGTACTAATTTTATTGAGAGTTTTTATCACAAATGGATGTTGGATCTTGTCAAATGCTTTCTTTGGATCTATTGGGATGATCATGTGGTTTTTATTCCTCATTTTGTTAATGTGGTGCATCACTGATTGATTTGTGGACATTGAATCATCCCAGCATCCCTGGTATAAATCCCGGTTGATCACAGTGTATGAGCCTTTTAATGTACTCCTGTATTCGGTTTGCCAATATTTTGTTGACAATTTTTGCATCTATGTTCATCAGCGATATTGGCCTGTAACTTTCCTTCTTTGTGTTGTCCTTGTCTGGTTTTGGTATCAGGGTAATGTTGGCCTCATGGAATGAGTTAGGAAGCATTCTATCTTCAATTTTTGGAATAGTTTGAGAAGGATAGTTATTAAATCTTCTTTGAATGTTTGCTAGAATTCTCCAGAGAAGCCATCTAGTCTTGGACTTTTATTTTTTGGGAGATTTTTTATTACTGTTTCTATGTCTTTACTTGTGACTAGTCAAATTCTCTGTTTCTTCTTCAATTTTGGGAGTTTGTATGAGTCTAAGAATTTATCCATAACTTGTAGATTGTTCAATTTGTTGGAATATAGTTTTTCCTGGTATTCTCTGATAATCCTTTGTATTTCTGTGTTATCTATTGTACTTTCGCCTCTTTCACTTCTAATTTTATTTATTTGAGTCTTCTCTCTTTTTTTCTTAGTGAGTCTGGCTAAGGGTTTGTCACTTTGTTTATCTTCTCAAAGAAGCAGCTCTTAGTTTCATTGATCCTTTCTACGGTGTATTTGTGTTTCTTCTTCAGTTATTTGTGCACTAATTTTCATTATTTCTCTCCTTCTGACTTTGGGCTTTGTTTGTTCTTCTTTTTCTAATTCTGTTAGGTGTAGTTTACAATTACATATTTTAGATTTTTCTTATTTGTTGAGGTGGGCCTGTATTGCTATGAATTGCCCTCCTAGGACCACTTCTTCTGCATCCCTTATGAGTTGGTATGATGTATTTTAATTTTCATTTGTCTCCAGATATTTTTCGATTTCTCCATTGATCCAGTGGTTGTTCAGTAGCATGTTATTTAGTCTCCTCATATTCGTCAATTTCCAAGCTTTTCTCTTGTAGTTGATTTCTAGTTTCATAGCATTGTGATCAGAGAAGATGCTTGGTATGATTTCAATCTTCTTAAATTTATTGAGGCTTGCCTTGTTTCCTAACATATGGTCTGTCTTTGAGAATGTTCCATGTGCACTTGAGAAAATGTGTATTTCTGCTGTTTTTGGATGGAGTGTTCTATATATATCTATTAAGTCCACCTCGTCTAGTTTTTGATCTAATTCCACTATTTCCTTGTTGACTTTCTGTCTGGCTGATCTCTCCATTGATGTAAGTGGAGTGTTAAGGTTCCCTACTACTATTGTGTTGCAGTTATTTTCTCCTTTTAGGTCTTTTAATAGATGTTTTATATACTTAGGTCTTCCCGTGTTAGGTGCATATATATTTATAAGTGTTAGCTCCTCTTGGTGGTTTGTCCCTATCATTGTATACTGCCCCTCTTTGTCTCTCATTGCCTTTTTTATCTTGAAGTTTACTTTGTCTGATATAAGAATGGCAACTCCTGCTTTCTTTTGTTTGCCATTAGGTTGGAGTATCATCTTCCATCCCTTCACTCTGAGCCTGTGTTTGTCTTTAGAGCTGAGATGTGTTTCCTGGAGGCAGCATACTGTTGGGTCTTGTTTTTTAATCCATCCAGCCACTCCCTGTCTTTTGAGTGGAGTTTATATTTAGAGTGATTATTGATATATAAGGGCTTAACACTGCCCCTTTCTCACTTGTTTTCCATTTGTTCTGTATTTCCCTTGTTTCTTGTCCCATGTATTTCCGACTGCCAATTCAGTTAGGTGATTCTCTATGATGTTTTTCTCATTATTTATCATTTGTGTCTCTGCTCTGATTTTTTGTTCAGTGCTTACCATGAGGTTTGTATAAAAGATCTCATAGATGAGCTCATCCATTTTCTGATAGCCTCGTATCTCCTTAGTCTAAGCAGATTCCATCCCTTTCCTTTTCCCTATCTAAGTTGTTGTTGTCACAACTTATTCCTTTTTGTGTTGTCAGTTTGTGATTAAAATGAAGTGATTAGAGTTATTTTTCATGCTTTTCTTCCCTTTATCTTTAATGTTATAATTAAGTGCTTGCTAACCTGCTCTGATAGAGACCTGCAATTTTCTGATTTTGTCTATTTATGTCCTTGCTCAAGGCTTTGTAACCCCCCCTTTTTTTTTTTTTCAGATATGAGGGTCTTCCTGATCATTTCTTGTGAGCACAGGGGTCTTGTGGCAGTGAACTCCCTCAGCTTTTGTTTATCTGGGAAAGTTTTTATTTATCCATCATATCTGAAGGATAGTTTCACTGGATAGAGTATTCCTGGCTGCAAGTTTTTGTCTTTTAGTATTTTCGATATATCATTCCACCCTCTCCTAGCTTGTTAAGTTTCTGCTGAGAAATCTGCTGAAAGCCTGATAGGAGTTCCTTTGTAGGTTATTTTCTTCTGCCTTGGTGCCCTTAATATTTTTTCTTTGTCATTGACTTTTGCCAGTTTTACTAATATATGCCTTGGAGAAAGTCTTTTTACATTGATGTAATTAGGAATTATATTAGTTTCATTTACATGTAATTCCAGCTCCTTTCCCCAGGTTTGGGAAGTTCTCAGCTACTACTTCTCTGAAGAAGCTCTCTGCTCCTGTCTCCCACTCTTCTCCCTCTGGAATACCTATAATTCTTCTGTTGCATTTGCTAATTGAGTGGGATATTTCTCAGAGAACGTCTTCATTTCTGTTTAGTCTTAGTTCTCTGGTCCTCCTCCACCTGAAGCATTTCTGTATTTCTGTCCTCTTAATTAATAATTCTGTCCTCCCTAATTTCAGCTCTGTTTTTTTAATTAAGATTATGATAGTTTACAACCTTGTGAAATTTCAGTTGCACATTATTGTCAGTCATGTTGCAGGTGCACCACTTCACCCTTTGTGCCCTCCCCCCACTCCCCCTTACCCCTGGTAACCACTGATCAGTTCTCTTTGTCTGTATGTTAACTTCCACCTATGAGTGGAGTCATACAGAGTTCGTCTTTCTCTGTCTGGCTTATTTCACTCAACATAATACCCTCAAGGTCCATCCATGTTGTTGTGAATGGGACAATTTTGTCATTTTTTATGGCCGAGTAGTATTCCATTGTATATATATACCATATCTTCTTTATCCAATCATCAGTTGCTGGGCACTTAGGTTGGTTCCACGTCTTGAATATTGTAAATAATGCTGCGATGAACATAGGGGTGCATGGGACTTTTGGAATTGCTGATTTCAGGTTCTTAGGATAGATACCCAGTAGTGGGATGGCTGGATCATAAGGTATTTCTATTCTTAACTTTTTGAGAAATCTCCATACTGTTTTCCATGGTGGCTGCACCAGTTTGCATTCCCACCAACAGTGTATGAGTGTTCCCTTTTCTCCATAGCCTCTCCAACATTTGTCACTCTTGGTTTTGGATATTTTTGCCATTCTAACAGGTGTAAGGTGATATCTTAGTGTAGTTTTGATTTGCATTTCCCTGATGATTAGCGATGATGACCATCTTTTCATGTGTCTATTGGCCATCCTTATATCTTCTTTGGAGAAATGTCTGTTCATGTCCCTGCCCATTTTTTGATCGGGTTGTTTGACTTTTTGTTGTTGAGCTGTGTGAGTTCTTTATATATTATGGAGATTAACCCTTTGTCGGATAAATAACTTGTGAATATTTTTTCCCAATTAGGGGGCTGTTTTTTTGTTTCAATCCTGTTTTCCCTTGCCTTGAAGAAGCTCTTTAGTCTGATGAAGTCCCATTTGTTTATTCTTTCTATTGTTTCCCTCATCTGAGGAGTTATGGTGTCCAAAAAGATTCTTTTGAAACTGATGTCAAAGAGTGTACTGCCTATATTCTCTTCTAGAAGACTTATTGTTTCAGGCCTAATATTTAGGTCTTTGATCCATTTTGAGTTTATTTTGGTGAATGGTAAAAAAGAATGGTCAATTTTCATTCTTTTACATGTGGCTGTCCAGTTTTCCCAGCACCATTTGTTGAAGAGACTTTCTTTTCTCCACTGTATGCCCTCAGCTCCTTTGTCAAAGATTAGCTGTCCATAGATGTGTAGTTTTATTTCTGGGCTTTCAATTCTGTTCCATTGATCTGTGCACCTGTTTTTGTACCAGTACCATGCTGTTTTGATTACTGTAGCTTTGTAGTATGTTTTGAAGTCAGGGATTGTGATGCCTCCAGCTTTGTTCTTTTTTCTCAGGATTGCTTTAGCAATTCAGGGTCTTTTGTTGCCTCATATGAATTTTAGGATACTTTGTTCAATTTCTGTAAAGAATGACATTGGAATTGTGATTGGGATAGCGTCGAATCTGTAGATTGCTTTAGGTAGTATGGACATTTTAACTATGTTTATTCTTCCAATCCATGTGCATGGAATGTCTTTCCATCTCTTTATGTCATCATCGATTTCTTTCAAGAAGGTCTTGTAGTTTTTGTTGTATAGATCTTTCACTTCCTTGGTTAAATTTATCCCAAGGTATTTTATTCTTTTTGTTGCGATCGTGAATTGGATTGAGCTCTTGAGTTCTTTTTCTGTTAGTTCATTGTTAGTGTATAGAAATGCTACTGATTTATGTATGTTGATTTTATACCCTGCAACTTTGCTGTAGCTGTTGATTGTTTCTAATAGTTTTCCTATGGATTCTTTGGGGTTTTCTATATATAAGATCATGTCATCTGCAAACAGTGAGAGTTTTACTTCTTCATTGCCTATTTGGATTCCTTTTATTTCTTTTTCCTGCTGAATTGCTCTGGCCAACACCTCCAGTATTATGTTGAATAAGAGTGGTGAAAATGGGCACCCTTGTCTTGTTCCTGTTCTCAGAGGGATGGGTTTCGGTTTTTGTCCATTGAGTATGATGTTGGCTGTGGGTTTGTCATATATGGCCTTTATTATGTTGAGGTACTTTCCTTCTATACCCATTTTATTGAGGGTTTTTATCATAAATGGATGTTGGATCTTGTTGAATGCTTTCTCTGCATCTATTGAGATGATCATGTGGTTTTTGTTTCTCGTTTTGTTAATGTAGTGAATCACGTTGATTGACTTGCAGATGTTGAACCATCCCTGTGTCCCTGGTATAAATGCTACTTGATCGTGGTGTATAATCTTTTTGATGTATTGCTGTATTTGGTTTGCCAGAATTTTGTTGAGGATTTTTGCATCTATGTTCATCAGTGATATTGGGCTGTAGTTTTCCTTCTTTGTGTTGTCCTTGTCAGGTTTGGGTATCAGTGTGATGTTGGCTTCATAGAATGTGTTAGAAAGTGCTCCATCTTCCTCAATTTTCTGGAATAATTTGAGAAGGATAGGTATAAAATGTTCTTTGAATGTTTGGTAGAATTCTCCAGAGAAGCCGTCTGGTCCCGGACTCCTATTTTTGGGGAGGTTTTTGATTACTGTTTCTATTTCTTTACTTGTGATTGGTCTATTCAGATTCTCTATTTCTTCCTGATTCAGTTTGGGGAGGTTGTAAGAGTCTAGGAATTTATCAATTTCTTCTAGGTTGTTCAATTTGTTGGCATATAGTATTCTCTTATGATCCTTTGTATTTCTTTGGTATCCATTGTGATTTCTCCTCTCTTATTTCTAATTTTATTTATTTGAGACTTCTCTCTTTTTTTCTTAGTGACTCTGGCTAAGGGTTTGTCGATTTTGTTAATTTTTTTGAAGAACCAACTCTGTGTTTCATTGATCCTTTCTACTGTCTTTTTTGTTTCAATATCATTTATTTCTGCTCTAATTTTTATTATTTCTCTCCTTCTACTGACTTTGGGCTTTGTTTGTTCTTCTTTTTCTAATTCTGTTAGGTGTTGTTTGAGGTTGCTTATGTGAGATTTTTCTTGTTTATTGAAGAGAGCCTGTATTGCAATGAATTTCCCTCTTAGGACTGCTTTTGTTGCATCTCAAATCAGTTGGTATGGCGTGTTTTCTTTTTCATTTGTCACCACATAATATTTGATTTCTTCTTTAATTTCTTCAATAATCCATTGTTTGTTCAGTAGCATGTTGTTTAGTCTCCACATTTTTGCCCCTTTCCCATCAGCTCTGTTTTTGAAGGATTCCACATTTTTTTTTAAATCTCATTCATTGTGTTCTTCATCTCCAACATATCTGAGTGGTTTCTTTTTTTCTTATAGTTTCAATCTCTGTTGTGAAGAATTCCTTGTGCTCATTAATTGTATCCCTGAGTTCAAAGAACTATCCTTCTGAGTTTTCTTGTACCTGTTGGGTTTCTTTATGAGAACTATTTTGAATTATCTGTCATTTAGATTGTAAATTTCTGTGTCTTCAGGATTGGTTTCTGGGTACTTGTCATTTTCTTTCTGGTCTGGAATGTTAATATATTTCTTCATGCTTTTGATGGGGTGGACTTTTGCCATCACATAGTGGCAGATTCCACCTTCCACCCTTGGGTGGGGGTAGGAACTGAGTTTTCTGAGCCCACCACAACCCCTGGCAGTTGTGGTCATCTGTTGGAAGCTGTGACAATAGGGCTCTCTGCGTCTGGCTGCCTCAGGTTTACACATGTAGATGCAGGTGCTCTGTGGGGATTCCCTGCCCTGGCTGACCAGCTGAGCTGATGCACCAGGCAGGATGGAGGGAGGGGATGCCTTCTTTCCCACCTGCACTCCTGCTCTGCACTCACTGGCTGCCCACCTGGGCTGTTCATCTTGTTGGGGACGGCCATGCAGTTGCTCAGCTGTCTTGATGTGCGGCGTTCCTGTGGGCTGGAAGGCAACTCCAAGAGCCAAAGCCTTCCGGCAGAGGGCTGCCTTTTCATCTTTCTCCTCTCAGACTCCCGTGGTGGCTGCCACTTGAGGTCCCATGCTCTGGATCACTGCCAATGGGGAGGGAGAGGAGATCCACTTACCTCCTTCCACTGCCTTCCAGGAGATTCAGCAGCCCCACTTTCAAACATATGACTGCGTGGACCTCTCAGACGTCTATTGTGTTGCAGGGATGTCCTCTGCTGGTTTATGAATGTCCTTTTTATTGTATCTTAGGGGGGAGAAACTAAGGGAAGAACTCACTCCACCATGATGCTGACCTCAGTCCTCCTCTCTGGAAGAGCAGCGGGAGGTGGCCCAAGGACATATGATAAGCACAATCACTTCTTGTTGCTGCCACTCGGCACTCCTCCTACTTCTCCACCTAG
Organism: Equus asinus; assembly: GCF_041296235.1. Classification (NCBI taxonomy): domain Eukaryota; kingdom Metazoa; phylum Chordata; class Mammalia; order Perissodactyla; family Equidae; genus Equus; species Equus asinus. Next base: position 19,783,095 of record NC_091793.1, on the reverse strand, counting down.
GGCTCAGGCTTCAGGTTTGGCTCCACCTCCTGCACCTAGTCTCCCACTGACAGCCTCTCCTGCTCCATGGCTGCCATGACTACCTAGATTAATTTTTTAAATCAAATTTAGGGAGTATTCAGTTTTCAATATTTCTTCAATATTCCTTCTAGTCCTTTATCTCTCTCTTCTTCTAATAGGACTCCCAGTACGTGTATGCTTGTATGCTTGCTGGTGACTTACAGGTTTCTGAGTTTCTGCTCATTGTTCTTCACTCTTGTTTCTGTTCCTCAGCCTGGATTAGCTCAGCTGAGCTGTCTTCATGATCACTGATTTTTGTTCTGCCTGTTCAAATCTGCTCTTGAATCCCTATAGTGAGCTTTCATATCAGTTATTGTACTTTTCAACTCCAGAATTTCTACTTGAGTCCTTTTTTATAACTTCCACCTCATTGTGATATTCCTTGATTGGTGAGACATTATTCTCCCACTTTCCTTTAGTTCTTTAAACATGGCTCCTTTTAGTTGTGTGAACGTATTGAATTGGCTGATATGCAGTCTTTGTCCAACAACGCCAACATCAGGGACAGTTTCCACTGATTGCCTTTTCCCTCTATATGGGCCATACTTAGTAGTTCCTTTGCATGGCTTGTAAGTTTTTTTTGTTGAAAACTGTACATTTCAGATAGGATAATGTGGCAACTCTGGAAATCAGATTCTCTTTGCTCCTCAGGGTTTGTTGTGGTTGCTGGTTGTCATTGCACTTGTTTCTTTGCTTAGTGTCTTTTCTGAACTAATTCTATAATGTCTCTGTTCCTTGCTCTGTGTGGCCGCTGAATTCTCTGCTCAGTTTGGTGGTCCACTAATGTTTGGTTGGAGATTTCCTTAAATGCCTGGAACCAGTAACTCTCCTAGTCTTTGCTGCACAGAGGTTCTCCCTGTGTGTGTTGGGACTTACTTCCAATACTCAGCCAGGCACTGGCTTTAGAGTTTAAAAGTTTACCTCAGCCTTCACTTCCTGTTTGCACAGAATCTCAAGCTCAGGAAGATAGGAGAGCTTAGGGTCCCCCAAGATCTTTCTTGAGCATTCACACAGCCGCACACAGCCCTACACATGTGCATGGCCTCTTAGATTCCCAGGAATGTGTCAGAGGTTTGCAAAGCCCCTATTGACATCTCATACCCCAGCCTCTCCTTTTAGGTTTTGTGGTTAGTATGTTGTATGTCCCAACTGTTATCCATTGTCTCATGCAGGTTTGGTTTTCAACAGTGGCCTCTGATTACTTCCAACAAACTGTCCTGACGAAAAGGCTGTTTTCCCTGGGGGAGCTCTCAGGGCAAATGCAGACAGGCCTGCACATGGGGTCTTCCAGGGAACCCTCAGCCAGTTAAAATAGAGACAATTACTTGGGAATGAGATTTTCAAAATGCTCCAGCACCATGTGCTCCTTCAGGAAGCTTCCTTGGGAATGTGGGTGATTCTTTTCTAGGCTACCACTCAGTTGGAGAGTGGAGGATAGGACCAGGGAAGAGGCAATGCCACAGACCTCATTCTTCACACTGAGATTCAGCCATTTGTCTTGAAAAAATGCTCCTGAGTAGCCATGAGATTTTGGTTAATTCTCAGACTTCTGAAAAAGCTGTCTATCATTTAGCCAGGTTTCATTGCTCTTCTGGAATGGCCGATTTTCAGAGGTCTGCCATATTTGTTGGTATCACTACTCTCCTGACGGGGTTTATGAGACCTTACGTGTCTCAAAATGTTTTCATTCACACTTGAATAATAGTTCAGCTCTGTCTAGAATTCTAAATTGGAAATAACTCTCCTGCAGGATTTTAAAGACCTTTCTCAGTGTCTTTTACCTCAGGGGTTCGTGTTCAGAAGTCTGATGATAATTCAGTTCCTAAAACTGAGACCTCTTTCTTATTTATAGCTCTGCAAGTCTTTGGCTTCTTGTTACAGTGACACCCTTCAAAACCAGGAGAGACGCCGCCACACAAAATTTTATTTGGATGTGGACTGATGACACCATTCCCACAAAAAGAGGATATGAAAAGTTTTACTAGTCCCATCGAGGTCTCTGGGCAGGGCAGGACTGGCCTCTCAAGCAGGACCAAAAAGGCTTCAGGGAGCCAGGAAAGGAGGGTGGCCTGGATATTTACTGTGGTTTGGTGATGGGCTGGGGCAAGGCTTCACTTGTGTGTTGCATCCAGGTGGTTTGAAACTCTAGTACAGATCAAAGGAGAGAGCACCAAGGATTTATCCTCAGCTGGTCCAGATATGAGGGACAAGGGAAGAGATAGAGATGATGGTTAAAAGCTCTCAGTGGTCAAACATCAAAAAATGGATTCACACCCTTCAGAGTGGAGAAGCCAAGAAACCCAGATGCCCTGACCATCCTGGATGAGCCTCCCCTGCCTCCTGTTTCCTTTCTGCTTGGCAGGAACTTGAGGCCACTCCCCTTGGGCTGGAGGAATACCTAGCCTTTTATCAATGCTGACCTGATCCCCTACCATCAGGAGGCCCCTGGCCCTGGGGAAAGGTCCTCCCAGGAAGGGACCCACAGGGCCTGCCTGCTGTGCTTCTCAGAGGCCTCTGAGGTCGAGAGCAAGGAGGAAAGGCCCAGGGACTGGGTCCTTCAGCTCGTGAGGAAGGTGTGGCTGAGCTGGTTCCCAGCCTCTGACATCCCCAAGACTCAGAACCACGAATGACGAAGTATCGATAAATCCACAGAGTTGCTGCTTCTGGAGACTCACCTGTCTCCTCTCTGGGGCCTCACATCTTCACAAACCCACTGTAGCCCTGTCCACACTCCCTGTCCCCATAAGATGCAGGAAAGCCCCCCTCTCGCCATAGAGCCCTGACTCGACAGTGGATACTCTGGAGAGGCTGAAGGGGGCCCTGCTGGCTTTCTGACTCAGTGCCAAGGGACACATCAAGTTCCCTGAGTGCTGAGAGCTGGGAGCTCCCTGTCATGAGAGCACCTGGAAGACGCTGGTGGAACCCCTGTCAAGGATGCTGTTGGTGGGGCTCCTCTGGCATTAGAGGTGGGGAGGAGATGCTTCTACCCTGAGTGTCTGGGTCCATAAGCTGTTACCTAAATGTACAGGGGGTCTACCCAAGACTCAGGTAAATAGACAGTCATTAGAGAAACTTAAGCATTTTCCATGTGCTCAATCCAGGGGCAGTGAATGTAGGGGTGAGTACAGGTGGAGATGCTGTCTGTGTCCTTGGCCTGGGCTCCATGCTAACAAGGTCTTGGTTGCAGAGTCAGAGCAGGAAGACAGGACCCAGTGGCTGTCTGGTATAATCATCTCATTGGCTCAAGGGGAAACACAAGCCCAGGACAGGGATTAAGTGGCCTAGGGTCATGAGCTAGAGCTAAGCTATCCTCCTTGAAGGTCCCAATGTGGCCTCCTGCTCTTCTGGGCATCCCACTGTCACATGGGTCCAAAGCTGACTGCTGTCCTCAGGGCATAACTCTGGCCCACAGGGCTCATTCCCTGTTTGTGGCTATGCCTCTTGAGAGCCTGGCCTGTCCCAGCCAATCCGAGGATGGTGACCTGGGTTGGAGCCCAGACAAGTGTCCTTTTGTAGCTCCAGCCTGGCCGTGAGCAACTCCTCCTGAGGAAGCGCCTGGATATGAACGTCCCTAAGGTTCTATAAGGTCCCTAAGCTGAGAAAGGGAGACCATCCCATCTTGGGAAGATTGAGAGGCTCAGGGAGATGCTTACTCTTGGACTGCCATCAGGCTTCCCAGGAAGGGCTATGGCACAAGAGGACTGAGCCTGGGTGTTAACCTGGCACATCCCTTCCCAGCCCTCCCTGAGTTCCCCACATATTGAGGTGTCATATGTGAAGTGGGGCAGCAGAGTTAATGGTGCTGATTAGGTCATCAGGATGGGCCATCCTCATGAAAGAGATTGAAGTCCTTATAAAAGAGAACCCAGAGAGATGCCTTGTTCCTTTGACTAGGTGAGCACACAGTGAAAAGGTGACCTTCTATGAACCAGAAAGTGGGTCCTCACCAGACATCAAATCTGCCAGAGCCTTCATTTTGGACTTCCCAGGCTCCAGAACTGTGAGGAATAAATGTTTGTTGTTTATAACCCACTCAATCTATGGTATTTTATTCTATCATCCCAAATAGACAAAGACAATAACCACGGATGTAAAAGCATTAATGAAGTCTGTGAGTCCTCCAGCAAATCATTGATTTTAGGATAGTCTTGGGGACCCCTGACAAGAGTTGGCTTCAAAAGTGGCATTCATTAGAATAACCCTGACTCAATGGAACATGGTGAAGGCACAGTTTGGGAAAAGGAAGAATGGGGTGGGGTAATTGACCAACCTTCATTCCTGAATGGTTTCTGCATCACTCGTGGTGTAATGCAGAAGCTGCACTGTGCTCAGTTACTGGAGGTAAAAGTCACCTATGGAATTTGGAAATGATAGAGCTGACCTCTTAGGGGTTGGTTCACTGGGTATGTAAGGAAATGCAAAAGAAGAAAAAACCCTACTCTAAGAAGTAGACAATATTCAATCTGGTGGTTATTTCTGTATGCAATTAGCTAAAATGAAAATGGAGGGGAGTGTGGGGCTAGATGCTAACACTGCAGCAAGCTCAAATTTCATCTGGTCTGAGATCTGGCCACTTGTGTCAAGGATGCTCCCAAAGGGAAAAATTATGCTGGGGCAATAGAAAGCACCTCTATGACTTCTGGTCACCACAAATATAGTCAAAGTTGAAGTGGGGAAAATCAGGAAACTACTGAAAAGTTTCCTTTAACCTGAGAAGGGGGATTATTTGTCTCGTCCTTTAAATGCCAGGTGGAACTTTCCAGATGAAGTGGCTGATATGCTGCCTGTGCATGCAAGCCATGCTGGATTGGCTTGGTAGTGATCAGGATATTAGTCTACCACAGCCTAGAAGTAATAATAGAAGAAAAACTGCAAAATTCACAAATATGTGGAAATTAAACAACATATTCAAAAACAACCAATGGGTCAAAGAAGAAATCATAAGAGAAAGTAGAATAGCTTGAGATGAATGAAAATGATAACACAATATAGCAAAACTTGTGGAATCCAGCAAAAATCATGTTCAGAGGGAAGTTTATAATTGTGAATGGCTACATTATTACAGATAGCAAATCAATTTCTTAACTCTACACCTCAAAGAACTAGAAAAGGAAGAGCAAACTAAACTCAAAGCTAGCAGAATGAAGGGAATGTTATAGAGCAGAGATAAAGGAAATGGAGACTAGATGAATAATAGAGAAAACCAATTAAACCAAAAGTTGGCTCTTCAAAAAGATCAAAGCTGACAAACATTTAGCTAGATGGGCTAACAAAAAAAGAGAGAAGACTCAGATTACTAACATCAGAAATGAAAGTGGGCACATTACTACCAATTCTACAGAAATAAAAAGCATTATAAGAGAGTTCTGTGAACAACTGTATGCCAACAAATTGAATAACCTGTTGATGAAATGGACAAATTCTAGAAACAGACAAGCTACCAGGAATGAATCATAAAGAAGTAGAAAATCTGAAGACCTTTAATTAATAAGGAGATTGAATAAGTAATCAAAAATCTCCTGAAAAAGAAATGTCCTGGACCTGACGGCTTCACTGTTGAATTCTACCAAATGTTTAAAGAAGAACTAACGTGAATCCTAGTCAAACATTTCCACAAAATGGAAGAGGCGGGAACAGTTCCTAACCTATTCAATGAGGCCAGCATTATCTATTTCAAAGTCAAAGAAAGACACTACAAGAAAAGAAAATGACAGACCAATATCTTTATAAACATTGATGAAAAAATCCTCAAGAAAATATTAGCAAACCAAATTGAGCAGTGTATTGAAAGGATTATACAAGCGGGAAAGGATTATGACCAGGTGGGGTTTATTAATGGAATTCAAGAATCATTCAACATATGAAAATTGGTCAATGTTATACACTATGTTAACAGAATGAAGGACAAAAACTACGTGATCATTTCAATTGATGGAGAAAGGGCATTTGACAAAATTCAACACTCTTTCATGTCAAAACCACTCAAAAAACTAGGAACAGAAGGAAACTACCTCAACATAACACAAGCCATATATGAAAAATCCACAGCAAGCATGATACTGAATTGTAAAAACTAAAAACTTTTCCTTTAACATCAGGAATAAAGAAAGGATGGTCACTTTTGCCACTTCCATTCACCAGAGCACTGAAAGTCATAGCCAGGGCAACTAGGAAAGGAAAAGGAATAAAAGGCAGCCAAACTGGAAAATAAGAACTAACACTGTCTTTGTGTGCAGATGATACGAGATGGTATGTAGAAAAAACTACAGATTCTACAAAGAACCATGTTAGAACTTACAAACAAATTCGGCAAAGTAGCAAGAATAGAAAATCAGGGGCCGGTCCTGTGGCGCAGTGGTTAACTGCGCACATTCCGCTTTGGCGGCCTGGGGTCCACCAGTTCAGATCCTGGGTGCAGACATGGCACCGCCCATCAAGGCATGCTGTGGCAGGCGTCCCACATATAAAGTAGAGGAAAATGGGCACAGATGTTAGCTCAGGGCTGATCTTCCTCAGAAAAAAAAAAAGAAAGAAAGAAAATCAATGCATAAAAATCAGCTGTATTTCTATACAGTAACAATGAACAATCCAAAATGAAATTAGAAAAACAATTTGATTTACAATAGCATCAAAAAGAATAAAATACTTAGGAATTAACCAAATCAGTGAAAGACTTTACCATGAAAACTACAAAACATTGCTGAAAGAAATCAAAAAAGACACAAGTAAATGGAAAGACATCCTATGTTCATGGATGGAAGACTTAATGTGGTAAAGATATCAAGACTACTCAATGTGATCTCCAGATTTAATGCAATCCCTATCTAAATCCTAATGACTTTTTTGCAGAAATAGAAAAATGAATCCTAAAATTCACATGGAATCTCAAGGGACCCCAAATAGCCAAAACAATCTTTAAAAAGAAGAATAAAACTCATACTTCCAGATTTCAAAAATTACTACAAAGCTACAGTAATCAATGCACTGTGGTAGCGGCATAAAGACAGAGATATAGACCAACGGAAGAGAACAGAAGGCCCAGAAACAAACTCTCATGTACAGTCCAATGATTTTGACCTGGGTGCCAAGACCGTTCAATGGAGAAAGGATGGTCTTTTCAACAAACAGTGCTAGGAAATACGGATATCTTAACGCAAATAATGATGTTGGACTTTCACGTAGCATCATACAAAAAATTAATTCAAAATGGATCAAAGACTTAAATGTAAGAGTTAAAACTAGAAAATTCTTAGAAGAAAACATAGGACAAAATGTTCTTAACAGTGAGATATGGACATGACATACGGATATGACACCAAAGGGGTAGGCAACAAAAGAAAAAGTAGACAAATTGGGTATCATGAAAATTAAAAAATTTTGTGCATCAAAAGATATCATCAGGGGCCAGCCCGGTGGCGCAATGGTTAAGTTGGCACATTCCGCTTTGGCAGCCCAGGGTTCGCTGGTTTGGATCCCGGGTGCAGACATGGCACCACTTGGCAAGCCATGCTGTGGTAGGTGTCCCACATATAAAGTGGAGGAAGATGGGCACGGATGTCAGCTCAAGGCGAATCTTCCTCAACAAAAAGAGGAGGATTGGTGGCAGATGTTAGCTCAGGGCTAATCTTCCTCAAAAAAAAAAAAAAAAAGATACCATCAACAGAGTGAAAAGCCAACCTATGGAATGGGAAACATATTTGCAAACCTTATGTAGTCACATGTTGCTTAAGAACGGGAACAGGTTCTGAGAAATGTGTCCATAGAAAATTTTGTTGTGTGAACATCATAGAGTGTACTTACAGAAACCCACATGGTATAACCTATTACACACCTAGGTTATATGGTACTAATTTTATGGGACCACCATCATACTTGTGGTCTCTTGTTGACTGACACATTGCTATGTGGCACATGACTATATCTGATAAGAGATTAGTATCTAGAATATACAGAGACCTTTTAAAACTTAAAAACAACTATAACAGCAAAACACCCAACCCACTTTGAAAATGGGCAAAGGAGTTGAATAGACATTTCTTCAAAGAAGATACATAAATGGACAAGAAGCACATGAAAAGATGCTCAACATCACTCATCATTTGGGAAATGCAAATCAAAACCACAGTGAGATATCACTTCTCACCCATTAGAATACCTACTAGCATCAAAACAGGAAATGGTTTGGGCTAGGACGTGGAGTATCGGAACCGTGGTGCACCGCTGGTGGGAGTGTAAATTGGTACAGCTCCTGTGGAAAGCAATTCAGTGGTTATCTATTGAAAATTGAAAGCAGAGTGTCAAAGACACATTTGTACCTATGTCCACTGAAGCATTATTCACAATAGCTACAAGGTAGAAGCAGCCCAAGTGTTCAATGACAGATGAAAAGATAAGGAAAATGTGGTCTATACATACAATGGAGTATTATTCAGCCCGAAAAAGGAAGGAAATACTGAGACACTCCACAACATCGATGAACCTGAGGGCATCATGCTTAGTGAAATAAGACAGTCACAAAGAGACAAATACTGTAGGATTCCACTGATGGGAGGTCTCTAGAGTAGTCAAATTCACGGAGACAGAAAGGATAACGTCGGCTGCCGGAGCTATGGGGAGGGGGCATGGGGTGTTATTGTCTAACAGGGACAGAGTTTCAGTTTTGCAGGATGAAAAGTGTTCTGGGATGGATGGTGTGATGGTTGCAAAACAAAATGAGAACTTAATAGCATTGAACTGTACACTCAAAAATGACGGAGATGGTAAATTTTATGTTGTGTGTATTTCCTCCCTCACACTAACAAAATGTAGATACTCAAACAAATATGACCACTTCTCTATAAGAGTTAAAAGCCAGGGGAGTGACCTGTACAGTAAAAAGTTTACTTGGTAGTTTTCGGGGATTGCAATCCCTGTGCATTCCAAAAAACTGCCTGGCCCTTGACCAGCTCCTGGGAAATATCCCCTACCCGCTTGGGATGAGAGCGTCATTGTAACTTGGGCTTAGTCACACCACACAGTGTCTGCCAACAATTTGCTTCATGGTGGGGGCCTTGGGCCACACTGTTTGACCTTGAGAGGGGACTGAGTAACTGAGGTCAGCCATGTGGCCCTCTGAGTCTAAGTGACCTCCAACAAAATCCCTGGACACCAGACTTGCTGAGCTTCCCTGTTAAGCAATACTGTCTGCTTGTGTCACACATCACTGCTGGGAGAGCTGAGCACTGTCTGCATGAATCCTCAGAAAGACAGCTGGAAGCTTGTGTTCACTCTTCCTGAACTCCACCTATGTGCCTTTGACCACTGCTGATTCTGCCTGGATCCTTTCTCTGGAAAACCATAACCGTGAGTATAACAGCTGTTCTGACTCCCGTGAGTCCTTGCAGTGAATCCCTGAACCTGAGGGCGCTCACCCGGCCCGGGATTGGGCTGATTCCATCAGAAGCCCATTCACACTCCTCCCGCCCCCTGACACCCAGGAATCAAGACTTACATGGACTTAGTCACCAACCAGGGCAGCCACTGTTGGGTCTGCATGGGTGACTGGAGGGTAAGCTGTCACCTTCTGACAGCTTGATTTGACCCTCAAATGGGGTCAAATGCCAGATGAGAGAGAATCAGGCAGGGGTAGGGCTGCCCTGGGAGGCTGCAGAGGCTGGATCACTGCCAGAAGCTTGATAGGAGGCTCAGCTGGGACTGAAGCCAGCTTGGAGCCATCAGACTGGTTTATTGGACATCAGGGCCCTCGCTGAGGAGTGGGATGGGGGCTTGGTGTCCCCTTCTAGCAGGGCACAGCACAGAGCTTGTAGGGGGACAGGGTCACCAGGCAGCCAAAGACACCGTGGTCACTGGGGTGGGCTGCCCAGCGGGCACCGAGAAGCTGAAGCGCTGCAGGAGGCAGGTGAAGAAGAGGAAGAGCTCCATGCGGGCCAGGGGCTCCCCGAGGCACGAGCGGCGGCCTGTGGGTGGGGATGGGGGTCAGTGAGCCTGGGGGCCTGGGCTCCACGCCTCCAAGACTCCCCAGGAGGGGCAGCGAGCCGGGCTCCCCACAGGCACCTGCTGAGAAGGGCATGAAGGCCTCCTGCTTGACGAAGTGGCCCTGGGTGTCAAGGAAGTGCTCGGGGTGGAAGCAGAAGGGCTTCTTCCAGATGGTCTCGTCCTTCAGCACCGATGACAGGTTGGTGATGAGCGTGGTCCCCTGGCAGGAGATGCCTGGCATGAGTGTGGTCTGGGCTGGGGGAAGCCTGGACCCCTGTCACCAAACACGTGTGCACCACAATCTCTGCCTGGCACACACGGGGAGTCTTTCAAGTCAATCTCAGCCCAAGAAGCTTCGTGGCATCCTCCCTGTCCCCATGGCGGGGCCAAGTGACCTGCCTCCGATGGCATGCTCACTGACACCAGTCCCTCCTCCAAAACACTTTGGCACACTTTACTGTGTCTTGCCCCCTGTAACACCAACTGGAGGTTCTGAATGGACAGCGATGTCCGTGCCTCGGCTTCATCCCCACACCCACCCAGCCTGGGGCAGTTGCTGACTGTGAAAATGAGGATAAGAAGGTTTGGGTTCCAGTCCTGGCCCCACCTGGCAATGGCTATTCAGGGGCCACCTGGCAGAAAGTGGAGCTGACCTGGGTTGAGGAGGGCTGAAAGCTCACCTTGGGGATGAGGAAGCCCTGCACTTCAATGTCACGGGACGTCATGTGGGGCAAGCCCAGTGGGGCGATGTCCCCAAAGCGCTGCACCTCGTGGACCACGGCCATGGTGAAGGGCATGCGGGCCTGGTCCCCCATCTCTGGTCGCCGTGCCTACCCTATCACCTCATCGACCTCCTGTTGGACACGGCCTGCACAGACAAGCGTCCCCACAGTGGTCAGAACCCAGGGGGCTGCCCCCGCCCTCCTCCTGACTCCTGTGTAGGGGCTGAGCCCACGTGGAGGAGAAGGTCACTCTGACCTGTGAGCCAGGGCCCAGCCTCTGCTCAGAGCTCTGGTGGTCAAACCAAGCTCAGGGTCCCCAGCCTGTCCCTCTCCTCTTTTGCCCATCCCACCAAGATCCCAGGCCAGGCTCATACTATGCGTCTGGGTGAAGGCTGATGAGCAGGAGGGCCCAGGCCAGGGTGTTTGAGGTGGTCACCACCACCCTGGCAGGGAACAGGTCAGCCAACACCAGGTGCAGGTTGTCATCGTTGAAGCTGCTCTCGGGGTTCCCCTTAGCCTGTGCCATGCAGAGAGGGTGGGCTCAGGGCAAGGGGGAGGAAGCCCCCCAGAGGCCTCCCATTCTGTACCCATCATCTTGGGTGCCTTCTTACTGGGTGATACACAGGTCCCACCTTGCCCTAGCTCGCCTCATGGGGCCTTCAACCCAACCCCTGTCTCTGTCCCTAGCACTCACCTTCTTCACGTCATCCAAGAAGGCATCAGTCAGGTCTCGAGCAGGCTGTGCTGGGTCCCAGGTCACCCTGTGCTTGGTGACCAGCTCATTGTGCAGGGCCACAAAGCCCCTCTGCCCAGGAAAACCTTGGTGACCTGCCCTGGGATGTGCAGGAGCACAGGGATCGCGTCCAGCACCTGTTTGGGCCAGAGATATGGGGTCCTGCCTCCTCCCTGTGCTCAGGTGTTCACCTGGACCCATCAGGTCCCAGCCCCTTTCTGGGTGTCCCCACCGTTGACCTGGGTCTTCCCTAATGCGGACCTTGACCGTGCTCCTTGTATGGGCCCTGGAAGGATAAACCTAAAATCTACATCTCATGGGCTCCCCTGGCTTCCACTGAAGGAAGTACAGGTTCCTTAGCCCTGTCCTGGGGCCTGCCGACCCAACACCCCTCTGTATAAATCCTCCTTCCTGAAGGCCCAGTGCAGGGCGCAGGCCCCCTCCATGGAGCTCCCCTGTGGGGCTCCTTGGCCCCCTCCACCGTGTACCTGGGGCAAGAAGTGGGACTCCTCCTTCAGAAAGTCCTCCATTAGGTCCAAGAGCTCGAGGAAGCGCGGGTCGCTGTACTCGAAGCGGCGCCCGAAGGTCAGGGAGGCGATCACGTTGCTCACAGCTTTTTCAGGAGGGCGCGGGGCTAAAGGGGCGTACTGCGCGGGATCGCCTCCATCTCTTCTTCCCCAGCCTCAATCCCTGTCTCCTGTCCCTCAGCCCAGCACTCACTGGCTTAGTCGGCGAAGGCGGCACAGAGGCACGAGCCCTCCTCGGTCACCCACTGCTCCAGGGACTTCTTGCCCAGGCCGAAGTTGCGCAGGGTGGACATGGAGAAGCGCTGCTGCTCCTGCCACGCGCGCCCGGGGCGGGTACGGGGCGTGGCTCGGCTGTGCCCTGTCGACGCCTCCATGCGAAAACTTCCCTCACTTGCTTGCCTGCCCTCGCTTCCACACGACTGAATCTCGTCCGCCCACTGACCTACTCTCCTAGTCCCGCCCCTTTGATGAAGTCCCCGCCTCTACCCCCCGCGGCCTCGCCTCTGTTCCGCCCACTGCAATCTCATTATCCTTCCCACTAAATCCCGCCCACTTTACACCTCCTTCTCGCTGGGGACACGTCCTACCCTCTGTCCGCCCACACTCCTCGTCAGCTGTCCCCACTGGCGGCAGGACTTGACCCTACTTCAAGCTCTGCCCGCTGTGACTGCCTTCCCGTTTGGAGACTGTCCCGGCCAGCCCCCTGCCCCGCCCACACTGACTCCATCCTCCTCGTTCCCACAGCCCGAAAGGTCCCCTTGAGCTCCCAATTACCGGGTCCCGCCCACTCCCTGTAAGACCCGGTTCTGTGCCCGCCCACAGCCACCTCCCCACCCTTGTCACAGGCGCCTTCATCCACCTGCCGCCCCTAGAAATTCGCTGACTCCTCCCTGCACCGCAGGTCCCCCACCCTGCCTCCAACTGGCCCTGTCTGGTCTCGGGTCACTGCGGGCCCAGTCTCCGCTGGACCGCGGTCCCCACCTCCTCAGCTTGCCTTCTGCGTGTGGTCCGAAGCCCAGGTGCTCCGTGACAGGCTCAGGTAGGTGGTCTGAGCTGTCCTTGCCACGGTACACTAGTGCCTCATGCAGGGTGCCCATTGAGCGTGACCACCGGCGTGCAGGCCAGTTGCAGGCTGAACACATCATGAAACAGGGCACAGCTGCAGGCCAAGGGTCAAGGGCATTGGACAACCTACGTGCCCAGCAGGATGCCAGCCAGAGTTTCCTGGCACTAGCCTTGGGGAATCCCTGGGCCTCCAGCAGCAAGGGGGTAAAACTACTTCATCTGCCCTGGTGACGCTGGGGGTCACATGCTCTGTGGTCGAGACCTCAAGTTGGATCAGACCACCCAGCTATGACTTTGCAGAGGTCACCAACATTGTCAGTGGGCCCAGGTCACATCCCATTTTACAGGTGAGGATACCCAGGTTCAGAGAGGTCAGCAGTGAGGCCCGAGGTCTCACAGCAGCAAAAGATTTGAACCTGGTCACTGTCCCCTCTCAACCTCGATTTCTTGATTTTAATGGGGCTCATGACCAGACCCTCTCCCCCATTCTCAGGGCCTGTCCTCCTGATGTCATCAGAAGGGACTCAGGATCATAGAACTTAATCTCTGTCCCACTGCATCCCGAAACCACTGCCAAGGGCCACCACCTCCAGGCCTTTGCCCTCTCTGACCTTTGATGGGAAATTCAAACTGTCCCCCAGGCCCTGCCCAGCTGCCCTCCCCCAGGAGGCCTCTCACACCTGCCTCCTCCTTTCTACCAGCTCCTTGTCCAGCCTGTGGCGTCACCGACACCCACTGTCTGCTGCTACGTGGGGTCCCCAGGACCTCTGTGTCCACCCCCACCTTCCTCACCCGAGTAAAGCTGCAAACCGTGTCCTGGAAGTCCACTGGCAGCAGGTTGCCCAGCCCAGGCAGGGGCATGGGGCCTGGGGGGTAGCGTGGGGCCCAGCGTTGGTGTCGGTGCATCAGGTCCACCAGGAGCAGGAAGATGGCCACGGCCACAGTGTATCCCCGGTCAGCAGCCCCATACCTGCCTCAGTGCACACTGCGCTCCTCTGGACACACTGGCGCCCCTCACCACACCAGGACCAGGCCAGGCAGGGCTCTCTCACCAACCCTGAGGGTTTGACCAGCCTGGGCCCTTTATAAAGGAGCTGAGACTGGCCTTTGTCCTCTGCTCTGAGACTACCTGTATGGAAAACTGTCCTGCCAGAGGGTGCAGGGACAGGGAAGGTCAGTGCAGGGGGGCCACAGAAGTCCTTTGCCTCCCCCCTTCTCCAGGTGCTTATTCGGGGTGGGGGAAAAAAGGGAAGTCTCCACTCTCAGCCTGACTCCCCAGCATCTCCCCCTGGTACAAGCTCTGAGGAAGAACCAGGGGTCTTTGGACTTGATTCTGCCACAGACGTGACGCATTAGGCTCACACTCCCTGATGTGGTCACAACCTCGTCCCCAGAACTCATCCTCACCTTCCCATTTCTCACCTGCCTCCTGCATGACCTTCACCTCCCAGGGTTGTACTGACACTCTCAGGGGGGTTCACAATATAAGAGGCACCAAGGTGGTCAAGGAGAGCGATGATTAAAGTTCTTGGTGTCCCTCACTTCACACTAGTACACTCAACACACACAGACACAGATCACACACTCACAAGTCACTTGACACAAAGACACTACCCACACGCTTACATAATGACACACAGCACATGCACACACACATTAGTAGATGCACCAGTTACACACAGACTCACACATACACACACACACACACACACACACACACACACGCAGACCCAGCAGGAGGGCTCCTAGTTCTCAGTGGTTCCCCAAACCTGACCCCCCCACCCCCTGCCTGGAGGCTGATGGCAGTGATGCTGCGGACCCTCACCTGGCTGGCGCCTGGCTCAGTTTCTTCCATTTCCATCTGGTTGTGACTGATGCGCCTTTGAATCTGGGGGTGGGGGGCAGCAGGGTTGTTTTCAGAGCTCCCTAGTCACCCAAGCAGCCAGTTCAGAGGCCAGGAGACCCTTCCTAAGTTGGTTACAGACTGGTCCTTGACATCCTAACTCTTGTGGCCACCCAGGTGATGACTCTCCTCATGCCTGTGTCCACTTTCCTGACTCAGAGAAATGTGGGATGAGTACTCGCCCTTCTAGACTGAGCTGCCAGGAAGCTCAGGGTATTAGGGTGCCCTAGCATAGGATGTGACGCTGTCCCCAGAGGAGTGGGCCTGGTTCCTCCTCCTCAGTATCATTTGTCCTTGAAAGTTAGCTGCTCAAATTCTTTCTGGAAGACAGAGGGACGGAAAGCAAGTGGGGCCAATGTAATTTCCTTAAACCCACACAGGCCTGCTGAGGACCACGCAGAATGGATTCCAGGTCCTCCCCCTTTACCGGCCTCCTCTGTCTTCCTGGGACCAGTCCCCCCTGCTCCAGCTCCATCCCTTCCCACCCTACCTCTGTGGTCCCTCAAGGAAAGATGCGAACCCTGGCACCACCCAAGGCCAGTGGGTGCCTCCTTCCAGCTGAAATGTGGCTCCCAGGCCCTCCCTCTTGCTCATTCTCTTGCCCTCTCCAAGCAGGGGGTTGACCACACCATGCCAGGGGAAGGCCACTGCCCACCGGCCTCAGCACCCTCTTTCTTCAACAGGAAAAGGGGTGGGATTGAGGCTGAGTTTTTAAATCAGTGAAGCTGATGGGAACTCTGAGGCCAAAACCCACTCAGATGGGAAGGGGCAGGAGCCCAGAGTGTGGGGGAGGGGCATTTCCTGGGAGGGGTCAGGCCCCCTTCCCCATCCCAGGGGTATGTGAGGTAAGGTCTCATCCTGGAACCAGCTGGAGAATTCTCTCCCCGAGATGAAGCAGCGCCTGCAGGGGGCACCTCCCACCCACATGTCCTCCCAGTTCTCTCCCTCCCTCACCTCTAACAGTAAGAGGACCACTTGTTCCCAAGGCGCCTCTGGACATCCCCCACCTAGAGATGGTCACCTGTGGTCTCTTGGTATTGACTTTCAACATTTGAAATTCCTGCTTGGTGTGAAAGCTGCTCCTTCCGTTCTGAATTCCCACATTTCCTCTTTCCTCCAGGTTGATTGCCAGAAGGTGTAGTGTGCTGGGGCCCAGTGGGCTTCCTCAGTTTACCTCGTTTTCCCTGCATCTTGCCTTCCTCAGGCCTTGGACTGTGTTCCAGCCCCGCTGGACGTCCCACGTGCTGGGTGCTGGCAGGGCACTCGCAGCCTGGTGGGGAGATGATGGTGGGCCCCTGCTCCAAGGTGCTCATGCCAAGAGGAGGAGCAGGAAGGCAGAGAGCTGACAGGCCAGGCCGACAGTGTAGGAGCTGCTCTGAGGGTCATGGGGACACTGCCCCAGGCTGCAGCCAGACTCTCTGGGAAGGCTTCCTGGAGGACTTTGGCAGGCTTGGCACTGCAAGCCAAGGTGACCTGGCAGCGGGACCACAGGGCAAAGTCCTGTGCAGGGGGAGTGAGGGAGTGAGGGACAGCATGAGGGAGCCATCTCAGCACTCTTGGCCGAGGACTGGACTGTGGGGAACTGGGTTTGCTGCATCTCCAGATGGCCAGGAGAGCAGTTTGGAGGCCACGGAACATACCAGGAGGGCAAGACCCAAAGTTACCCTGGGGACTTCCCAGATCCAGCCTGTGGCCTCTCATTGGCCTCAGTTGAATGTCCTGTCCTTGGGTAGCACCTTTCTACCCAGGACTGTCAGAGAATCAGGTGGTGTTAGCAAGGGGGGCAGGATGGTTTGAATGTTGGTCACACAGTGACCTTGGACAAATTGTCTTTATCCACTCTTTGTTTTGGATGTGTCACGCCCTCCCAAGCAGTCATCCTAACGTGGACATGAAGGGCAGGGACCGACATGCCTGTAATTCAGGCAGAGTCTCCCGAGACTAGGGGCCTGTTGTCTAGGACAGGGTGGCCTTGAGGAAACCTCATGAGTGCAATGAGCACACAGTACAACCATGAGCTCAACGGCCTTTGCAATCATTGTGCAATTGCAGCTCCCACTGATGGGGCACTCGCGTGCCAGTCACTGCTGCTCACTCTGCGTGTCCTCCCCTCAGCCCTGTAAGGCAGCTGGCTTTATGATTCCCAATGCATGGAGGAGACTGAGTCTCAGGGGTCACCTCAGGAGGTCAAAGTCACAGAGCAGCATTTGGGACCATCTCAAAATCCATGCTCCACCTCAATATAATAAAGGCCATGTGTGACAAACCCACAGCCAGCATCATACTCAACAGTGAAAAACTGAAAGCTAGTCCTCTCAGAACAGGAACAAGACAAGGCTCCCTACTCTCGCCACTCTTATTCAATATACTTGAGGTTTTGGCCAGAACAATTAGGCAGGAAAAAGAAATAACGGGATCCAAATTGGAAAGGAAGAAGTAAAACTGTCACTATTTGCCAATGACATGATTCTATATATAGAAAACCCTAAAGAATCCATCCACAAAAGCTATTAGACATAAGCAACAACAGGAGAAAAGTTGTAGGGTACAAAATCAAATCACAAAAATCAGTTGTATTTCTATACTCTAATAATGAACTAGTAAAAAGAGAACTCAAGAATACAATCCCATTTACAATCACAAGAAAAAGAATAAAACATCTATGAATAAATTTAACCAAGGAGGTGAAAGACCTGTACACTGAAAATTATAAGACATTATTGAGTGCACTAGAAGATGGTGTCAACAAACAGAAAGACATTCCACGCACATGGATTGGAGAATAGTCACAGTTAAAGCATCCACATTACCTACAGCAATGTACAGTCTCAATGTAATCTCAGTCAGAATCCCAATGACACACTACATCAAAATAGAATAAAGAATCCTAAAACTTATATGGAATAAGAAAGGACCCTGAATGACCAAAGAAATCCTGAGGAAAAAGAACAAAGCTGGAGGCATCACAATCCCTGAATTCATAATATACTACAAATTATAGTAATCAAAACAGCATGGTACTGGCACAAAAATAGACACACAGATCAATGGAACAGAACTGAGAGCCCAGAAACAACACCACACATCTACGGACAGCTAATCTTCCACAAAGGTTCCAAGAACATACGATGGAGAAAGGAAAGTCAAAACTATAATGAGCTATCACCTCACACATATCAGAATGGCTATAATTAACAAGACAAGAAATAACAAGTGCTGGAGAGGATGTGAAGAAAAGGGGACCCTCATGCACTGCTGGTGGGAATGCAAACTGATGCAGCCACTATGGAAAACAGTACGGAGATTTCTCAAAAAATTAAAATAGAAATACCATCAGATCTACCTATCCCACTACTGTGTATTTATCTAAAGAACAGGAAATCAACAATTCAAAGAGACTTACACACCCCTATGTTCAATGCAGCATTATTCACAACAGCCAAGAAGTGGAAGTAACCCCAGTGCCCATCAATTGATCAATGGATAAAGAAGATGTGGCATATATACAAATTGGAATACTGCTCAAAGACAAAATCGTCCCATTTGCGACAACATGAATGGACCTGAGGGTATAATGTGAAGCAAAATAAGCCAGACAGAGAAAGACAAACATCGCATGATTTTACTCATATATAGAAGATAAACAAACATATGGACAAACAGAACAGATTAGTGGTTTCCAGAGGGGAAGGGGTTGCGGGGTGGGCGAAAGAGGTAAAGGGGCACATAAATATGGTGATGGATGAAAATTAGACTATTGGTGGTGAGCACAATGCAGCCTATACAGAAACTGAAAAATAATAATGTACGCCTGAAATTTCATAATGTTATAAAACTTTATGACCTCAATAAAATAATTTAAAAAGAAGAAAAAGACAAATTGGATGTCAGGAAAATTTTAAAAATTTGCACGTGAAAAGATACTATCAACTGAGTAAAAAGGTAATGTATGGAATGGGAGAAATTATTTGCAAATCATATACAATCATGTGTCACTGAACAATGGGGACAGGTTCTGAGAAAGGTGTCATTAGGTGATTTAGTCGTTGTGGGAAACTAAGAGTGTACTTACACAAACCTAGACGGTATAGCCTGCTACACACCTTGGATATATGGTACTAATATTACTGTCGTGCGTGAGGTCCGTCATTGAGGGACGTGTCATTATGTGGGGCATGACTGTGTCAGATACAGCATTAATATCTAGAATCTAGAGAGAACTCCTAAAACTGAAAACAACAACAACAAAACACACAACCCAATTTTAGAATGGGCAAAGGACTTGAATAGACAATTCTAGAAAGAAGATATAAAAATGGACAATAAGCACATGGAGAGATGCTCAACGTCACTCACGTTTTGGGAAGTGCAAATCAAAACTAGAATGAGATACCACCTCACGCCCATTAGAATGGCTACTGTCATCAAAACAGAAAATAGTTCTGGCGAGGACGTGGAGAATCGGAATCCCTGCGCACTGCTGGTGGGAGTGTAAACTGGCGCAGCTGCTGTGGGAAAGAGTCCCAGGGTTATATATGCGCAAATTGAAAAGAGTCTCAAAGAGATATTTGTGCCCCATGTTCACAGCAGCGTTATTCACAGTAGCTGAACCGTAGAAGCAACCTAAGGGTCCAACAACAGATGAAGGGAAAGCAAACGTGGTCTGTACATAGAGAGGGACATTATTGAGCCTAAAAAAGGAAGGAAATCCTGACACATGGTACAACATGGATGGAGCTTGAGGATATCACACTAAATGAAATAACTCAGTGACAAAAAAACAAATACTGTATCATGATCCCACTAATATGAGGTCTCTAGAGTAGTCAAATTCACAGAGACAGAAGGTGGAAGGGTGGTTGCCAGGGGCCATGCGGAGGGGAGTTATTGTCTAACGGGGACGGAGTTTCAGTTTTGCAGGATGAAAAAGTTCTGGGATGGATGGTGTGATGGGTGCACAACAAAATGAGAACTTAACAGCATTGAACTGTAAACTCAAAAATGATTAAGATAGCAAATTTTATGTTCTGTGTATTTTACCACACACACACAGAAAGTGTAGATACTCATTTTGCTGTAGGAGCCAGAAAGGAGGGGGCTGGTCTTTGCAGTGAAAACCTAGTCAGTAGGTTTGGGGTTTTCAGTCCCTGAACATTCCAAAACAACACGGTTGGTTCTTGACAAGCTCCTGTTAAACATACCTTAAGCCTGAGGGATGACCTGACAGACAAGAGGCTCTCTGTATCTGAGGACTCGGGTCACACCATACAGTTTATGCCAACAGTGTGACTGATGGTGGGACCTTGGGCCACACTGACTGACTTTGAGAGAGGCTGGAGACTGAGTAACTGAGGTCAGCCATGTGGCTCTCGCAGTCTAAGTGACTGACCCCAACTAAATCCCTGGACGCAGAGACTCGGGGGAGCTTCCATGGTGAGCAAACTCTCTGCTTGTGTCACACATCACTGCTGAAAGAACTGAGCACTGTCTGCACGAATCCTCAGAGAGACAGCTGGAAGCTTGTGTCCACTTTTCCTGAACTCCACCTATGTGCCTTTGACCACTGCTGATTCTGTCTGGATCCTTTCTCTGGAAAGACAATAACCGTGAGTATAACAGCTGTTCTGACTCCCATGAGTCCTTGCAGTGAATCCCTGAACCTGAGGGCGCTCACCCAGCCCGGGATGGGCTGATTCCATCAGAAGCCCATTCACACTCCTCCCGCCCCCTGACACCCAGGAGTCAAGACCTACATGGACTTAGTCACCAACCAGGGCAGCCACTGTTGGGTCTGCATGAGTGACTAGGGGACAAGCTGTCATCTTCTGAGCCTCAGTATATCCGTCTGTCAAATGGGGTCAAATGCCAGGTAAGGCTGGATCAAGGAGAGGTAGGATCTGTCCCTGGAGAGAGTACTGAGGCCACATCACTGCCGGAGGCTGTTCAGGGGGCTCAGGTGGGACTCAAGCCAGGTTGGAGCCATCAGACCGGTTTATTGGAGATAGGGCCCCCGTGAAGGAGCAGGTTGGGGGCTTGGTGCCCCCTCTAGCGGGGCTCAGCACACAGCTGATAAGGCGATGGGGTTACCAAGGAGCCAAAGCAACCATGGTCGCTGGGGTGGGCTGCCCAGCGGGCACCGAGAAGCTGAAGCACTGCAGGAGGCAGGTGAAGAAGAGGAAGAGCTCCATGCGGGCCAGGGGCTCCCCGAGGCACGAGCGGCGGCCTGTGGGTGGGGATGGGGGTCAGTGAGCCTGGGGGCCTGGGCTCCACGCCTCCAAGACTCCCCAGGAGGGGCAGCGAGCCGGGCTCCCCACAGGCACCTGCTGAGAAGGGCATGAAGGCCTCCTGCTTGACGAAGCGGCCCTGGGCGTCCAGGAAGTGCTCAGGGTGGAAGCGGAAGGGCTTCTTCCAGATGGTCTCGTCCTTCAGCACCGATGACAGGTTGGTGATGAGCGTGGTCCCCTGGCAGGAGATGCCTGGTATGGGTGGGGTCAGGGCTGGATGACTCCCTGGCCCCGCCACCAAACACCCACAGGCCACACTCTCTGGCTGGTAGACACTTGGACTCTTTCAAGTCACTAAAACCCAAAGAGATCACGGCACCCTCTCTGTCCCCATGGGAAGGCCAAGTGACCTGCCTCCCATGGAAGCCCTCACTGCCACCTGTGCTGCATGCACAGACTCCTCCAACAAACTTGGGCACATTTTAGTGTTTCTTACCCCCACCCTAACCCTGGAACTTGGGCTCCTAGTGTACACTGCCAACCCTGCCTCTGCTTCATATCCACACCCACCCAGGCTAGAGAGTTGGTGCCAGTGGAAATGAGAATTACGTGGCTTGGGTTACATCCTGGCACCACCTAGCAATGGCCATCCTGGGGCTACCAGGGGACAGGTGGGGCTGAGCTGGGCTGAGGAGGGCCACAGGCCTACCTTGGGAATGAGGAAGCCCTGCACTTCAATGTCACGGGATGTCATGTGGGGTACACCCAGTGGGACGATGTCCCCAAAGCGCTGAACCTCGTGGACCACGGCCATGGTGAAGGGCATGCGGGCCTGGTCCCCCATCTCTGGTCGGCGCGCCTGCCCTATCACCTCATCGACCTCCTGTTGGACACGGCCTGGACAGACAAGCGTCCCTACAGTAGTCAGAACCCAGGGGGCTGCCCCCCCCTCCTCCTGACTCCTGTTCAGGGGCTGTGCCCACGTGGAGGAGAAGGTCACTCTGACCTGTGAGCCTGGGCCCAGCCTCTGCTCAGAGGTCCTGGCGGCCAAACCAAGCTCAGGGCCTCTAGATTGTCCCCCTCCACCCCAGCCCATCCCACCTGACCCCTGGCTGGGCTCACGCTGAACATCCGGGTGCAGGATCATGAGCAGAAGGGCCCAGGCCAGCGTGGTCGAGGTGGTCACCATCCCGGCAAAGAACAGGTCGGTCACCACGAGGCGCAGGTTGTCATCATTGAAGCTGCTCTCAGGGTTCCTCTTGGCCTGGGCCATGCAGAGAGGGTGGGCTCAGGGGAAGGGAGAGGAAGTCCCCCCGTGGCCTCCCACTCTGTACCCATCAGCCTGGATACCTTATCACTGGGGGATAATTAGGCCCCATCTTACCTGGGCTCACCTCATGGGCCCCTCAACCCACCACCTGTGTCCCTGGCGGCTCACCTTCTGCACCTCGTCCAGGAAGGCATCAGTCAGGTCTCGAGGAGGCTGGGCCGGGTCCCGGGTCATCCTGTGCTCAGCAACCAGCTCATCCAGCTGGGCCATGAAGGCCCTCTGCCCAGGAAAGACCTTGGCGACCAGCCCCGGGATGTGCAGGAGCATGGGGATCGCGTTCAGCACCTGTGCAGGCCATAGATGTGGGGTCCTGGGTCCTCCCTCTGCTCATTTGTTCACCTTGGACAGTCAAGTCCCAGCCGCTCCCAAGGTGTCACCATGATTGACCTGACTTCTCCTGAAGTCCATACCTCTACCCTCTCTCCTGCCTGGGCCCCAGGAGGATAAACCTAAAATCTACATCTCACGGGTTCAAGAGGCTTCCACTGAAGGAGGTAGAGGTTCCTTAGCTCCCTCCTGGGCCCGCTGACCCAACACTCGTCTGTACAAATCCTCCTCCGCGGAGGCCCCCTCCACGGAGCTCGCCTGCAGG
Organism: Equus asinus; assembly: GCF_041296235.1. Classification (NCBI taxonomy): domain Eukaryota; kingdom Metazoa; phylum Chordata; class Mammalia; order Perissodactyla; family Equidae; genus Equus; species Equus asinus. The sequence goes on along the minus strand of NC_091793.1, from coordinate 19,759,964 downwards.
GCTCCTTGGCCCTCTCCACCCCTCACCTGGGGCAGGAAGCCTGACTCCTCCTTCAGTATGTCCTCCATTAGGTCCAATAACTTAAGGAAGCGCGGGTCATTGTACTCGAAGCGGCGCCCAAAGGTCAGGGAGGCGATCACGTTGCTCACTGCTTTATTCAGGAGGGCGTCGGGGCTAAAGGGCCTTCCTGGGAGGGGACGCTGCAGGTCAGGGGGTCGCCTCCATCTCCTCCTCCCCAGCCTCCACCCCTGTCTCCTGTCCCTCAGCCCAGCACTCACCGCCCTGGTCGGCGAAGACGGCACAGAGGTACGAGGCCTCCTGGGTCACCCACTGCTCCAGGGACTTCTTGCCCAGGCCGAAGTTGCGCAGGGTGGACACGGAGAAGCGCCGCTGCTCCCGCCAGGTGTGCCCATAGCGGGCAAAGACCACCCCTGGGGGCGGGGCGGACGTGGGCGTGGCTCCGCTGTGCCCCGGCCCCGCCTCTGCGCGCACGCTTTGCTCAAGGAATGGTCCGCCATCCCCCTTGCTACAGGTCAGATCTGGGCCCCGTTCCCCTTCCCTTCTTTGCTGCTCGGTTTGGTGAAGGCGTGGCACCTGCTCGGACAGCCTGGCACCTGTTCCGCCCGTTCTAACCTTGTTCTCCTTGCCACCAAATCGCGCCCACTTTGCATATCCTTCTGGCCGGGGACAGGTCCCAGCCTCTGCCCTCCCACATTGCTCGCCAGCTCTCCCCACGGGGACGGGTCTTGGTCCTGCTCTTGCCTCTGCCCACCGCGACTCGCTTCCCTTTCACGGAAAGTCTTGGCCCGCCGCCTACCCCGCCCACACTGACTCCATTCTCCTCCTTCCCGCCCACCCGGACGTCCCCTTCCGGCTCCCGATGTCCGGACCCGCCCACTCGCTTAAGGCCCGCCCACAGCTGCCTCCCAACCCTTGCTTGGCACAGACTCCTTCCTGCACCTGCCGCCCCTACAAATTCCTTGACTCTTCCCTTTACCGCAGGTCCACCGCCCTGTAGCCACGTGACCCTGCCGGATCTCGGGTCACTGCGGGCCCCGAACTGTCCGGGCCGCTGTCCTCCCCTCCTCCACTTGCCTTCCTTTTGCGGCCCGAAGCCCAGGTGCTCCAGCAGCGGCACACGTGGACGGTCGGAGGTGTCCTCGCCGCGGTGCACCAGCGCCTCGCGAATGGCCGCCAGCCCATTGAGCACGACCACGGGCGTCCAGGCCAGCTGCAGGCTGAACACGTCCCCGAAGCGGCGCCGCAGCTGCAGGCCAGGGTCAAGGGCGTTGGAGAAGTCCCGCCCCACCCTAAGTTGTGGGACCCAGTCTCCTGGCTATAGTCTTGGGCAACCCCTGAGCCGCTAGCAGCTATGGGGTGCCAGGAATTTATCTGGCCTTGTGACACTAAGGATCACAACCTGTATGCTGAAGGACATCACGAAGTATCCGACCACCTAGCTATGACTTTATAGAGGTCACCAACATTGTCAGATGGGCTAAGCTAGCATCTCGTTTCATAGGTGAAGCAAGTGACGTTCACAGAGGTCAGTGATGGCCCAAGGTCTCATAGCAGTAAAAGCTTTGAACCTGCTCCCTGTCCCCTCTCAACCTCGATTTCCTGATTTAAATGGGGCTCATGACCAGACTCCTATCCTACAGTCTCAGGACCTTTCCTCCTGATGTCATCAGAAGGGACTCAGGCTCACAGAACTTAAGATTTGTCCCACTGCATCCTGAACCTTCTGCCAAGGCCCACCCACTCCAGGCCTTTGCCCTCTCTGACCTTTGATGGGAAAATTCAAACTGTCCCCCAGGCCCTGCGCAGCTGCCCTCCCCCAGGAGGCCTCTCACACCTGCCTCCTCCTTTCCACCGACTCCTTGTCCAGCCTGTGGCTTCACCCCCACCCACTGTCTGCTGAAATGTATGGTCCTCAGCACCTCTGTGCCCACCTCGACCTTCCTCACCCGAGTAAAGCTGGAAACCGTGTCCTGGAAGTCCACGTGCAGCAGGTTGCCCAGCCCAGGCAGGGGCATGGGGCCTGGGGGGTAGCGTGGGGCCCAGCGTTGGCGCCGGTGCATCAGGTCCACCAGGAGCAGGAAGATGGCCACGGCCACAGCCACAGGCCCCAGTTTATCCCAGGTCAGCAGCCCCATGGCTGCCTCAGTGCACACTGGGGTCCTCTGGATACACTGGGGCCCCTCACCACACCAGGCACCAGGATCAGGCCAGGCAGGTCACTGTCACCCACTCTAAGGGTTTGACCACCCCGGGCCCTCTTTATAAAGGAGCTGAGACTGGCCTTTGCCCTCTTCTCTGATCCTACCTGTTGACATGACCATGCTGCCAGATGGTGCAGGGAGGAGCCAGGGAAGGTAAGTGCAGGGGTGGCACAGTGGGTCTGTCCCTGCTGCCCTCTCCAGGTGGTCACCCTGGGTGAGGGTTGGGGAGAGACAGTGTGTCCCCACACCAGCCTGACTCCTCAGCATGGTATAGGAAGAACCAGGGGTCTTTGGACTTGATCCTACCACCCACCTGTCACATTAGCCTCACCCTCCCCAATGATGTCACCGCCTCATCCCCAGAAGACATCCTCACCTCCCCGTATCTCACCTGCCTCCTCCCGAGTGACCTTCACCCCCCAGGTCTGTACTGTCCCTGGCTGTGGGGAGCTCACATGATCAGAGGGACCCCAGGGAGCATAGGGGGAATGAAGTTCTCCGTGTCCCTGACCTCACGCTAGCACACTCAGTACACACAGACACAGACCACACACTCACAAAGCACTCACACATTCTGACACAACCCACCTGCTCACATACTGACAAAGCACGTGACACACACATTTTCACACCCAGCAAACTACACACACACACACACGTACCACTTATACACACACACACACACACACACATAAACCGAGCACCAGGGCACCTGTCCTCAGTGGTTGCCTGGAACTGATCCCCTGGGCTCCCTCCTCTCCCTGCATGGAGGCTGGTATCAGAGAGACCCTCACCTGGCTGGGGGTTGGCTCAGCTCCTCGGTTTCCCTGTGGTCGTGGCCTTCACACGTTTGAATCTGGGGGTGGGGAGGCAGCAGAGTTGTTTACAGAGCTCCCTAGTCACCCAACCAACCAGTTTGAAGACCAGGAGACCCTTCCTAAGTTGGATACAGGCTGGTCCTTGGACCTCCTATCTCTTGAGGCCACCCAGGTGCTGAATCTCCTCCTGCCTGTGTCCACTTTCCCGACTCACAGAGATGTGGGGAGGGCACTCGCCCTCGTTGACTGAGCTGCCAGGAAGCTCAAGGTACTAGGATGGCTTAGCATAGGATGTGACTCTGTCCCCAGAGGAGTGGGCCTGCTTCCTCCTCAGTGTCATTTGTCCTTGAACATCAGCTGCTCAAACTCTTTCCGGAAGACAAGGGGATGGAAAGCAAGGAATTTCTTTCCACCCACACAGGCCTGCTGAGGGCCACACGGAATTGATTCCTGGGCCTCCCCCGTTACCGGCCTCCTCCGTCTCCCTGGGCCAGGTGCACTCCCACTGTGACTCTGAGGTCCCTCCAGGAAAGAGGCAAATCTGTGCATCACCCCTCTCCAGGGCCTGCAACTGTCTGGCTGGAAATATGGATAACAGGTTCTCCCTCTTGCTCAGCTTCTTGCTCAGCCTCCAAGCAGGGGTGGCCACACCATGCCAGGGCAGGGCCTCTGCCCACTGGCCTCAGCACCCTCCTTCTTCAAGAAGAAAAGGGGTAGGTTATGAGGCTGAGTTTTTAAATCAGTGAAGCTGATGGGAACCTTGAGACTAAAACCCACTCAGATGGGAAGGGGCAGGAGCCCAGAGGGTGGACAAGGGGCATTTCTGGGTAGGGATCAGGGGGTCAGGCCCCTTCCCCCATCCCTGGTGTATGTGAGGCAAGTTCTCAGTCTGGAGACATCTGGCGAATTCTCTCACCCAGATGAAGCAGGGCCTGCAGGAGGAACTCCCCAGCGCCGTGTTCCCCTGTTCTCTCCCTCCCTCACTCCCCAACAGTAAGAGGACCAGCTTCTTCCCAGGGAGTCTCTGGACATCCACCACTCAGAGATGGCCACCCAGAGACAGCTCCCCAGGGGCCGGGGCCTCTTGCTGTTGATTTTCAAAGTTTGCAGTTCCTGCTTGGCCTGTGACAGCTGCTCCTCCCCTTCTGAATGCCCGCAGCCCCACTCTCCTGCATGGCCCAGTGCCTGAGGGTGTAGCCTGCTGGGGCCCAGTGGGCCTTCCTCAGTTTACCTGGCCTTCCCTGCATCTTGCCTTGCTCAGGCGTTGGACTGTGTTCCAGCCCCGCTGGACGTCCCACGTGCTGGGTGCTGGTGGGGCACTCACAGCCTAGCAGGGAGACGATGCTGCATCTTGGGCCCCTGCTCCAAGGTGCTCATGCCAAGGGGAGCAGCAGGAAGGCAGAGGGCTGACAGGCCAGGCCAGCAGTGCGGGGACTGCTCTGAGGGTCGTGGGGACACTGCCCCAGGCTGCAGCAGGACTCTCTGGGAAGCCAACCTGGAGGACTTTGACTGACTTGGCACCACAGTTGAAGTTGACCTGGCAGTGGGACCACAGGGCCACAGCAGAGTCCTGTGCAGGGGGTGAGGGGCAGCGGGAGGGAGGCACTTGGAAAGTCTGGTCACAGGATGGCCTGGTGGTAACTGGGGTCTCTGGGCCTCCAGTCAGCAGGGAGACCAGTTTTGAGGCCACTCAACAGACCAGGAAGGTAAGACCCACGAACACCCTGGGGACTTCTTAGATCCAGCCTGTGGCCTTTCATTGGACTCAGTTGAATGTCCTGTCCTGTGAGTCTCAGGGGCTACGTTGGAGGTCACAGTCACAGAGCTGTATTCGGGGCCATCTCAAAACGCAGGCTCTGAGCTACTGCTCTACATGTAACTTACTGAGATTTATTGTTTTGGAAACACACTCAGCCCGCCCGCCCTGGGCTTCTGCTCTGGTGAAGCTGCTGGGGTAGAGGGGTGAGCGCCCCCAGGGAACACGCATGTCACCAGGCAACTAGGACCAGGCCAGGCAGGGCTCTCCCACCAACCTGAGGGCTCGACCAGCCTGGGCCCCTGTATAAAGGGAGCTGAGACTGGCCTTTGTCCTCTGCCCTGAGTCTATCTGTGGGCATGGCTGCGCCGCCAGAGGGTGCAGGGAGGGGCCAGGGAAGGTCAGTGCAGGGGTGGCCAGAGAAGTCCTGATCTGTCCTCTCCTGGTGCTTATCTGGATTGTGGGGTTGGGGGAGGAGAAGGATGTCCCCACCCCCAGCCTGACTCCCCAGAATCTTACTGAGTCCGGTTTGATCCTGCCGCCCACCTGTCAGGTTAGGCTCACACTCCCCAATGTGGTCACAGCCTCGTCCCCAGAAGAAGTCCTTGCTTTCCCCTATCACACCTGTATCCTCCTGAGAGGCCTTCCCCTGGGAGGTCATGGGCACTTGACTCATGATGAGAGGAACCACGCCTGCAGGGGGTGGCAGGGAGACAGAGGGGGCTGAGGTTCTCCATTTGCACCTCGCACCGCACACTTGACACACAGACACACCTCATCACACACAAACCACTCATCCATTCCCAGACTCTTACCCTGATGCTCACACATGCACACACACGCACAGAAATCTACACACCCACTAAGCCAGCCACACTCTCAACACTCACATGAACACAGACACACTTGCACACAAGGCAGAGGGATTCCATCACATGTACACCCAGACCCCACATAAGTGCCCTGGTTCTCATCAATGCTCACGGATGCCTGGACGGGCCCTCTTGTGGTGCAGGCTTCTCCCTGTGGAGCTCAGGGTCCCCACCTGGCTTACAGCACAGCCCAGATTCCTAGGCTCTGGCCTGGCCATGGCCGGTTTAAATCTGGGTGTTGGGGTGCAACAGGGTGTTCCCTGGGCTCCCCATTGACCCTGACTGGGCAGTTGCTGGAGCCCGGAGACCCTTTCCCAAGCTTGTCACATCCTCCAGTTGCTTCCTGAGGACTATCGTCATCCCATTGCTTTCTGGCCTCTATGGCTTCTGAGTAGAAATATGATGTCAATGTTATTGAGGACGGATGCTTTGTTCATGACGAGGTGCATCTCTCATAGTTTTTGCTGCTTTCAGAATTCTTTGTCTTTTGACGGTTTGATTATGACGTGCAGGTGTAGATCTCTGATTTTATCCTGCTTGGAGTTCACTGAGCTTCCTTGATGTATAGATTAATATTTTCTGTCAAATTTGAGGTGTATTCAGTTTTCCATATTTCTACACATATTCCTTCTAGTCCTTTACTTCTCTCTTCTTTTGCTAGGACTCCCATTAGGAGTATACAGTTTACTTGACGGTCCCTCACAAGTTTCTGAATCTCTGCTCGTTGTTCTTCATTCTCGTTTCTGTTCCTCAGCCTGGGTCAGCTCAGCTGACTTGTCCTCATGTTCCCTGATTTTTCTTCTGCCTGTTGAAACCTGCCCTTGAGTGCCAGTAGTGACCTTTGATTTCAGTTATTGTACTTTTCTACTCCAGAATTTCTACTTGGGTCCTTTTTATAATTTCTGTCTCACTGCAGATGTTCTTTAATTGGTGAGACATCTTTCTGCCTCTTCCCTTCAGTTCTTAAACACAGTTTCATTTAATTCTGTGAACATACTGAATTAGCCAATATGCGATATTCGTCCAGTAACTCCACCCTCAGAAACAGTTTCCATTGATTAATTTTTTCCTGTGTCTGGGCCATACTTTTTTGTTCCTTTGCATGTGTTGATATTCTCTGGTTGGCAACTAAACATTTCGAGTCAGATAATATGGCCACTGGAAATCAGACTGTCTTAGTTCCTCAGGGTTTGTGTTGTGGTTTTGTATTGTAGTTGTTTCTTTGCCTAGTGACTTTTCTGAACTAAGTTTAAATTCTCTATTTCTTGTTGTGTGTGGCCAGTGAAGTCTCTACTCAGTTGGCTTAGTGGTCAGCTAATGATGGGTTAGAGATTTCCTTAAATGTCTGGAACCAATAACTCACCCAGTCTTTGCTGCACAGAGGTGCTCTCTGTGTGTGTTGGGACACGCTTTCAAAACTCAGCCAGGATTTAGAGTTTACAACTTTCCCTCTGCCTTCACTTCCGGTTTCTGTAGAACCTCAAGGTCCGTCAAAGAGGAGAGTTTAAGACCCCACCCCCAGGTCTTTCCTGAGCCTGCAAACAGCTCCACACAGCCCTACACACAGGGATGGCCCCTTAGATTCCTTCGAATACGTCAGAGTTCTTCAAAGCCCCTGTGGACACCTCATGCCCCAGCTTCTCCTTTTAACTTGTGTGGTCAGTGTATCATTTTCCCCCATTGGTATCCATTGACTCAAGCAACTTTGATTTTCAACAGTGGCCTCTCATTACTTTCAACCAACTCTCCTGAGAAAAGGCTGTTTGCACTAAGGGAGCTCTCAGGGCAAATGTAGACATGCCTGCACATGGGGTCTTCCAGGGAGCCCCTATCCAGGTAAAATAGGGACAAATCTTGGGAAATGAGATTTTAAAAATGCTCCATGTCCTGTGCTCCCTCAGAAGGCCTCCCTGTGTGTGGGTGGTTCTTTTCAAGTCTACTGCTGACCTGGAGAGTGGAGGATAGGACCAGGGAAGTGGAAATGCCACAGAGCCTGCTGTTCATTCTGAGATTCAGCCATGCATCTTCACAAAAGTGGTCCTGAATAGGCGTGATGTTTTGGTTCATTCCAAGACTTCTGAAAAGGTGTCTGATCATTTGGCCAGATTTTTCATTGCTCATCTGGAGTTGCAAATTTTCAGATGTCCACCGTTTTTGCTGATACTTCTGCTCTCCTGAGGGGTGTTTATGAGAACTTAGATGTTTCAAAATGTGTCCACTTAGACTTGACTAATAGCTCAGCTGGGTATAGAATTCTAGCTTGGAAATAACTGTCCCATGGAATTCTAAAGACTTTTCTCATTGTCCTGTACCTCAATGGTTGGTGTTGAGAGTTTGATACTACTTGAATTCCTCAAACTGTGACTGCTTTCTTCTTTGTAACTCTGCAAGTCTTTAATCTCTTGTGGTCATCCCACAAAAGCAGGAGAAATCCATGACGGAAAATTTGATTTTAATGTTGACTGATGACACAAAGAGGATGTGAAAAGCTTTCCTATTTGCATGGAGATCTCTGACAGAGCTGTCCTGGACTCTCAAGTGGGTCCACAATGGCTTGAGGGAGCCAGAAAAGGAAACTGGCCTGGCTATTGACTGTGGCTTTGGCATGGGCTGGGGTGAGGGCTCACCTGTGTTGGCAGCAGCTTGGTGGTTTCAAACTCTAAAGGGCACCAAAGGAGAGAGCACCAGGGATTTATTATCAGCTGGTCCAGATGCGAGGGAGAAGAAAAGAGACAGAGGTGATGCTTAAAACTGTTAAAAGGCAAACATCAGAAAATGGAGTCAAACACCTCAGAATGGAGAAGAAGCCCAGAAAGCCAGAGGCCCTGACCGTCCTGAATGAGCCTCCCCTGCCTCCTGCTTCCTTTCTAGTTGACAGGGACTTGAGGCCACTCCTTTACGTTGGAGAAATCCTAGCCTTTTATCAATGCTGACCTGCTCCCCTGGCATCCGGGGTCCTCTGGCCCTGGAAAACTTCCTCCCAGCAAGGGATCCACAGGTCATGCCTGTTTGTGCTTTTCAGAGGCCTCTGAGGTGGAGAGAAAGGAGGAAATATCCATGGGTAGGGTCCCCCAGCTCCTGAGGAAGCCGTGGCTGGGCTAGTTCCCAGCCTCTGACGTCCCCAAGACTCATCACCATGAATGACAAAGTATCAATAAATTCAGAGTTGCTGCTTCTGCAGGCTCACCTGCTTCCTCTCAGGGTCCTCACGTCTTCACAAACCTGGTGTGGCCCCGTCCACACTCCCTGTCCCAACAACCTGCAGGAACTCCCCCTCCTCCCTCCAAGCCCTGACTCAACAGTGGACACTCTGGAGTGGCTGAAGGGGGCCCTGCTGGCTTTCTGACTCAGTGCCAAGGGGCACACCAAGTTCCCTGAGTGCTGAGAGCTGGGAGCTCCCTGCCATGAGGGTGCCTGGAAGACGCTTGTGTAATCCCTGGCTGGGATGCTGTTGGGTGGGCTCCTCTGGCATTAGAGGTGTGGAGGGGCTGCTTTGGCCCTGAGCACCTGTGGTCCCCAAGCTGTTACCTAAAGGCACCAGGGGGTCTGCCTGACTCAGGTAAGTGGACAGTCATTAGAAATCTTGGGCACTATCGGTGTGCTCAGTCCAGAGCCAGTCAACTGTGGGGGTGGGGACTGGTGGAGAGGATGGCAGTCCCTGTGCTCCAGCCGGGCTCCATGCTAAGAAGGTCATGGTTCCAGAGTTGGAACAGGAAAGCACGACTCAGACGCAATTTGGTAAAAACCATCTCCTGGGCTGAAAGGGAAACAAGGCCCATGGCAGGGTGCGAGTGGCCCAGAGTCACAGAGTGCCCTGGGAGAGCAAAGACGAGAGCCAGGGTGTCCTCTTCCATGGTCCCCATGTAGCCTCCATCTGCTCTGGCCATCTGACTCTCACATGGGTCCAAGGCTGACCCATGTCCCTAGGGCGTGCCTGTGGCCCAAAGGGCTCATTCTCTGCCCCTGGCCAAGCCTCCTGAGAGCCCAGCCTTCACGGGCCACTCAAAGGGTCGTGTTATGGGTTGGAGCCCAGACTAGTGTCCTCCTGTGACCCTAGCCTGTCTGCGAGCCAGCTACTACTTGGAAGATACCTATTATCATCCTTGAGGGCCTGGGAATGGGAGCCCTTCTGATCTTGGGGTAACTAAGAGGCTCAGGGAGGTGCTCACTCCTGGACTGCCATCAGGCTTCCCAGGGAGGGTGCTGGCACCTGGAGGACTGAGCCTGGGTGTTAACCTGGCACATCTCTTCCCAGCCATCCCTGAGTTCCCAACCTATTGGGGTGTCATAGATGAAGTGGGACAGCAGACTTGAGAGCTCTGGCCGAGCTCCTGGCCCTTCTTGGGGTGGGTAGTGTAGGGGCTGGGATGAGGGCATCCAGGCCAGGTGACTTCCTTGTACTAATGGGTAAAGTCAGCACATTTGGAGGGTTCAAATCCTGCACACTGTAAAGCAGTGACTGGCCCCTCACCAGCCCCAGGGAGATGACCCTGGGAATATTCTGCCAGATCACCATGTCTCTGTTTTCCTGGAGCCTCAGGCCATGCCAGATCATTCATGCTAACAGTGTGACATGTGATGGGGACCCTTCATCTCCCTGTATCTGTCTGGCCTCTGGAGGGGCTGGAAACTTTGTAACTCCTGTAAGCCACAGAGGTGCTCCACGCCTGCGACACCAACCTCAGTAAAATCACTGGACGCTGAGGCTCAGTTGTGTTTCTCTGACTGACAATGTTCTCTGTACGTTCACACTTTATTGCTGGGGTATTAAGCACTGTCCGTATGAGTCCCCTGGGAGAGGACAAATGGAAACCTGTGCCAGGCTCTCCTGTGTCTCTGTCTGCCTGTTCTATGTGCCTTTTACTTTTGCTGATTTAATCTGTATCCTTTCACTGTAATTAACCATAGCTGCTATAAATGGAATGTTTTTGTCCCCTAAATTCATATGTGGAAACCTAAACCCGAGCATGAAAGTATTTGTGAGTGGGGCATTTGAAGCTGACTAGATCATGAGGGTGGCGTGCTTCTGAATGGGATTGCTGCCTTTATAAGAGAGAGCCCGGAGTTGACGTCAGCAACATGGTGGCATGAGCTCACCCAGGACTTTCTCCCCTCCAAGTTATGACCGAAAAAAGCAACTACTTTCCAACCAAAAAAAAATAAAATCCTAATAACAGAAATTGTCAGAGACCCACAGCAGCCCAACGAGGGAGGGCAGAGAGGCTGAAGCTGCCCTTGGAGGAGCTGGAACGGGGTAGGAGAGAACTTCTCTCCCACCCCTAGAGACAGGGATTGCTGCCTGGGGTGCGAGAAGGAGCAGGGGAGGGGCCTCACGTCCGGGGATCGTCCAGGACACCCACCGCTGGTGCAGTGGAAACCCTCTAATGGGGGAAAGCTTTCACGTGGGGGAGCCCCAGCAAGCCAGGGCCCCTGGAGACCAGAGAGGGAGAGATGACCCCAATCCAGGTCACCTTACAAGAGAAAGTGCCCCTCCTCCCCAAAGCCATGCTGCACGCAGCCCTCTTGGCTGAAGGCGGAGGGCTCAGAACGCAAGGCTCTCAACCTCCATCTAGTGGTGACAGGCTGTAACTGCAGCAGAATAATAGCATCATGTGCAAACTCTGCTCCTCCACCAGCCAGCAATTTATAAAAGCTACAGTCCAAAAGGAAAACAATAAAAATACAGAAGTAGGTCCTGAGGACTTGGAAATAGGTAAACTAAGTGAAGATGAGTTCAAAATAGCCATCCTCAAAATATTCAATGAGGTAAAGGGAAATATAGAGAAACAAGTCAACAAGTTCTGGAGTTACTTCACAAAAGAGCTTGAAATTATAAAGAAGAATCAATTAGAAATACTAGAGATGAAAAATACAATGGATCAGGTAAAACAGAATACAGATTCCCTGAATGCCTGTGTAGATACCACAGAGGAGCAAATTACCATAATCGAAGATAGACAGGCTGAATGGCTCCAGACAGAGGAAGAAAGAGAGCTAAGAATTTTAAAAACTGAAGAAAATCTCAGAGAAATAGCTGACTCAATGAGAAGATGCAACTTAAGAATCATCGGAATTCCTGAGGGTGTGGAAAAGGAAAATGGAGGAGAAAGTGCACTCAATGAAATAATAGAAGAGAACTTCCCAAATCTAGGGATTGAGAGAGAAATATGTGTGGAGGAAGCTTTCAGATCTCCTGATTTGTCAATGTAAAAAGACCTACTACAAGGCATATAGTAGTAACAATGGCAAAAATGAATGATAAAGAAAGAATACTCAGGGCAGCAAGGCAGAAGAAAATAACCTACAAAGGAACCCCCATCAGATTTTCAGCGGATTTCTCTACGGAAACCTTACAAGCTAGGAGAGATTGGAGTGACATATTCAAAACTTTAAAGGATAAAAATCTTCAGCCAAGAATACTCTATGCAGCAAAAATATCCTTCAGATATGAGGGAGAAATTAAATCTTTTCCAGACAAACAAAGGCTAAGGGACTTTGTAGTCACAAGACCTCCACTACAAGAAATCCTCAAGAAGGCTCTCATACATGAAAAAAGAAAAAAAGGGAGAAAGCGGTCACAAAACACAGAGTAGGGAGACAAATAGATAGAATCTGAATAGGATAGCAAATATTCAACTATAGCATTAGGATAAAGGGAAGGAAATCACCAAAGCAAGGACAATCTTATCACTCTAACCACAAACTCACAACACAAGTTGGAGTAAGAGGTGAAAATAATAATTTAGGCGGGAAAGAGGAAAGGGACTGAAACAAGTCTAGGCTAAGGAAGTAAGAAACCACCAGAAAATGGACTATGTTATACACGAGATTCTGAATACAAACTTCAGGGTAGCCACTAAACTAAAACACAAAACAGAGACACAAAACATAAATAAGGAAAAATCTAAGAAACCCAGCATAAGAAATTGCATAAGTCAATGCGTAGGCTAAAACACGCAGGCTGAGAAACAAAGGAAACACAGGGAAACCGGAAAATGAGCAACAGAATGACAGCATTAAGCCCTCATGCATCAATACTCACCCTCAATGTAAACGGATTTAACTCTCCAATAAAAAGACACAGAGTGGCAAAATGGATTAAAGAACAAGATCCAACAATTTGTTGCCTCCAGGAAACACACCTCGGCTCCAGGGACAAACATAGGCTTAGAGCGAAAGGGTGGAAGACAATACTCCAAGCTAATAGCAAACAAAAGAAAGCAGTTGTCACAATACTTATATCAGCCAAAACAGATTTCAAGATAAGTCAGGTAAAGAGAGACATAGAGGGACGTTACATAATGATCAAAGGGACATTTCATCAAAAAGAAATAAAACTTATAAATATGTATGCACCCAACACAGGAGCACCAAAGTTCATAAAGCAACTATTAACAAACCTAAAAGAAGATATCAAAAATAACACAATAATAGTAAGGGACCTCAACACCCCACTCACATCAATGGACAGATCATCCAGACAGAAAATCAACAAAGAAACAGTGGAGCTAAATGAAAAGCTAAAACAGTTGGACTTAATAGACATATATAGAACACTCCATCCAAAAACAGCAGAATACACGTTCTTCTCAAGTGCACATGGAACATTCTAAGGATAGACCATAAGTTGGGAAACAAGGCAAGCCTCCACAAATTTAAAAAAATTGAAATAATAACAAGCATCTTCTCTGATCATAATGCTATAAAGCTAGAAATTAATTACAAGATAAAAGCTGAGAAAGGCACACAGATGTGGAGACTAAACAATATGCTATTGAACAAGCAATGGATCATTGAAGAAATTAAAGAAGAAATCAAAAAATACCTAGAGACAAATGAAAATGATAACATGCCATACCAACTTCTAAGGGATGCAGCAAAAGCTGTATTAAGAGGAAAATTCATCGCAATTCAGGCACATCTTAACAAACAAGAAAAATCCCAAATCAGCAATCTGAAACTACACCTAACTGAATTAGAGGAAGAAGAACAAACAAAGCCCAAAGTCAGCAGAAGGAGAGAAATAATAAAAATCAGAGCAGAAATAAATACTATTGAAACAAAAACGGCAGTAGAAAGGATCGATGAAACAAAGAGCTGGTTCTTTGAGAAGATAAATAAAACTGACAAACCCCTAGCCAGACTTACAAAGAAAAAAAGGGAGAAAGCTCAAATAAACAAAATCAGAAATGAAAGCGGAGAAATAACAACAGACTCCACAGAAACACAACGGATTATAAGAGAATACTACGAAAAACTATATGCCAGCAAAATGGATAACCTAGAGGAAATGGATAAATTCTTGGACTCCTACAATCTCCCAAAGCTCACTCAAGAAGAAGCAGACAATTTGAACAGACCAATGACAAGAAAAGAGATTGAAACAGCCATCAAAAGCATCCCAAAGAATAAAACCCCAGGACCAAATGGCTTTCCTGGGGAATTCTACCAAAATTTCAGAGAAGATTTAATACCTATCCTTTTCAAGCTATTCCAAAAAATTAGGGAGGATGGAACACTTCGTAACACATTCTACGAGGCCAACATCATGCTGATACCAAAGCCTGAGAAGGACAGCACGAAAAAGGAGAACTACCAGCCAATATCGCTGATGAACATAGGTGCAAAAATTCTCAACAAAATTTTGGCAACCAGAATTCAGCAATTCATCACAAGGATCATACATCATGATCAAGTGGGATTCATACCAGGGACACCGGGATGGTTCAACCTCCGCAAATCAATCAACGTGATACACCACATCAACAAACTGAGGAATAAAAACCACATGATCATCTCAATAGATGCAGAGAAAGCATTGACAAGATCCAACAGCCATTTATGATAAAAAACTCTGAACAAAATGGGGATAGAAGGGAACTACCTCAACATAATAAAGGCCATATATGACAAACCCACAGCCAACATCATACTCAATGGGCAAAACTGAGCGCAATCCCCCTGAGAACAGGAACGAGACAAGGATGCCCTCTATCACCACTCTTATTTAACATAGTACTGGAGGTCCTGGCCAGAACAATCAGGCCAGAAAAAGGAATAAAAGGAATCCAAATGGGGGGGGGGGGGAAGAAGTGAAACTCTCACTGTTTGCAGATGACATGATCTTATATCTAGAAAACCCCAAAGAATCCATTGGAAAACTTTTAGAAGTAATCCACAACTACAGCAAAGTTGCAGGGTATAAAATCAATTTACATAAGTCAGTAGCATTTCTATACTCTAATAACGAACTAACAGAAAATGAACTCAAGAACACAGTACCATTCACAATCGCAACAAAAAGAATAAAATACCTCGGGGTGAATTTAACTAAGGAAGTGAAAGACCTACACAATGAAAATTAGAAGGCTTTTCTGAAAGAAATGGATGATGACATAAAGAGATGGAAAGACATTCCATGCACATGGATTGGAAGAATAAACATAGTTAAAACGTCCATTCTACCTAAAGCAATCTACAGATTCAACACCATCCCAATCAGAATCCCAATGACATTCTTTACAGAAATAGAACAAAGAATCCTAAAATTCATATGGGGCAACAAAAGACCCCGAATTGCTAAAGCAATCCTGAGAAAAAAGAACAAAGCTGGAGGCATCACAATCCCTGACTTCAAACATACTACAAAGCTACGGTAATCAAAACAGCATGGCACTGGTACAAAAACAGGTTTGGAGATCAATGGAACAGAATTGAAAGCCGGGAAATAAAACCACACATCTATGGACAGCTAATCTTCGACAAAGGAGCTGAGGGCATACAATGGAGAAAAGAAAGTCTTTTCAACAAATGGTGCTGGGAAAACTGGACAGCCACATGTAAAAGAATGAAAGTTGACCATTCTTTTTCACCATTCACAAAAATAAACTCAAAATGGATCAAAGACCTAAAGCTGAGACCTGAAACCATAAGGCTTCTAGAAGAAAATGTTGGCAGTACACTCTTTGACATCAGTATTAAAAGGATCTTTTCGGACATTTGTCTTCTCATACAAGGGAAACAATAGAAAGAATAAAAAAGTGGGAGTTCATCAGACTAAAGAGCTTCTTCAAGGCAAGGGAAAACAGGATTGAAACAAAACAACAACCCGCTAACTGGGAAAAAGTATTTGCAAGCAATACATCTGACAAAGGCTTAATATCCATAAGATATAAAGAACTCACACAACTCAACAACAAAAAATTAAACAACCTAATCAAAAAGTGGGCAGGAGACATGAACAGACATTTCTCCAAAGAAGATATACAGATGGCCAATAGGCACATGAAAAGATGTTCATCATTGCTGATCATCAGGGAAATGCAAATCAAAACTGCACTAAGATATCACCTTACACCCATTAGAATGACAAAAATAACTAAAACAAATAGTAACAAACATTGGAGAGGTTGTGGAGAAAAAGGAACCCTCATACACTGCTGGTGGGAATGCAAACTGGTGCAGCCACTATGGAAAACAGTATGGAGATTCCTCAAAAAATTAAAAATAGAACTACCATATGATCCAGCTCTTCCACTACTGTATATCTATCCAGAGAGCTTGAAGTCAGCAATCCCAAAAGTCCTATGCACCCCAATGTTCATTGCAGCATTATTGACAAGAGCCAAGACGTGGAAGCAACCTAAGTGCCCATCAACAGATGATTGGATAAAGAAGATGTGGTATATATATACAATGGAATACTACTCAGCTGTAAAAAAGAACAGAATCATCCCATTTGCAGCAACATGGATGGACCTTGAGGGAATTATGTTAAGTGAAATAAGCCAGATAGAGAAGGATGATCTCCGTATGACTCCACTCATATGAGGAATTTAAGCCTGTGGACAAAGAGAACAGATGAGTGGCTACCAGGGGCAAGGGGGGGTGGGGGGTGGGCACAAAGGGTGAAGGGTTGCACCTACAACACGACTGACAGACAGTAATGTACAACTGAAATTTCACAAGATTGTAACCTATCATTAACTCAATAAAAATTTTTTTTTAAAAAGAAAACAATTAGATTTATAATAGCATCAAAAAGAATAAAATATCTAGGAATTAACTTACTCAAAGAGGTGAAAGACTTGTACCATGAAAAGTACAAAGCACTCCTGAAAGAAAGTAAAGAAGACACAAGAAAATGGAGACATCCTAAGTTCAGGGATTGGAAAACTTATTCTTGTAAAGATGTCAACACTACTCAGAACTATCTACAGATTTAATGCAATCCCTATCAAAACCCCAATGGCTTTTTTGCAGAATTAGAAAAATCAATCTTGAAATTCATATGGAGTCTCAAGGGACCCTAAATGGCCAGAACAATCTTGAAAAAGAAGAATAAAACTCATACTTCCTGATTTCAAACTCACTACAAAGCTACAGTAATCAATGCACTGCGGTAGCGGCATAAAGACAGACACATAGACCGACGGAAGAGAACAGAAGGCCCGGAGACAGACCCGCATGTACAGTCCAATGATTGCAACACGGGTGCCAAGACCATTCAATGGGGGAAAGGACAGTCTTTTCAGCAAACAGTGCTGGGAAATCTGGATATCTTAACGCAAAAGAATCAAGCTGGACCTTCACCCAGCACCATATACAAAAATTAATTCAAAATGGATCAATAGCCTACATGTAAAAGCTAAAACTAGAAAATTGTTGGAAGAAAACACAGGAGGAAGGGTTCTTAACATTGGATTTGGCAGTGACTTCTGGATATGACACCAAAGGCACAGGAAATAAAAGAAAAAATAGACAAACTGGACTTCATAAAATTAAAAAATTTTGTGCATTAAATATACTATCAACAGAGTAAAAAATCAACCTACAGAATGGGAGAAAATAGTTGCAAATCATATACAGTCACATGTCGCTAAATGACGAGGATAAGTTCTGAGAAATATGATTTTAGGCAATTTTGTCATTGTGTAAACATCATAGAGTGTACTTACACAAACCTAGATGGTATAGCCTACTACACACCTAGGCTCTATGGTGCTTATCTTATGGGACCACCATCACATATAGGGTCTTTTGTCGACTGAAATGTTATTATGCACCACATGACTGTATCTGATAAGAGATTAATGTCTAGAATATATAGAGAATTCCTAAAACTCAAAAACAACAATAGCAAAGTGCACAACTTGATTGTAAAATGGGCTTGAATAGGCATTTCTACAAAGAAGATATACAAATGGACAATAAGCACATGAAAAGATGCTCAACGTCCCCCATCCTTCTGGAAATGCAAACCAAAACCACCATGAGATAACACCTCACATCCATTAGACTGGCTACTATCATCAAAACAGAAAAAAGCAAGTGTTGACGAGGACGTGGAGATTCGGAACCCTTGTGTACTGCTGGTGGAAGTAGCTGCTGTGGGAAACAGCCCAGGGTTATATGTCCACAAACTGAAAGCAGAGTCTCAGAGAGCTATTTGTACCCCATGTGAACAGGAGCGTTATTCACAGTAACTGAAAGGTGGAAGCAACCCAGTGTCCATCCACGGAGGAAGGGAAAGCAAATGTGGTCTATACGTACAATGGAATATTATTCAGCCTAAAAAGGGAAGGAAATTCTGACACATGGTACAACATGGCTGAAGCTTGAGGATATCACGCTAAGTGAAAGAAGTCAGTCAATTATCACACAAATACTGTATGATTCCTTGCATGTGAGGTCCCTAGAGGAGTCAAATTCACAGAGACAGAAAGTAGAATGGTGGTTGCCAGGGGCCATGGTGGGGGGACATGGAGAGTTATTGTCTAACGGGGACAGTTTCAGTTTTGTAGGATGAAGAGTTCTGGAGACGGATGGCGGTGACGTTTGCACAACAATATCATTACTTAATAGCATTGAACTACATTCAAAAATGATTAAGATGGCAAATTATACGTTGCGTGTATTCCCCCACTAAACACAAAATGTAGAGACTCAAACAAATGTGACAATTTTTCTTTTGTTTTTGAGGAAGATCACCTGAGCTAACATCTGCTGCCAATCCTCCACTTTTGCTGAGGAAGACTGGCCCTGAGCTCATATCCGTGCCCATCTTCCTCTACCTTATGTGTGGGACGCCTACCACAGCATGGCCTGATGAGCGGTGCCATGTCTGCACCCGGGATCCAAACCGATGAACTCTGGGCCGCCAAAGCAGAACATGCGAACTTACCGCTGGGCCAGCGGGCAGGCCCCACAAATATGACCATTTTGCTGTAGGAGTAAAAACCAGGGGGGTGGCCTGTGCAGCAAAAGATTACTCAGTAGGTTTGGGATTTTAATCCCTGCACAGTCAAAAAAAAAGCCTGGCCCTTGACCCTTAGGATGACCTGCCTGTCAAGTGTCTCTGTATCTGTGGCCCTGGGACACACCACACAGTTTATGTCAACAATGGGATTTATGCTGGGGGCCATGGGCCACATTGTTTGACCTTGAGAGAGGCTGGAGACTGAGTAACTGAGGTCAGCCATGGGGCTCTCCGAGTCTAAGTGACTGACTTCCAACAAAATCCCTGGACACTCAGGCCTGGGGGAGCCTCCCTGGTGAGCAAACTCTCTGCTCGTGTCACACATCACTGCTGGGAGAACTGAGCACTGTCTGCACGAGTCCTCAAAGACACAGCTGAAAGCTTGTGCCCGCCCTTCCTGAACTCCACCAACCTGCCTTTGACCACTGCTGATTCCGTCTGGATCCTTTCTCTATAAAGACCATAACCGTGAGTATAACAGCTGTTCTGACTCCCGTGAGTCCTTGCAGTGAATCCCTGAACCTGAGGGCGCTCCCCCAGCCCGGGATGGGCTGATTCCATCAGAAGCCCATTCACACTCCTCCCGCCCCCTGACACCCAGGAGTCAAGGCCTACATGGACTCAGTCACAAGCCAGGGCAGCCAGTGTTGGGTCTGCATGAGTGACTAGGGGGTAAGCTGTCATCTTATGAGCCTCAGTATAGCCATCTCTCAAATGGGGTCAAATGCCAGGTAAGGCTGGATCAAGGAGGGGTAGGATCTGTCCCTGGGGAGGCTGCTGAGGCAGCATCGCTGCTAGAGGCTGTTCAGGGGGCTCAGGTGGGACTCAAGCCAGGTTGGAGCCATCAAAATGGTTTATTGGACATCAGGGCCCCTGTGAAGGAGCAGGTTGGGGGCTTGGTGCACCCTCTAGCGGGGCTTAGCACAGAGCTGGTAGGGGGATGGGGTTACCATGGAGCCAAAGACACCGTAGTCGCTGGGGCGGGGCTGCCCAGCGGGCACCGAGAAGCTGAAGCGCTGCAGGAGGCAGGTGAAGAAGAGGAAGAGCTCCATGCGGGCCAGGGGCTCCCCGAGGCACGAGCGGCGACCTGTGGGTGGGGATGGGGGTCAGTGAGCCTGGGGGCCTGGCTCCACGCCTCCAAGACTCCCCAGGAGGGGCAGCGAGCCGGGCTCCCCACAGGCACCTGCTGAGAAGGACATGAAGGCCTCCTGCTTGACGAAGCGGCCCTGGGCGTCCAGGAAGTGCTCAGGGTGGAAGCGGAAGGGCTTCTTCCAGATGGTCTCCTCCTTCAGCACCGATGACAGGTTGGTGATGAGCGTGGTCCCCTGGCAGGAGATGCCTGGTATGGGTGGGGTCAGGGCTGGATGACTCCCTGGCCCCGCCACCAAACACCCACAGGCCACACTCTCTGGCTGGTACACACTTGGACTCTTTCAAGTCACTAAAACCCAAGGAGATCACGGTACCCTCTCTGTCCCCATGGCAGGGCAAAGTGACCTAGCTCCCATGGAAGCCCTCACTGCCACCCGTCCTTGCATGCATGGGCTCCTCCAGCAAACTTGGGTACATTTTAGTGTTTCTTACCCCCACCCTAACCCTGGAACTTGGGCTCCTAGTGTACACCACCAACCCTGCCTCTGCTTCATCTCCACACCCAGCCAGGCTAGACAGTCAGTACCAGTCGAAATGAGAATTAGGTGGCTTGGGTTCCAGTCCTGGCCCCACCTGGCAATAGCCATCCTGGGGCTACGAGGGGGCAGATGGGGCTGAGCTGGGCTGAGTAGGGCCGCAGGCCTACCTTGGGAATGAGGAAGCCCTGCACTTCAATGTCACGGGATGTCATGTGGGGTACACCCAGTGGGGTGATGTCCGCAAAGCGCTGAACCTCGTGGACCACGGCCATGGTGAAGGGCATGTGGGCCTGGTCCCCCATCTCTGGTCGCCGCGCCTGCCCTATCACCTCATCGACCTCCTGTTGGACACGGCCTGGACAGACAAGTGTCCCCACAGTGGTCAGAACCCAGGGGGCTGGACCCCACCCTCCTCCTGACTCCTGTGCAGGGGCTGCACCCACATGGAGGAGAAGGTCACTCTGACCTGTGAGCAGGGCCCAGCCTCTGCTCAGAGCTCCTGGTGGCCAAACCAAGCTCAGGGTCCCCAGCCTGTCCCTCTCCTCTCTGTCCCATCCCACCGGGCCCCCAGGCTGGGCTCACGCTGCACATCCGGGTGCAGGATCATGAGCAGGAGGGCCCAGGCCAGCGTGGTCGAGGTCGTCACCATCCCGGCAAAGAACAGGTCAGCCACCACCAGGCGCAGGTTGTCATCATTGAAGCTGCTCTCAGGGTTCCCCTTAGCCTGGGCCATGCAGAGAGGGTGGGCTCAGGGACAGAAGGAGGAAGCCCCTCAGTGGCCTCCCACTCTGTACCCATCAGCCTGGGTGCCTTATCACTTGGTGATAAGTAGGCCCCGTCTTACCTGGGCTCACCTCATGGGCCCCTCAACCCACCACCTGTGTCCCTGGTGGCTCACCTTCTCCACCTCATCCTGGAAAGCGTCAGTCAGGTCTCGGGGAGGCTGGGCTGGGTCCCTGGTCATCCTGTGCTCAGCAACCAGCTCATCCAGCTGAGCCATGAAGGCCCTCTGCCCAGGAAAGACCTTGGCGACCAGCCCTGGAATGTGCAGGAACACGGGGATCGCGTTCAGCACCTGTGTGGGCCAGAGATGTTGGGTGGTGGGTCCTCCCCCTGCTCAGCTGTTCACCTCCAACAGTCAAGTCCCAGCCGCTCCCAGGGTGTCACCACCATTGACCTGATTTCTCCTTAAATTCGTACAACGACTCTCTCTCTTGCCTAGGACTCAAGAGGATAAACCTAAAATCTACATCTCAGGGGTTCCAGAGGCTTCCACTGAAGGAGGTAGAGGTTCCTTAGCTCCCTCCTGGGCCCGCTGACCCAACACTCGTCTGTACAAATCCTCCTCCACGGGGGCCCATTGCAGGGCGGAGGCCCCCCTCCACGGAGCTCGCCTGCAGGGCTCCTTGGCCCTCTACTCCCCGCACCTGGGGCAGGAAGCCTGACTGTTCCTTCAGTAAGTCCTCGGTTAGGTCCAATAATTTAAGGAAGCGCGGGTCTTTGTAGTCGAAGCGGCGCCCGAAGGTCAGGGAGGCGATCACGTTGCTCACCGCTTTATTCAGGAGGGCGTCGGGGTTAAAGGGCCGTCCTGGGAGGGGACGCTGCAGGTCAGGGGGTCGCCTCCATCTCCTCTTCCCCAGACTCCATCCCTGTCTCCTGTCCCTCAGCCCAGCACTCACCGGCCTGGCTGGCGAAGGCGGCACAGAGACAGGAGGCCTCCTGGGTCACCCACTGCTCCAGGGACTTCTTGCCCAGGCCGAAGTTGCGCAGGGTGGACACGGAGAAGCGCCGCTGCTCCCGCCAGGTGTGCCCATAGCGGGCAAAGATCACCCCTGGGGGCGGGGCGGACGTGGGCGTGGCTCAGCTGTGCCCCGGCCCGGCCTCTGCGCGCACGCTTTGCTCAAGGGCTGGTCTGCCATCCCCCCTGCTACATGTCAGATCTGGGGCCCCTTCCCCGCCCTTCTCTGCCCGCCGGTTTGGTGAAGGCGTGGCACCTGCACAGACAGCCTGGCCCCTGTTCCGCCCCCTCTAACCTTGTTCTCCTTGCCACCAAATCGCGCCCACTTTGCATATCCTTCTGGCTGGGGACAGCTCCCAGCCTCTTCCCTCCCACATTCCTCGCCAGCTCTCCCCACGGGGACAGGTCTTGGTCCTGCTCTTGCCTCTGCCCACCGCGACTCGCTTCCCTTTCACGGAAAGTCTTGGCCCGCCCCCTACCCCGCCCACACTGACTCCATTCTCCTCCTTCCCGCCCACCCGGACGTCCCCTTCCTGCTCCCTATGGCCGGACCCGCCCACTCGCTTAAGGCCCCGCCCACAGCTGCCTCCCAACTCTTGCTTGGCACAGACTCCTTCCTGCACCTGCCGCCCCTACAATTTCGTTGACTGTTCCCTGCACCGCAGGTCCACCACCCTGTAGCCACTTGACCCTGCAGGGTCTCGGGTCACTGGGGGCCCTGTCCCCGCCTGGCCGCTGTCCTCCCCTCCTCCTCTTGCCTTCCGCGTGCGGCCCGAAGCCCAGGTGCTGCATCACCGGGAAATGTGGGCGGTCGGAGGTGTCCTCGCCGAGGTGCACCAGCGCCTCGCGAATGGCCGCCAGCCCGTTGAGCACGACCACGGGCGTCCAGGCCAGCTGCAGGCTGAACACGTCCCCGAAGCGGCGCCGCAGCTGCAGGCCAGGGTCAAGGGCGTTGGAGAAGTCCCGCCCCACCCTAAGTTGTGGGACCCAGTCTCCTGCTGCTACTGTTGGGGCTTCCCTGAGCCGCCAGCAGCGATGGGGTGCCAGGAATTTACCTGGCCTTGTGACACTAGGGATCACAACCTGTATGCTGAAGGACATCACGAAGTATCCGACCACCTAGCCACGACTTTACAGAGGTCACCAACATTGTCGGGTGGGCTAAGCTAGCATCTCGTTTCATAGGTGAAGAAAGTGACGTTCACAGAGATCAGTGGTGGCCAAGGTCTCATAGCAGCAAAAGCTTTGCTTATTTATTTATTATTTTTTGTTGAGGAAGATCAGCCCTGAGCTAACTGCTGCCAATCCTCCTCTTTTTGCTGAGGAAGCCTGGCCCTGAGCTAATGTCCGCGCCCATCTTCCTCTACTTTATATGTGGAACGCCTACCACAGCATAGCATGCCAAGCGGTGCCATGGCGGTACCCGGCATCCGAACCGGTGAACCCCGGGCCGAGGAAGCGGAATGTGTGAACTCAACCACTGCGCCCCCAGGGCCAGCCCCAACAGCAGCAAAAGCTTTGAACCTAGTCACTGTCCCCTCTCCTCCCAACCTCGATTTCCTGATTAAATGGGGCTCATGACCAGACTCCTCTCCCCCAATCTCAGGACATTTCCTCCTGATGTCATCAGAAGGGACTCAGGATTACATGACTTAAGCTCTGTCCCACTGCATCCCGAACCCTCTGCCAAGGTCCACCCCCTCCAGGCCTTTGCCCTCTCTGACCTTTGATGGAAAAATTCAAACTGTCCCCCAGGCCCTGCCCAGCTGCCCTCCCCCAGGAGGCCTCTCACACCTGCCTCTTCCTTTCCACCAGCTCCTTGTCCAGCCTGTGGCTTCACGATGACCTACTGTCTGCCGCTAGGTGGGGTCCCCAGGTACTCTGCTGCCAACCCCCACCTTCCTCACCGGAGTTAAGCAGCAAAGCGTGTCCTGGAGGTTCACCTGCAGCAGGTTGCCCAGCCCAGGCAGGGGCATGGGGCCTGGGGGGTAGCGGGGGGCCCAGCGTTGGCGCCGGTGCATTAGGTCCACCAGGAGCAGGAAGATGGCCACGGCCACGGCCAGGAGCCCCAGTGTCTCCCCGGTCAGCAGCCCCATACCTGCCTCAGTGCACACTGGGCTCCTCTGGGCACACTGGCACCCCTCACCACACCAGGCACCAGGACCAGGCCAGGCAGGTCACTGTCACCAACCCTGAGGGTGTGACCAGCCTGGGCTCTTTATAAAGGGAGCTGAGACTGGCCTTTGCCCTCTGCCCTGAGCCAACACGTTGGGATGACTGTGCCGCCAGAGGGTTCAGGGAGGGGCCAGGGAAGTTCTTTGCAGGCGTGGCACAGTGGGTCTGTCCCTGCTGCTCCTATCCAGATGCTTACCCTGGTTGGGGTAAGAGAAAAGGGAATTCCACACCTTGAGCCAGATTCCCCAGCATTGTGCAAGCTCCCAGGGAGATCTGGGGGTCTTTGGACTGGATCCTCCCCCACACCTGTCACCTTAGCCTCACCCTCCCTGATGGGGTCACAGCCTCGTCCCGAGAACACATCCTCACCTCCCCATATCTCACCTGCCTCCTCCCGAGTGACCTTCACCCCCCAGGTCTGTACTGGCCCTGGCTGTGGGGAGGTCACATGATCAGAGGGACCCCAGGTTGTGATGGGGTGGAAAGAGGGTTGATTAAAGTTCTCCACGTCCCTCACTTCACTCTACTACACTCAACACACACAGACGCAGATCCCACACTCACAAAACACTCACTCGTTCAGACACTACCCACATGCTCACAAACTGACACACAGCACAGGCACACACACATTACACACTCAGAAACCCACGTACGCACACATATTAATACATGCACCACTTAGACACACACACAGACCCGGCATGAGGGCACCTGTTCTCATTGGTTGCATGGGCTCAACACCTCCTTTCCTTGCCTGGAGGCAGCTAGCAGTGATGTCAAGGTCCCTCACCTGGCTGGCTCGTGGCTCAGCTTCCTCCGTTTCACTTGGTCCTGGCTGTGGCAAGTGTGAATCTCCAGTGGGGAGGCAGCAGGGTTGTTTTCAGAGCTCCCTAGTCACTCACGCAGCCTGTTCAGAGGCCAAGAGACCCTTCCTAAGATGGCCACAAACTGGTCCTTGACATCCTAGCTCTTGAGGCCACCCAGGTGCTGAATCTCCTCGAGCCTGTGTCCACTTTCCTGACTCAGAGAAATGTGGGGTGATCCCTCGCCTTTGTTGACTGAGTTGCCAGGAAGCTCATGTACCAGGGAGGCTTAGCATAGGATGTGACACTGTCCCCAGAGGAGTGGGCCTGCTTCTTCCTCAGTATCGTTTGTCCTTGAACATCAGCTGCTGAAACTCTTTCTGGAAGAAAAGAAGATGGAAAGCAAGTGGGGTGGATGTAATTTCTTTACACCCTCACAGGCCTGCTGAGGACCACCTGGAATGGATTCCAGGGCCTCCCCCTTTGCCAGCTCCCTCCCTCTCCCTGGGTCAGGTCCCCCTGCTCCAGCCCCATCCCTTCCCACCCTGACTCTGTGGTCCCTCAAGGAAAGACACAAACCCCAGCACCACCCTGCACCAGTGTGTGACACCTCCTGGCTGGAGTTGTGGCTCCCAGGCCTTCCCTCTTATTCCCCTTGTCTCCCCCTCCAAGCAGAGGGGTGACCACACCATGCCAGGGCAGGGCCACTGCCCGCTGGCCTCAGCACCCTCCTTCTTCAAATAGAAAAGAGGTGGGATTTGAGGCTGAGTTTTTAAATCAGTGAAGCTGATGGGAACTCTGAGGCCAAAACCCACTCAGATGGGAAGGGGCAGGAGCCCAGAGGGTGGGGGAGGAGCATATCCGGGGAGGGGTCAGGCCCCCTCCCCCATCCCAGGGGTGTGTGAGGCCAGCTCTCATCCTGGAACCAGCTGGAGAATTCTCTCCCCCAGCTGAAGCAGGGCCTGCAGGAGGCACCTCCCACCCCTATGTCCCCCAAGCTGTGTCCCTCCCTCACCCCTAACAGTAATAGGGCCACTTGTTCCCAGGGTGCCTCTGGACATCCCCCACCTAGAGATGGCTCCTCGGGGCCGGGGCCTCTTGCTGTTGGCTTTCAACATTAACACTTCCTGCTTGGCCCATGAAAGCTTCTCCTCCCCTTCTGAATGCCCGCAGCCCCACTCTCCTGCATGGCCCAGGGCCAGAGGGTGTAGCCTGCTGGGGCCCTGTGGGCCTTCCTCAGTTTACCTGGCCTTCCCTGCATCTTGCCTTGCTCAGGCCTTGGACTGTGTTCCAGCCCCGCTGGACGTCCCACATGCTGGGTGCTGGCGGGGCACTCGCAGCCTGGTGGGGAGACAATGGCGGGTCCCTGCTCCAAGGTGCTCGTGCCAGGAGGAGGAGCAGGAAGGCAGAGAGCTGACAGGCCAGGC
Organism: Equus asinus; assembly: GCF_041296235.1. Classification (NCBI taxonomy): domain Eukaryota; kingdom Metazoa; phylum Chordata; class Mammalia; order Perissodactyla; family Equidae; genus Equus; species Equus asinus. The sequence goes on along the minus strand of NC_091793.1, from coordinate 19,733,261 downwards.
CAGCAGTGCGGGGACTGCTCTGAGGGTTGTGGGGACACTGCCCCAGGCTGCAGCAGGACTCTCTGGGAAACCTACGTGGAGGACTTTGGCTGGCTGGCAGTACAAGCCAAGGTGACCTGGTAGTGGGACCAAAGTGTCACTTCAAAGAACTGTGTAAGGGGGTGAGGGGCAGAGTATGGGAGGCAGCTTTGCACGTCTGGCTGAGGACTGGACTGTGGGGAGCTGGAGTTGCTGGGCCTCCAGGAGGCTGAGAAAGCAGTTTTGAAGCCACTCAACAGACAAGGAGGGCAAGATACATGGAAACCCTGGGGACTTCCCAGATCCAGCCTATGGCCTCTCATTGGCCTCAGTTGAATGTCCCGTCCTGAAGGGCAGCACCTTTCTACCCAGGACTGTCAGAGAATCAGGTGGTGTTAGCGGGGGTTGGGGGGGGCAGGATGGTCTGAGTGTTCGTCACACAGTGGCCCAGGATAAAGTGTCTTTATCCACCCTTTCTTTTAGATGTGTCATGCCCTCATAAGCAGTCACCCTAATGTGGACATGAAGGACAAGGACAGACACACCTGTAATTCAGGCAGGTCCCCCGATACTAGGGGCCTCTTGTCCGGGACAGGGCGGCCTTGAGCAAACCTCATGAGTACAATGAGCACACAGTACAACCATGAGGCCGACGGCCTTTGCAATCATTGTGCAATTGCAGCTCCCATTAATGAGGCACTCGCATGCCAGGCACTGCTGCTCACTCTCAGTGTCCTGCCCACAGCCCTGTAAGGCAGGTGGCTTTATGCTCCCCAAGGCATGGAGGAGACGGAGTCTCAGGGGTCATGTCAGGCGGGCAAAGTCACAGAGCAGCATTTGAGGCCATCTCAACCTCAACATAATAAAGGCCATATATGACAAATCCAGGGACAATATCATACTCAGCAGTGACAAGCTGAGAGCTGTTCCTCTGAGAACAGGAACAAGACAAGGCTGCCCGGTCTCCCCGCTCCTATTCAACACAGTCCTGGGAGTTTGAGCCAGAGCAATTAGGCAGGAAAAAGAAATAAAAGGGATCCAGATTGGAAGGGAAGGAGTAAAACTGTCGCTATTTGAGGATGACACGATTCTATACATAGAAACCATAAAGAATTCACCAGAACTATAGGAAATACTCGATGAATACAGCAAAGTTGCAGGGTACAAAATCAACATACAAAAAGCACTGGCATTTCTCTACACTAATAACGAACTAGCAGAAAGAGAAATCAAGAATACAATCCCATTGACGATCACAACAGAAAGAATAAAACATCTAGGAATAAGTTTAAGCAGGAGCTGAAAGAACTAGACGCTGAAGACTAGAAGACATGACTGAAAGAAATCAAAGACACGAAGAAATGGACAGCTCTTCCATGCCCATGGGCTGGAAGAACACACATAGTTAAAAAGCCCATTGTACCTAAAGCAATCTACAGGTTCAATGTAATCCCAACCAGAAGCCAAATAACATTCTTCACTGAAATAGAACAACGAATCCTAAAATGTATGTGGAACAACAAAAGACCCCAAATATCCAAAACAGTCCTGAGGAAAAAGAACAAAGTTGGAGGCATCACACCCTGTGAATTCAAAATATACTACAAAGCTGTAGTAATCAAAACAGCATGGTACTGGCGGAAAAACAGACACACAGATCAATGGAACAGAACTGAGAGCCCAGAAATAAAACCGCACATCTATGGAGAGCTAATCTTCCACAAAGAAGCCAAGAACATACAATGGAGACAAGAAAGTCTCTTCAATAAGTAGAGTTGACTGGACAGCTCTGTGCAAAAGAATGAAAGTAGACCATTATCTTACCCCATACACAAAAACTAACTCAGAACGGATTAAAGACTCGAATGTAAGACCTGAAACCACAAAAATCCTGGAAGAACACATAAGCAGTATGGTCTTTGACAGGGTTTCCATTGTATCTTTTTGAATACCGTGTCTACTCAGGCAAGGGAAACAAAAGAAAAAATAAACAAATGGGACTGCATCAGACTAAAAAGCTTCTGCATGGGAAAGGAGACCATCAGCAAAACGAAAAGACAACCAACTAACTGGGAGAAAATGCTAGTAAATCATATATCCGACAACGAGTTAAGTTCCAAAATACATAAAGAACTCATACCGCTTACCAACAAAAAAATGAACAGCCCGATCAAAAAACGGGCAGAGGATGTGAACAGACATTTTTCCAAAGGAGATATGCAGATGGCCAACAGGCACAGGAAACGATGTTCAACATCACTAATCATTAGGGAAATGCAAATCAAAACTACAATGAGATATCACCTCACACTTGTCAGAATGGCTATAATCACCAAGACAAGACATAACAAGTGCTGGAGAGGATGTGGAGAAAAGGGGACCCTCATGCACTGCTGGTGGGAATGCAAACTGGTGCAGCCACTATGGAAAACAGTATGGAGATTCCTCAAAAAATTAAAAATAGAAATATCATATGATCCAGGTATTCCACTACTGGGTATTTATCCAATGAACAAGAAATTAGTAATTTAAAAAGATATATGCACCCCTCTGTTCATTACAGCATTGTTCATAATAGCCAAGATATGGAAGCAACCCAAGTGCCCAGCAACAGATGAATGGATAAAGAAGGTGTGGTGTATATACACAATGGAATACTACTCAGCCATAAAAATGACAAAATGGTGCCATTTGTGACAACATGGATGGACTCTGAGGGTTTTATGCTAAGCAAAATAAGTCCCATAGAGAAAGACAAATACCGTATGATTTCACTCATACGTGGAAGATAAAGAAACACATGGATAAAGAGAACAGATTGCTGGTTATCAGAGCACAAGGGGAGGGCGAAAGGAGCGAAGGAGCACATATGTATGGTGACGGATAGAAACTAGATTATTCGTGGTAAACATGATACCGTCTATACAGAAACTGAAACATAATAACACGCACCTGAAATGTACGCAATATCGTAAGCCAATATGACTGCAATAAAATAATTTTTAAAAAATACTAAAAAACCCTAAATGCTGAGTTACTGAGATTTCTTATTTGAGAAACACACTCAGCCCGCCCTGGCTAGGCTTGTGCTCTGGTGAAGCTGCTGGGATGGAGGGGTGGGCGTCCCCAGGGACCACGCGTGTCACAGGGGTTCACCTGCGCACGGAAGGGTCCCCTTAACACTGAGACTTAGAGTCCAGGGGTGACGTCAGCACGATGGGGAGCCAGGAAGCTCCCGGCAATCTGAAAAGCTACCTATTGTATGATTCCACCTATATGACCTTCTGGAAAAGGCAAAACTATGGAGACAGGAAAAACATCAGTGGTTGCCAGGGGCTGAGGGGAGGGAATAGGCGGAATGCAGAGGATTTTCTGGGCAGTGAAACTATGACCCTATACTGGTGCACATATGTCAGTATACACTTGTCCAAGCCCACAGAATGTACAACACCCTGAATGAACCCTGGTGGAAACTGTGGACTCTGAGTGTTAAATGATGTGTGATTGTGGGTCCTGGCCCCGCCCCTGGCCCAGTCCCACCCCCTTTGACCCAGCCCACCCTGTGCACCTCTCAGACAGTCCTGCCTCTTCAGGTCAGGCCCACCCGCTGCCAACACCCCTGTCACCCCCACGCAAGCCTTGTGCTCCTCCGCCCCATCCCTGCCCGCTTTGATCCACGCCTTCCAACAGTGGACAAGTCCCGGCCCCGCCCCCTGTCCTTGCTCACGCAGTGCCTGCCCCTGTTCCTACAGGCCCCGTCCTCTGACAGCCCACACCCCTCCTGCCCCAGCCCTGACACAGGCCACTTTCTCCATGCCCTGGGCCCACCACTTGCTAACCATTCTCTCTGCCTCGCGTCTGAGACCCCGCGTGTTAGGCCTGGCCTTGTCTGTCACTGCAGGCCGAGTCCTCGCCAGGACGCGATTTGCACCTCCTCTGCTTACCTTGGGTGTGGCCTCCAGCCCAAGTGTGGGCCCAAGAGCAGCGGGCAAGTCTTCCCCGCGGTGCACCAGCGCCTCGCGCGCGGCCGCCAGCCCGTTGAGCACACCAGGGGCGTCCAGGTCAGCTGCAGGCTGAACACGTCCCCGAAGCAGCACCCCCGCTGCAGGCCGAGGGTCGAGGGTGTTGGTGAAGCCCAGTTCTCGCCAGGATGCCAGCCCTAGTCTCCTGGCATTGGGGGACTACTGGACCCCCAGCAGTGGAGGTGCAAGGACTCTATCTGGTCTCGTGACATTGGGAGTCACGTCTCTATGGTTGAGGCCCTCACCTTGGATCAGATCACCCAGCTATGACTTTACAGAGGTCACCAACGTTGTCAGCAGGCCAAGTTAGCATCCCATTTTACAACTGAAGAAACTGAGGTTCAGAGAGGTGAGCAGTGAGGCCCAAGGTCTCACAGCAGCAAAAGACTTGAACCTGCTCACTGTCCCCTGTCAACTTCCATTTCCTGATTTAAATGGGGCTCATGACCAGACTCCTCTCCCCAATCAGAAGACCTTTCCTCCTGATGACATCAGAAGGGACTCAGGATCACATAATTTAAGCTCTGTCCCACTGCATCCCAAACCCACTGCCAAGGCCTACCCCCTCCAGGCCTTTGCCTTCTCTGACCTTTGATGGGAAATTCAAACTGTCCCCCAAGCCCCGCCCAGCTGCCCTCCCCCAGGAGGCCTCTCACACCTGCCTCCTCCTTTCCACCAGCTCCTTGTCCAGCCCGTGGCTTCACCACCACCCACTGTCTGCTGACATGTATGGTCCTCAGCACCTCTGTGCCCTCCTCCAACTTCCTCACCCTAGTAAAGCTGCAAATCGAGTCCTGGAAGTCCACCTGCAGCAGGTTGCCCAGCCCAGGCAGGGGCATGGGGCCTGGGGGTAGCATGGGGCCCAGCATTGGCGCCAGTGCATCAGGTCCACCAGGAGCAGGAAGATGGCCAAGGACGCAGCCAGGGGCCGCACTGTATCCCAGGTCAGCAGCGCCATGGCTGCCTCAGTGCACACTGCGCTCCTCTGGACACACTGGCGCCCCTCACCACACCACGCACCAGGACCAGGCCAGGCAGGCCTCTCTCACCAACCCTGAGGGTTAGACCAGCCTGGGCCCTCTTTATAAAGGGAGCTGAGACTGGCCTTTGTCCTCTGCCCTGAGCCTACCTGTTGCGATGACTTTTCTGCCAGAGGGTGCAGTGAAGGGACACAGAAAGTCAGTGGAAGGGGCCCACAGAAGTCCTGTCCCACCTCCTCTTCAGGAGCTTGTCTCAGGTAGGAGGGGAGAAAGGGGAAATCCCCACCCTCAGCCTGACTCTGCAGCATGGTACAGGCTCCGAGGAGGAAGCAACATCTTTGTACTTGATCCTGCCACCCACCTGTCACATTAGGCTCACACTCCCTAATGTGGTCACAACCTCGTCCCCAGAATATGAGCTTGCTTTCCCATATCTCACCAGCCTCCTCCTGAGAGACCTTCCCCTGGGAGGTTGTTGGCACTTGCCTGATGATGAGAGGAACCACGACAGCAGGGGGTGGCAGGGAGACAGAGGGGGCTGAGGTTCTCCATTTGCACCTGGCACCTCACACTGCACACTTGACAGACACAGACACGCCTAATCACACACAACCACTCACCCATTTCCAGATTCTTACCCTCATGCTAACACATGCGCACACACACAGACCACCACACAGAGATCTACACACCCACAATGCCACCCACACTCAGAAAACACCCATATGAACACACAAACTCACACTTGCACAAGAAATGCACGGATTCTCTCTCTCTCACACACACAGACCCAGCACCAAGTGCCCTGGTTCTCAGCGAGGCCCCTGGATGCCTGGGTGGGACCTCTCCTGGTGGAGGCCGCTCCCTGAGAAGCTCAGAGTTCTCACCCGGCTTTCAGCACAGCCCAGATTCCCAGGCTCTGGTGTAGCCGTGGTAAGTTGAACTCTGGGACTCAGGTGGCAAAAGATTCTTCTCTAATCTCCACATTTACCCTGACTGGACGGCTGCTGGAGCCCAGAGGCCCTTTCCCAAGCTTGTCACATCCTCCAGTCGCTTCCTGAGAGATATTGTCATCCCACTGCTTTCTGGCCTCTAACGGCTTCTGATTAGAAATCTGATGTGAATGTCATTGAGGACAGATCCTTTGCTCACGATGAGGCGCGTCTCTCATCTTTCTTGCTGCTTTCAAAGTTGTCTGTGTCTCTTGATGGTTTGATTATGATGTGTGTAGGTGTATCTCTGTATCCTACTTGGAGTTCACTGAGCTTCTTGGATGTGTGGATCAATGCTTTTCATCAAATCTAGGGAATATTCAGTTTTCAGTATCTCTTCAAATATTCCTGCTAGTCCTTTACTTCTCTCTTCTTCTGCTAGGTCTCCTGTTACGTGTATGCAGTTTGCTTTGTGGTCCTTCAGAAGTTTCTGAATCTCTGCTCATTGTTCCTCATTCTTGTTTCTGTTCCTCAGGCTGGATCAGCTCAGCTGACCTGTCCTCATGTTCACTGATTTTTTGTCTCTTTGTTCAAATCTGATCTTGAGTCTTGTAGTGAATTTTAATTTCAGTTACTGCACTGTTCAACAACCGAATTTCCACTTGGTCCTTTTTATAGTTTCTATCATTACAGATATTCTTTCATTGGTGAGGCCTCATTCTCCCACTTTCCTTTGGTTCTTTAGACATCTTTCATTTAGTTCTGTGAACATGTTGAATTAGCTGATATGCAGTCTGTGTTCAGCAACCCCACAGTCAGGGACAGTTTCCAACAACTGCCTTTCTCATGCGTAGGGGCCATAATTTCTTGTTCCTTTGCATGTCTTGTAATTTTTGGTTGAAAACTGGACATTTCAAATGAGATAATGTGGCAACTCTCTAAATCAGAATCTCTTTGCTCCCTAGGGTTTGTTGTGGTGGTTGTTTGCTGTCGTTGTAGTTGTTTCTTTGCTTAGGGACTTTTCTGATCCTATTGTATAGATTCTATTCTAATCTAATTCTGATTCTATAAAGTATCTATTCTGTGTCATGAGTGGCCACTGAAGTCTCTACTCAGTTAGCATGGTCAGCTAGCTGACTTGCCCAGCTGATTGGTTAGAGATTTCCTTAAATGTCTAGGACCAATAACTTGCCCAGTCTTTGCTGCACAGGGGTGCTCACTTTGTGTTGGGACATGCTTTCAACACGCATCTAGGTGCTGAATTTGCAACTTTCCCTCAGCCTTCACTTCCTGTTTGTGCAGAAACTTAAGGTCAGTCAGAGGTGAAAGCTTAGGGCCCCCTGGGTCTTTCCTGAGCTTGCATACAGCTGCACACAGCCCTACACATGTGCATGGCCTCTTAGATTCCCAGGAATGTGTCAGAGATTTCAAAGCCCCAGTAGACACCGCATGCCCCAGCTTTTCCTTTAAGCTTTGTGGTTAGTGTATCATTTGCCCCAACGGGTATCTGTTGCATTGGGCAGATTTGGTTTTCAGCAGCGGCCTTTGATTACTTTCATCAAACTCTCCTGAGAAAAGGCTGTTTGCACTAGTGGAGCTCTCAGGTCACATACAGACAGCCCTGCAACCGGGATCTTCCAGGGAACCCCCAGCCAAGTAAAATAGTGACAATTCTTTGGGAAAGAGGCTTTGAAAATGCTCCTGCACCATGGGCTCCCTAGGAGGCTTCCCTGGGAGTGTGGGTGGATATTTTCAAGGTTACTACTGAGCTCGAGAGTGGAGGATACAATCAGACAGGTGGAAATGACACAAAGCTTGCTTTCCATCCTGAGATTCAGCCATCTCTCTTGAAAAAATTTCTCGGTGGCTGTGAACTTTTGACTAATTCCCAGACTTCTGAAAAAGTATCTGATCATTTTGCCAGTTTTTTCGTCACTCTTCTGGAGTGGCCACTTTCAGAGTTCTACCATTTATGCTAATATCACCACCCTCCTGAGGGATGTCTATGAGACCTTAGATGTCTTATAATGTCTCCACTCATATTTGAGTAATAGTTCAGCTGGGTATAGAATTAGAGATTGGAAATAAGTTTCCTGTAGTGTTTTGAAGACATTTCTCACTCTCTTCTACCTCAAGGGTTGGTGGTAAGAGGTCTGATGCCTCTTGAATTCCTAAAACTGAGACGTCTTTATTTTTTATAACTCTCCAAGTCTTTGCCTTCTTGTTGTGGTCACCAGCAAAGGCAGAAGAGATTACCCACTCAAATCTGATTGAGATCTGGACTGTTGACACCATTCATTCCCTCAATGAGTCAATGAAAAGCTTGACTATATGCATCATTGAGGGGTCTGGGCAGAGCAAGACTGGCATCTCAAGCAGGTTGAAAATGGCTTGAGAGAGACAGGAAAGGAGACTGGCCTGGATATTTACTGTGGTTTGGTGATGGGCTGGGGTCAGGGCTCGCTTGTGTGAGGAGAAAGTTTGTGGTTTGAAACTCTAGTAGAGACCAAAGGAGAGAGCACCAGGGATATTTCATCAGCTGGTCCAGATGTGAGGGACAAGGGAAGAGACAGAGGTGATGCTTAAAAGTTGTCAGAAGTCAAACATCAAAAAATGTAGTCACACGCCTCAGAGTCCGGAACAATCCCAGATAGCCAGATGCTCCAACCTTCCTGAATGAGCCTCTGCTGCCTCCTGCTGCCTTCCTGGTTGGTAGGAACTTGAGTCCACTCCCCTGTGGCTGGAGGATTTTTATGCTCCCTTGGCAGTGAGGGGTCCCTTGGCCCTAGGGAGAAGTCCTCCCAGCAAGGGTCCCACAGGCATGCCTGCTTGTGCTTTTTAGAGGCCTCCCAGGTGGAGAGCGAGGAGGAAAGGCCTTATGACTAGGTCCCCAGCTTCTGTGAAAGCTCTGGCTGGGCTGGGTCCCAACCTCTGACATCCCCAAGACTGAAACCAAGGATAAAGTATCAATAAATCCACAGAGATGCTGCCACTGCAGACCCACCTGCCTCCTCTCAGGGTCCTTATATCTTCACAATCCCAGTGGGGCACCATCCACACTCCCTGTCCCAACAAGCTTCAGGACCCCCACCTGCCACCAAGCACTGACTCAATAGTGGATACTCTGGAGAAGCTGCAGGGGGCCCTGACTGGTTTTCTGACTCAGTGTCAAGAGACAGACGAAGTTCTGTGAGCAATGAGAGCTTGGGGAGCACCCTAAGGGCACTTAGAAGACACTGGTGGGACCCAGTCAGGGATGCTGTTGGGTGGGGTCTCTGGAAAAACAGGCCAGGAGTGCCTGCTTCTGCCCTAAGTGTCTGTGGTGCACAGCTGTTACCTAAATGCACCAGTGGGTCTACCTAAGACTCAGGTAAGCAGATAGTCATTAGAAACCCTTGGGCAGTGCCCAGGTGCTCAGTCCAGAGCCCGTCAACTGTGGGTGTGGGGACAGTATAAAAGATGGCAGTACCTACCCTGGACCGGAGCTCCAGGCTGACAAGGTCACAGCTCCAGAGACAGAGCAGGAACACAGGACTCAACGGCCATCTGATATACTATTTCATTTGCTGAAGGGGATACAGAAGCCCAGGGCAGGAAGGGAAGGCCCAGGGCCACAAAGCAGCAGGAGGAGAGTGTCCTCCTCTAAGGTTTCTATGTGACCTCCTTCTCCTCTGGGCACCCCACTGTCACATGGGTCCGAAGTTGACTCCTGCCCAAGGGCATGCCTGTGGCCCACAGATCTATTCCCTGCCCCTGGCCAAGCCTCATGAGAGCCCAGAATTCATGAGCCACTCAGAGGACAGTGCCCTGTGTTGGATCTCAGACCAGTGTCCACCTGCAGCTACAGCTTGGCCATGAGCAACTTCTACTGGGCAGCTGCCTATTACCATTTCTGAGGGGCTGGGAAAGGGAGACCATCCTATTCTGGGGTATCTGAGAGGCTCAAGGAGGTGCTCACTCCTGGACTGCCATCAGGCTTCCCAGGTTGGGCACTGGCACCTGAGGACTGAACCTGGGTATAAACCTGGCACATCCCTTCCTAGCCATCCCTGAATTCCCCACGCATTGGGCTGTTGAAGATGAAGCAGGGCAGCAGGCCTGATGGTGCTCGCTGAGCTCCTGGCCCGCGGCGGGTGGATGGAGGTGGGCCTATGATATGGGCATCCAGGCCAAGTGAGTCCTTTGCAGTAAAGGGTAAAATGAGAAAGTTTGGAGGATTCAAATACTGCACCTTGTTAAGAAATGACTGGCCCCTGACCAGCCCCTGGGAGATGACCTTTAGCTCTGGGAATATTCTGCTGGATAACAATGTCTTTGTTTTCTTGGCGCCTCAGGCCTTGCCATATCATTCATGCCGTAAATGTGACATGTGGTGGGGACCTTGCATCTCCCTGTGCCTGTCTGGCCTCTGGAGGGGCTGGAGACTTAGTCATTCCTGTCAGGCACGCAGGTGCCCCATGCCTGTGACATCAACCTCAATAGATCCCCTGGATGCCAAGGCTCCGCTGCACTTCCCTGACTGGCAATATTCTGTGCTTGTGTCACTCATTGTGGCTGGTTGTACATATGACTGCCCTGGAAGAGGACAAATGCAAACCTGTGCCAGGATCCCATGTGTCTCTGTCTGTCTGTCCTGGGCGTCTTTTACCTTTGCTGATTTGAATATGTATTCTTTCATTGTAATAAACCATAGCTCCTATAGACAGAATCTCTGTGTCTCCCCTAAATTCACGTTTGAAACCTAATCCCCAGGGTGATAGTATTTGTTAGAGAGGCTTTTGGGAGCTGATTAGGTCATGAGGATGGAGTCCTCATGAATGGGATTGACACCCTTATAAAAGAGAACTTGGAGAGATCCCTTGTCTTTCCCATCAGATGAGGATGCAATGAAAAGCTGACTGTCCAGAAACAGAAAGTGGGTCCGCATTAGACATCAAATCTGCCAGAGCCTTCATTTTGGACTTCCCAGACTTCAGAACTGTGAGGAACAAATGTTTGTTGTTTATAACCCACTCAGTCTATCGTATTTTGTTCAAGCATCTCAAACAAACTAAGACAATAACCATGCAAATAACGGATTAATGAAGTCAGTGAGTCCTCCAGCAAATCATTGAGCCTAGGATCGTCTTTGGGCTCCCAACTCAGCTGGCTTCAACAGTGGCATTCATTAGAATAACCGTGACTCACTGGAACATGGCGAAGGCATAGTTTGGGAAAAGGAAGAATGCTGTGTGGTCGTAGACCATCCTTCACTCCCGAATGGTTTCTGCATCACTTGTGGGATGATGCAGCAGCTGCACTGTGGTGTGTTACTGGAGGTAGAAGCTACCTATGGAATTGGGAACTGATAAGGCTAACCTCCAAGGGGTTGGCCACTGATATGTAAGGAAATGAAAAAAAAAAAAAGAAACACCAACCTGAGAAGCAGGCCTATATACAATCCAGTGGTTATTTCTATACATAATTAGCTAAAACAGAAGTAAAGGAGAGGCTGGGGCTAGATGCTGACACTGCACCAAGCTCGTTTTTCATCTGGTTGGATTGTGTCAGGGATGCCCCAAAAGGGAAAAATCATGCTGAGACATATGCATCTCTATGACTTCTGAGCATCAAGAATGTAGTCAAGTGGGGGCAGGGCAAAATCAGGAGACTACTGAAAACTTGCCTTTATCTTCAGAGGGGGTTATTCCCCCCCTCCTTTAAATGCCATGTGGAACTTTCCAGATGAAGAGGCTGATGTGCTGCCTATGCATGCAAGCCATGCTGGATTGACTTGAGAATGATCAGGATATTCGTCCACCACAATCTAGAGGTCATTAACAGATTGAAAACTGGAAAATTCACAAATATGTGAAAATTAAACAATACACCTAAAAAACCCAATGAGCCAAAGAAGAAATCACAAGAGAAAGTACAAAATACCTTGAGATGAATGAAAATGACAGCACAATATACTAAAAATTATGGAACCCCGCAAAAGTGATCTTCAGAGGGGAGTCTGTAACTGTAAGTGGCTACATTAAAACAGATCTCAAATCAATTACCTAACTCTACACCTTAAAGATCTGGAAAAAGAAGAGCAAACAAAACCCAAAGCTAAAAAACAAAGGCAATAATCCAGAGCAGAGATAAATGAAATGGAGACTACATCAATAGTAGAGAAAATCCATCAAACTGAAAGTTGGTTCTTCAAAAAGATCAACAAAGCTGACAAGCCTTTAACTAGGTGGACTAAGAAAAAAAGAGAGACGACTCAAATTGCTAACATCAGAAATGAAAGTGGATCTATTACTACTGATTCTACAGAAATAAAAAGCGTTATAAGGGAGTACTATGAACAACTGTATGCCAACAAATTGAATAACCTATTGATGAAATGGACACGTTCCTAGAGACACAAAAGTTACCAAGACTGAATCATAAAGAAGCAGAAAATCTGAATAAACTTTTAATTAATAAGGAGATTGAATGAGTAATCAAAATTTCCCGACAAAGAAATGCCCTGGACCTCATGGCCTCACTGTTGAATTCCACCAAACACCAATCCTACTCAAAGATTTGCACAAAATGGAAGAGGAGGGAACGCTTCCTAACTCATTCTAGGAGGCCAGCATCACCCTGATATCAAAGGCAGAGAAAGAGACCACAAGAAAAGAAAACTGCAGACCAATATCCCTCATGAACATTGTGCAAACGTCCTCAAGAAAATACTAGCAAATCAAATTGAACAGCATATTAAAAGGATTATATAAGTGGGAAAGGGTTATGACCACTTGTATTATTGGAGTTTATTAACGGAATTCAAGAAGGATTCAACATATGAAAATTGATCCACATTGTACGCCAACATAACAGATGAAGAACAAAAACCACATGATCACCTCAACTGATGCAGAAAAAGCATTCGACAAAGTTCAGCATTCTTGCATGTTAAAAACACTCAGCAAACTAGGAATAGAATGAAACTGCATCAACAGAACAAAAGCCATATATGAAAAACCCACAGCAAGCGTGACACTCAATGGTGAAAAACTGAAAGCTTTTCCTTTGACATCAGGAACAAAGACAGGATGCCCATGTTTGCCAATTCCACTCATCAGAGTACTGGCGGTTCTAGCCAGAGCAATTAGGAAAGAAAAAGAAATAAAGGGCATCCAAACTGAAAAGGAAGAAATAACGTTATCTCTGTTTGCTGATGATATGATCTTGTATGCAGAAAAACCTAAAGATGCCACCAAAAACCACATTGGGACTGGTCAATACATTCAGTAAAGTAGCACGATACAAAATCAATGCACCAAAATCACTAACAATGAACAATCCGAAATTGAAACTGAGAAGACAACTTGATTTACAATAGGATCAAAAAGAATAAAACACCTAGGAATTAACTCAATCAAAGAGGTGAAAGACTTGTACCGTGAAAACTACAAAACATTGCTGAAAGAAAGGAAAGACACAAGGAAGTGGAAAGACCTCTATGTTCATGGATTGGAGGACTTGATATCGTCAAGACGTCAACACCACTCAGAACCGTCTACAGATTGAACGTGATCCCCATCAAAACCCCAATGACTTTTTTGCAGAATTAGAAAAATCAATCCTAAAATTCATATGGAGTCTCAAATGACTCCAAATGGCCAAAACAATGTTGAAAAGGAGTAAAACTCATACTTCCTCATTTCAAACTCACTACAAAGCTACAGTAATCAACACACTGTGGCAGTGGCATAAAGACAGAGACATAGACCAACGGAAGAGAACAGAAGGCCCGGAGACAGACCCTCATCTATGGGCCAATGATTTCGACACGGGTGCCAACACCATTGAATGGGGAAAGGACAGTCTTTTCAACAAATGGTCCTGGGAAATCTGGATATCTTAACGTGAAAGAATGAAGTCGGACCTTCACCTAGCACCATATACAAAAAATTAATTCAAAATGGATCAATGGCCTCAATGTAAGAGCTAAAACTAGAAAATTGTTGGAGGAAAACATCGGAGAAAAGATTCTTAATGTTGGGTTTGGCAGTGATTTCTGGATATGACACGAAAGACACTGGAAAGAAAAGAAAAAGTAGACAAATTGGACTTGATGAAAATTAAAAAAATTTGCGCATCAAAATATGCTATCAACAGAGTAAAAAGCCAACCTACGTAATGAGAGAAAATATTCGCAAATTGCATTCAATCACATGTCGCTTAATGACGGGGACACGTTCTGAGAAATGTGTTTTTAGGTGATTTTCTCATTGTGTAAACATCATAGAGTGTACTTACACAAACCTAGATGGTATGGCCTCCTACACATCTAGGCTATATGGTACTTATCTTACGGGACCACCATCATATGTAGGGTCCTTTGTTGACTGAAATGTCATTAGGCACCACATGACTGTATCAGATAAGAGATTAATGTCTAGAATATATAGAGAATTCCTAAAACTCAAAAACAACAACAATAACAACAAAACGCACAACCCGATTGTAAAATGGGCTTGAAGAGACATTTCTACAAAGAAGATATACAAATGGACAATAAGCACATGAAAAGATGCTCAATGTCCCTCATCTTTCTGGAAATGCAAACCAAAACCACAATGAGAGAACACCTCACACCCATTAGACTGACTACTATCATCAAAACAGAAAAAGCAAGTGTTGACGAGGACGTGGAGATTCGGAACCCTTGTGTACTGTGGGTGGGAGTGTAAAATGGCGCAGCTGCCGTGGGAAAAAGTCCCGGGGTTATATATCCACAAACTGAAAGCAGAGTCTCAGGGAGATACTTTTACTCCATGTTCATAGCAGCATAATTCACCATAGCTGAAAGGTGGAAGCAACCCAGTGTCCATCCACGGAGGAAGGGATAAGCAAATGGGGTGTATAAATACAATGGAATAGTATTTAGCCTTCAAAAGGAAGGAAATTCTGACACATGGTACAACATGGCTGAAGCTTGAGGACATCACGCTAAGTGAAGGAAGTCAGTCACTTATCACACAAATACTCTATGATTCCTTGCATATGAGCTCCCTAGGAGTCAAATTCACAGAGACAGAAAGTAGAATGGTGGTTGCCAGGGGCTACCGGGAGGGGGTAGGGGGAGTTACTGTCTAATGGGGACAGAGTTTCAGTTTTGTAGGATGAAGAGTTCCGGAGACGGATGGCGGTGACGTTTGCACAATATCGGTACTTAATAGCATTGCATTGTACACTCAAACATGATTAAGATGGCAAATTATATGTTGTGTGCATTTCCCCCCTAAACACACAAAATGTAGTGACAAATATGAGCATTTTCCTGTAGGAGCCAAAAACCAGGGTGGGGGCCTGTGCAGTGAAAAATTTACTCCGTAGAATTGGGATTTTAATCCCTGCACATTCCAGAAAAATGCCTGGCCCTTGACAAGCTCCTGAGAAACATGCCCTTTGCCCTTAGGATGACCTGCCTGTCAAGTGTCTCTGTACCTGTGGTCCCGGGTCACACTACACAGTTGATGTCAACAATGTGATTGATGGCAGGGCCTTGGGCCACACTGGTTGACCTTGAGAGAGGCTGGACACTGAGTAACTGAGGTCAGCCATGCGGCTCTCCGAGTCTAAGTGACTGACCCCAACAAAATCCCTGGAAACCCAGACTCAGGGGAGCCTCCCTGGTGAGCAAACTCTCTGCTTGTGTCACACATCACTGCTGGGAGAACTGAGCACTGTCTGCACAAATCCTCAGAGAGACAGCTGGAAGCTTGTGCCCACTCCTCCTGAACTCCACCAACCTGCCTTTGACCCCTGGTGATTCTGTCTGGATCCTTTCTCTGGAAAACCATAGCCGTGAGTATAAGAGCTGTTCTGACTCCCGTGAGTCCTCGCAGTGAATCCCTGAACCTGAGGGCGCTCCCCCAGCCCGGGATGGGCTGATTCCATCAGAAGCCCAATCACACTCCTCCTGCCCCTGACACCCAGGAGTCAAGAGTTGCATGGACTTAGTCACCAACCAGGGCAGCCACTGTTGGGTCTGGATGAGTGACTAGGGGTAAGCTGTCACCTTCTGAGCCTCAGTATGCCTGTGTCTCAAGTGGGGTGAAATGCCAGGTGAGGCTGGATCAAGGAGGGGTAGGGCTGCCCTGGGGAGGCTATTGAGGCCACATCACTGCCGGAGGCTGCTCAGGGGGCTCAGGTGGGACTCAAGCCAGGTTGGAGTCATCAGAATGGTTTATTGGAGATCAGGGCCCCCGTGAAGGAACAGGTTGGGGGCTTGGTGCCCCCTCTAGCGGGGCACAGCACAGAGCTGGTAGGGAGATGGGCTCACTACGGTGCCAAAGACACCGTGGTTGCTGGGGCGGGGCTGCCCAGCGGGCACCGAGAAGCTGAAGTGCTGCAGGAGGCAGGTGAAGAAGAGGAAGAGCTCCATGCGGGCCAGGGGCTCCCCGAGGCACGAGCGGCGGCCTGTGGGTGGGGATGGGGGTCAGTGAGCCTGGGGGCCTGGCTCCACGCCTCCAAGACTCCCTGGGAGGGGCAGCAAGCTGGGATCCCCACAGGCACCTGCTGAGAAGGGCATGAAGGCCTCCTGCTTGACGAAGTGGCCCTGGGCGTCAAGGAAGTGCTCAGGGTGGAAGCGGAAGGGCTTCTTCCAGACAGTTTCATCCTTCAGCACTGATGACAGGTTGGTGATGAGCGTGGTCCCCTGGCAGGAGATGCCTGGCATGGGTGGGGTCTGGGCTGGGGGGGGGGCCTGACCCCTGCCACCAAACATGTGTGGGCCACACTCTCTGCCTGGCACACACCTGGACTCTTTCAAGTTAATCTCAGCCCAAGAAACTTCCCAGCACCCTCCCTGTCCCCAGGGCAGAACCAAGTGACCTGCCTCCCTTGGCATCCCTCACTGCCACCTGTCCCTGCATGCCTCCAACACACTGCAGCAGATTTTAGTTGTCTTTTTCCCCAACACCCTACTGGGGCTCTGAATGGACAGGGTCGGCCCTGCCTCTCCTCATCCCCACACCCACCCAGGCTGGACAGTTGGCACCTGTGGAAATCATTAGGTGGCTTGGGTTCCAGTCCTGGCCCCACCTGGCAATGGTCATCCTGGGGCTCCCTCCCAGGGGGGCACGTGGAGCTGAGCTAGGCTGAGGAGGGCTGCAGGCCTACCTTGGGGATGAGGAAGCCCTGCACTCCAACGTCATGGGATGTCATGTGGGGCAAGCCAAGTGGGGTGATATCCCCAAAGCGCTGCACCTCATGGACCACAGCCATGGTGAAGGGCATGCGGGCCTGGTCCCCCATCTCTGGTCGCCGCGCCTGCCCTATCACCTCATCGATCTCCTGTTGGACACGACCTGGAGAGACGAGCGTCCTCACAGTGGTCACAACATAGGAGCCCCGCCCTCCTCCTGACTCCTGTGCAGGGGCTGTGCCCACGTGGAGGAAGAGTCGCTCTGATCTCGGAGCCAGGGCCCAGCCTCTGCTCAGTGCCTCTAGCGGCCAAACCAAGCTCAGGGCTCCCAGCTTGTCCCCCTCCTCCCTGGCCCATCCCACCAGGCCCCCAGGCTGGGCTCACGCTGCACATCCGGGTGCAGGATCATGAGCAGGAGGGCCCAGGCCAGCGTGGTCGAGGCGGTCACCATCCCAGCAATGAACAGGTCACCCACCACCAGGCGCAGGTTGTCATCATTGAAGCTGCTCTCCGGGTTCCCCTTGGCCTGGGCCATGCAGAGAGGGTGGGCTCAGGGGCAGAGAGAGAAAGCCCCCAAATCGCCTCTCACTCTGCACCCGTCAGTCTAACTGCCTGATTACTAGGGGATAATTAGGCCCCTCATTGCCCAGGCGCATCTCATGGGGCCCTCAACCTACTACCCCGTCCTTGTCCCTGTCACCTGACCTTCTCCACCTCATCCTGGAAAGCGTCAGTCAGGTCTCAAGGAGGCTGGGCCGGGTCCCGGTTCATCCTGTGCTCAGCAACCAGCTCATCCAGCTGGGCCATGAAGGCCCTCTGCCCAGGAAAGACCTTGGTGACCAGCCCCGGGATGTGCAGGAACACGGGGATCGCGTTCAGCACCTGTGTGGGTCAGAGATGCCAGGCCCTGAGTCCTCCCTGTGCTCAGGTGCTCACCAGGATCAGTGAGGGCCCAGGCAACTCCAGGGTGTCCCCACTATTGACCTGCTTCCTCCCTAAGTTCAGACCTCGACCTTTTCTCCTGCCCAGGGCCCAAGAAGGATAAAATTAAAATCTACATCTCATGGCTTCCAGTGAAGGAGCTAGAGGTTCCTTGGCTACCTCCTGGGCCCGCTGACCCAATACCCCTCTGTACAAATCCTCCTCCGCGGCGGCCCAGAGCGGAGGCCCCTCCACGGAGCTCGCCTGCAGGCTCCTTGTCTTCTTCCACCCCGCACCTGAGCCACGAAGCCGGAGTCCTCCTTCAGAATGTCCTCTGTCAGGTCCACGAGCTTGAGGAAGCGCAGATCTTTGCAGTCGAAGCGGTGCCCGAAGGTCAGGGAGGCGATCACGTTGCTCACCGCTTTATTCAGGAGGGCGTGGGGGCTGAAGGGACATCCTGGGATGGGACGGTGCAGGTCAGGGGGTCGCCTCCATCTCCTCTTCCCCAGCCTCCATCCCTGTCTCCTGTCCCTCAGCCCAGCACTCACCAGCCTGGTCGGCGAAGGCGGCACAGAGGCACGAGGCCTCCTCGGTCACCCACTGCTCCAGGGACTTCTTGCCCATGCCGAAGTTGCGCAGGGTGGACACGGAGAAGCGCCGCTGCTCCTGCCACATCTGCCCATAGTGGGCAAAGACCACCCCTGCAGGCAGGGCGGGCACGGGGCGTGGCTCGGCTGTGTCCCGGCTCTCCTCTGCGCGCACACCGAGCTCACTGGCTCCTCTGTCCTCTCCCTCAACTGCAGGACAGATCCCGGCCCTGCCACTTGTCCTGCTCTCATAGTCGCATCCCCTGTGTAGAAGGCCGTGCCCCTACTCCCGGCTCCTGTTCCAACCACAGTATCCACATCCACCCCTAGATCACCAAGTCTCGCCCACTTTACACGTCCTTCTGGTTGAGGACATGTCCCACCATCCACCCGCCCATATTGCACGCGGGTTCTCCCCACCGGGTGTAGGCCTTGGCCCTACTCTTGGCTCTGCCCACCGAGACCCCCTTCCGGTTCAGGGAAGGCCGGGGTCCGCAGACACTGACTCTATCCTCCTCATTTCCGCCCCTGAGATATCCCGTTCAAGAGCCCCATAGCCCGGGACCCGCCCACTCCCTGTGAGACCACGCCCTCCACCCCGCCCACATCACCTCCCAACCTTGGCACAGGCTTCTTCCTCAAACCGTGGCGCCTACAAATTCGCTGACTCTTCCCTGCACCGCGGGTACCCTACCCTGCCTCCAACTGGCCCTGCCGGGTCTCTGGTAGTTGCAGGCTCAGTTGCCACTGGGCCGGGATCCCCTCGCCTGCGCTTGCCTTCCGCATGAGGCCCGAAGCCCAGGTGCTGGAAAATGGGCTCAGGGGGGCGGTCGGAGGTGTCCTCGCCGCGGTGCACCAGCGCCTCGCGCATGGCCGCCAGCCCGTTGAGCACGACCACAGGCGTCCAGGCCAGCTGCAGGCTGAACATGTCCCCGAAGCGGCGTCGCAGCTGCAGGCCGGGGGCAAGGGCGTTGGAGAAGTCCTGCCGCTGCCAGGGGCCCACCCCAATCTCCTGGCAGAGCTTTGGGGAACAGGTGGGCTGCCAGCAGCAAGGGTTTGGAGGGACTTAATCTGGCCTCGTGACCCTGGAGGTCACATTCTCTATGGTTGAGGACCTCACATTGGAGCAAACCACTCAGCTATGACTTTGCAGAGGTTACCAACATTGTCAGAAGGCCAAGTTAGCATCCCATTTTACAGGTGAAGAAAATGAGGCCCAGGGTCTCACAGCAGCACAATATTTGAACCTGGTCACTGCCTCCTCTCAACCTCGATTTCCTGATTTAAATGGGGCTCATGACCAGCCTCCTCTCCCCAGTCTCAGGACCTGTCCTCCTGATGTCCTCAGAAGGGACTCAGGCTCACAGAACTTATGCTCGGTCCCACTGCATCCCGAACCCTCTGCCAAGTCCCACCCCCTCCAGGCCTTTGCCCTCTTTGACCTTTGACTGGAAAATTCAAACCGTCATCCAGGCCCTGCCCAGCTGCCCTCCCCCAGAAGGCCTCTCATGCCTGCCTCCTCCTTTCCACCAGTTCCTTGTCCAACCTGTGGCTTCACCACCACCCACCGTCTGCTGCTACGTGGGGTCCCCAGCACCTCTGCTGCCAAACCCCACCTTCCTCACCTGAGTAAAGCTGCAAACCGAGTCCTGGAGGTCCACCTGCAGCAGGTTGCCCAGCCCAAGCAGGGGCCTGGGGTCTGGGGGTAGCGTGGGGCCCAGCGTTGGCGCCAGTGCATCAGGTCCACCAGGAGCAGGAAGATGGCCACGGCCACGGCCAGGGGCCCCAGTGTCTCCCCAGTCAGCAGCCCCATACCTGCCTCAGTGCACACTAGGCTCCTCTGGACACACAGGCACCTAGGACCAAGCTAGGCTGGCCTCTCTCACCAACCTTGAGGGTTTGACCAGCCTGGGCCCCTTTATAGAGGGAGCTGAGACTGGCCTTTGCGCTCTGCCCTGAGCCTACTTGTCAGGACAACTGTTCTGCCAGAGGGTGCAGGGAGGGGCCAGCCAATGTTCAGAGCAGGGGGAGCCACAGAAGTCCTGTCCCTCCTCCTTCTCAAGGTGCTTATCCGGGGTGGGGGAGAAAGAGGAAGTCCCCGCTCTCAGCCTGACTCCCCAGCATCTCCCCCCGGTACAAGCTCTGAGGAAGAACCAGGGGTCTTTGGACTTGATTCTGCCACAGACGTGACGCATTAGGCTCACACTCCCTG
The DNA here is from genome assembly GCF_041296235.1 of Equus asinus. Taxonomy (NCBI): domain Eukaryota; kingdom Metazoa; phylum Chordata; class Mammalia; order Perissodactyla; family Equidae; genus Equus; species Equus asinus. The sequence goes on along the minus strand of NC_091793.1, from coordinate 19,712,416 downwards.
ATGTGGTCACAACCTCGTCCCCAGAACTCATCCTCACCTTCCCATTTCTCACCTGCGGGGTGAGCCCTCCCCCTTGTTGACTGAGTTGCCAGGAAGCTCAGGGTACCAGGGTGTCCTAGCATAGGATGTGACATTGCCCCCAGAGGAGTGGGCCTGCTTCCTCCTCAGTATCATTTGTCCTTGAACATTAGCTACTCAAACCATTTCTGGAAGACACAGGGATCAAAAGCAAGTGGCGCCGACGTAATTTCTTTACACCCTCATGGGCCTGCTGAGGACCACATGGAGTGGATTCCAGGGCCTCCCCCTTTGCCAGCCACTTCCCTCTCCCTGGGCCAGGTCCCCCTGCTCCAGCCCCATCCCTTCCCACCCTGACTCTGTGGTCCCTCAAGGAAAGATGCAAACCTCAGCACCACCCTGCCACATTGTGTGCCACCTCCCAGCTGGAACTGTGGCTCCCAGGCCCTCCTCTTGTTCAGCCTCTCGCCCCCTCCAAGCAGGGGGGTGAACACACCATGCCAGGGCAGGGCCACTGCTCACCAGCCTCAGCACCCACCTTCTTCAAATAGAAAAGAGGTGGGATTTGAGACTGAGTTTAAATCAGTGAAGCTGATGGGAAATCTGAGGCCTAAACCCACTCAGATGAAAAGGCAGAGGAGAACAGAGCTTAGGGAAGGGGCATTTCCCAGGAGGGATGAGGCTCCCTCACCCACCTCAGGGGTATGTGAGGCAAGCTCTCATCCTGGAAACAGCTGGAGAATTCTCTCCCCCAGAAGGAGCAGGGCCTGCTGCAGGAAATCCCCCTGCCCCCAGTGAGCCCCCAGTTTCCTCCCTCCCTCACTCCCTAACAGTAAGAGAACCAGCTTCTTCCCAGAGCGCCTCTGGACAACCCCCACTCAGAGATGGCCACCCAGAGATGGCTCCCCCGGGGCCGGGCCTCTTGGTATCGGCTTTGAAAGTTTGAAATTTCTGCTTGCTGTAAAAGCTGCTCCTCCCCTTCCAAAGTCTCACATACCCACTCTCCTCCAGGTTGGGGGCCAGAGAGTGTAGCCTGCTGGGGCGCAGTGGGCCTTCCTCAGTTTACCCGGCTTTCCCTGCATCTTTCCTTGCTCAGGCCTTGGACTGTGTTCCAGCCCCGCTGGACGTCCCATGTGCTGGGTGCTGGCGGGGCACTCGCAGCCTGGCGGGGAGATGATGGTGGGCCCCTGCTCCAAGGTGCTCATGCCAAGGGGAGGAGCAGGAAGGCAGAGAGCTGACAGGCCAGGCCAGCGGTGTGGGGACTGCCCTGAGGGTCATGGGGACACTGCCCCAGGCTGCAGCAGGACTCTCTGGGAAGAATTCCTGGAGGACTTTGGCTGGCTTCGCACTGCAAGCCAAGGTGACCTGGCGGTGGGACCAAAGGGCAAAGTCCTGTGCAGGGGAGTGAGGGGAAGCATAAGGGAGCCATCTTGGTACTCTTGGCCGAGGACTGGACTGTGGGGAACTGAGTTTGCTGGACCTCGAGATGGCCAAGAGAACAGTTTTGAGGCCACGGAACAGACCAGGAGGGCAAGACCCACAGGCACCCTGGGAACTGCCTGGATCCAGCCTGTGGCCTCTCATTAGCCTCAGTTGTCCTGTGGGCAGCAACTTTCTACCCAGGACTGTCAAAGAATCAGGTGGTGCTGGTGGGGGGCAGGATGGTCTGAGTATTAGTGACACAGTGGCCTTGGATAAATTGTCTGTATCCACCCTTTGTTTTGAATGTGTCACGCCCTCCCAAGAAGTCACCCTAACATGGATATGAAGGGCAGGGACAGACATGCCTGTAATTCAGGCAGAGCACCCCGACTCTAGGAGCCTGTTGTCCAGGACAGCGCGGCCTTGAGGAAACCTCATGAGTACAATGAGCACACAGTACAACCGTGAGGCTGATGGCCTTTACAATCATTGTGCAATTGCAGCTCCCATTGATGAGGCACTCACGTGCCAGGCACTGCTGCTCACTCCACGTGTTCTCACCAAGCCCTGTAAGGCAGGTGGCTTTATGGTCCCCAAGGCATGGAGGAGACTGGGTCTCAGGGGTCACATCAGGAGGTGAAAGTCACAGAGCAGCATTTGGGACCATCTTAAACCACATGCTCTACCTCAACATAACAAAGGCTGTATATGACAAACCCAAAGCCGACATCATACTCAACATTGAAAAAGTGAAAGCTACTCCTCTGAGAACAGGAAAAAGACAAGGCTGCCCACTCTCGCCACTCAATATTCAGCATCGTACTTGAGGTTTTGGCCAGAAGAATTGGGCAAGAAAAAGAAATAAAAGGATCCAAATTGGAAAGGAAGAAATAAAACTGTCACTATTTGTGGATGACGTGATTCTATATATAGAAAACCCTAAAGACTCCATCCACAAAAGCTGTTAGAAATAAGCAACAACAGGAGAAAAGTTGCAGGGTACAAAATCAAATTACAAAAATCAGTTGTATTTCTATACTCTAATAATGAGCTAGCAAAAAGAGAACTCAAGAATACAATCACAAGAAAAAGAATAAAACATCTAGCAATAAATTTAACCAAGAAGGTCAAAGACCTGTACAGTGGGAATTGTAAGACATTATTGAATGCAGTAGAAGATGACGTCAACAAACAGAAAGACATTCCACGCACACGGATTGGAAGAATAGTCATAGTTAAAGCGTCCATATTACCTAAAGCAATGTACAGTCTCAATGTAATCTCAATCAGAATCCCAATGACATACTTCGTGGAAATAGAACAAAGAATCCTAAAACTTATATGGAACAATAAAAGACCCTGAAATGAAAGCAATCCTGAGAAAAAAGAACAAAGCTGGAGGTATCACAATCCCTGAATTCAAAATACACTACAAAGTATAGTGATCAAAACAGCATGGTACTGGCACAAAAACAGACACACACATCAATGGAGCAGAACTGAGAGCCCTGAAATAAAACCACACATCTATAGACAGCTAATCTTCAACAAAGGAGCTAAGAACATACAACGGAGAAAGGCAAGTCTTTCAACAAATGAAGTTGGGAAAACTGGACAGCCACATGCAAAAGAATGAAAGTAGATGGTTATCTGACACCATGCACAAAAATTAACTCAAAATGAATTAAAGACATGAATGTAAGACCTGAAACCACAAAACTCTTAGAGGAAAATATAGGCAGCACACTCTTTGACATCAGTCTTAGCAGCATGTTTTCAAATACCATGTCTATTCATGCATGGGAAACAAAAGAAAAAATAAACAAATGGGACTACATCAGACTAAAGAGCTTCTGCAAGGCAAAAGAAATCATCAACAAAACAAAAAACCCACCAACGGGAGAAAATGTTTGCAAATCATATATGTGACAAGGGGTTAATTTCCAAAATACATAAAGAACACATACAGCTCAACAACAGCAGAAAAACAACTCAATCAAAAATGGGCAGAGGATATGAACAGACATTGTTCCAAAGAAGATATACAGATGGTCAATAGGCACATGAAACGATGTTCAACATCACTAATTATTAGGGAAATACAAATCAAAACTACAATGAGCTATAACCTCACGCACATCAGAATGACTATAATTAACAAGACAAGAAATAACAAGTGTTGGAGAGGATGTGAAGAAAAGGGAACCCTCAGATGCTGCTGGTGGGAATGCAAACTGGTGCAGCCACTATGGAAGACAGTATGGATATTTCTCAAAAAATTAGAAACAGAAATACCATATGATCCACCTATCCCACTACTGCGTATTTATCCAAAGAACATGAAATCAACAATTCAAAGAGACTTACGCACCCCTATGTTCACTGCAGCATTGTTCACAACAGCCAAGACATCGAAGCAACCAAGTGCCCATCAACTGATGAATGGATAAAGAAGGTGTGGCATATATACAAACTGGGATACTACTCAAAGACAAAATCGTCCCATTTGCGACAATATGGATGGACCTTGAGGGTATAACATTAAGCAAAATAAGCCAGACAAAGACAAACATCGCATGATTTCACTCATATGTGGAAGATAAACAAACATATGGACAAACAGAACAGATTAGTGGTTTCCAGAGGGGAAGGGGGTTGTGGGGTGGGCGAAAGAGGTAAAGGGGCACATAAATATGGTGACGGATGAAAATTAGACTATTGGTGGTGAGCACAATGCAGCCTATACAGAAACTGAAAAATAATAATGTAAGCCTGAAATTTCACAATGTTATGAAACACTATGACCTTAATAAAATAATTTAAAAAGAAGAAAAAGACAAATTGGATGTCAGGAAAATTTTAAAAATTTGCACGTGAAAGACACTATCAACTGAGTAAAAAGGTAATGTATGGAATGGGAGAAAGTATTTGCAAATCATATACAGTCATGTGTCACTGAACAATGGGGACAGGTTCTGAGAAAGGTGTCATTAGGTGATTTAGTCGGTGTGGGAAAGTAAGAGTGTAGTTACACAAACCTAGATGGTATAGCCTGCTACACACCTTGGATATATGGTACTAATATTACTGTCGTGCGTGAGGTCTGTCATTGAGGGACATGTCATTATGTGGGGCATGACTGTGACAGATACAGCATTAATATCTACAATCTAGAGAGAACTCCTGAAACTCAAAACAACAACAAAACACACAACCCAGTTTCAGCATGGGCAAAGGACATGAATAGACAATTCTACAGATAAGATACAAATAGGGACAATAAGCACATGGAGAGATGCTCAACGTCACTCACGTTTTGGGAAGTGCAAATCAAAACTAGAATGAGATACCACCTCACGCCCATTAGAATGGCTACTGTCATCAAAACAGAAAATAGTTCTGGCGAGGACGTGGAGAATCGGAATCCCTGCGCACTGCTGGTGGGAGTGTAAACTGGTGCAGCTGCTGTGGGAAAGAGTCCTGGGTTATATATGCGCAAACTGAAAGCAGAGTCTCAAAGAGGTATTTGTGCCCCATGTTCACAGCAGCGTTATTCACAGTAGCTGAACAGTAGAAGCAACCTAAGGGTCCAACAACAGATGAAGGGAAAGCAAACGTGGTCTGTACATACAGTGGGAGATTATTGAGCCTAAAAAGGAAGGAAATTCTGACACATGGTACAACATGGATGGAGCTTGAGGACATCACGCTAAGTGAAATAACTCAGTACAAAAAAAAACAAATACTGTGTGATTCCACTAATGTTAATTCTCTAGAGGAGTCAAATTCACAGAGACACCAAGTTGAACAGTGGTTGCCAGTGACTATGGGGAGGGGCCACGGGGAGTTATTGTCTAAGGGGGACAGAGTTTCAGTTTTGCTGGATGAAAGAGTTCTGGGATGGATGGTGTGATGGTTCCACGATATGAGGACTGAAGACCATTGAACTGAACACTCGAAAATGATTAAGATGCCAAATTTTATGTTCTGTGTAGTTTACCACACACACACATAAAGTGTACATACTTATGTTGGTGTAGGAGCCGAAAACCAGAGAGGTGGTCTCTGCAGTGAAAGGTTTACGCAGTAGGTTTGGGATTTCAATCCCTGCACATTCCAAAAAACTGCCTGGCCCCTGACAAGTTCCTGGGAAACAGCCCCTAACTCCGAGGGATGACCTGCTTCACAAGGGTCTCTGCGTCTGGGGCGTGGGTCACACCACACAGTTCATGTCAACAATGTGATTGATGGCGGGGCCTTGGGCCACAGTGGTTGACCTTGAGAGAGGCTGGGGACTGAGTAACTGAGGTCAGCCATGCGGCTCTCCGGTCTAAGTGACTGACCCCAACTAAATCCCTGGACACTCAGACTCGGGGGAGCCTCCCTGGTGAGCAAACTCTCTGCTAGTGTCACACACCCCGGCTGGGATAACAGAGCACTGTCTGTACCAATCCTCAGAGAGACAGCTGGAAGCTTGTGCCTGCTCTTCCTGACCTGCACCTACGTGCCTTTGACCCCTGCTGATTCTGTCTGGATCCTTTCTCTGGAAAGACCAGAACCGTGAGTATAACAGCTGTTCTGACTCCCGTGAGTCCTTGCAATGAATCCCTGAACCTGAGGGCGCTCACCCAGCCCCGAATGGACTGATTCCATCAGAAGCCCATTCACACTCCTCCCGCCCCCTGACACCCAGGAGTCAAGACCTACGTGGACTTAGTCACCAACCAGGGCAGCCAGTGTTGGGTCTGCATGGGTGACTGGGGGTAAGCTGTCACCTTCTGAGCCTCAGGATGCCCATCTGTCAAATGGGGTCTGCCGGAGTCCTGCTCCAGCCAAGTCCAGGTTCCTGAGGGAGGGACAGAGTCGGCGCAGTGAAGGAAGAGACGTGAGACTTGAGTCGCTGCAATCAAGTCTGTCTTTACTGTGCACGAGTGTCGTTTTTATATTTTTCAGGATTAGTACAGAAATAGCTCTACAAATATTCTCAGAGAGATAAGGAGATACAAAGCGCGCACAAGAATATTTATTAGCATTCCGTTCTATAGAGCATAAGGTTAATGATCGTCCTCTCCGCAGTTGATTATTATTTATTGTCCCTAAGCTAAAAGAGATAGGTACCCTGACATCTGTTGTAATTCATGGTAAAGTTAAATCAAAGAGAGAAGGTCCAGACCTCCGGACAGGACAGCATTCCGTCTGTTCACGTCCTGGGGGAGCTACCCCTGCCTCCATCAATCATCTACGTCATTAGTGTAGATGGTTAATGGGAACAAAAGGCAACTCCCAGGTATCTTATCCCCAGGGCTACGTGCCTTCTCAGTGGGTAGTTAAAATTCTTTACATCCCCGCAACCCTTAGGGGGTGAAAGCATTCCTTTGTCTTTCAGGAGGTAGGGCTAATTGTCCCTTGAGCACACTGCACAGAGCAAATATCATTTTGCTAGTAAGGTATCAGGCTGAAAAGCTAAGTTAAACTAAGTATCGTCAAGAATAAAAAGCAGAAACAAGTATAGTCATAAGCTTGATAGAAAGCATGCATACATTTCAGGAAATATCAGGGGTGTCGCCCGGCCATTCTTCACCGAGGGGCGTCCCTGCGCCCCTCGGCCCTTCTCAGCCCGGACCCTGTCACAAGGCTGTATAGGCGTTGGTAACATGGCTCCCAGCAGGGTCAAATGCCAAGTAAGGCTGGATCAGGAAGGAGTAGGAACTCAGCCTGGGGAGGCTGCTGAGGCAGCATCTCTGCCAGAGGCTGCTCAGGGGTCTCAGGTGGGACTCAAGCCAGGTTGGAGCCATCAGAATGGTTTATTGGAGATCAGGGCCCCCATGAAGGACACGGTTGGGGGCTTGGTGCCCCCTCTAGCGGGGCTCAGCACTAAGCTGGTAGGGGGATGGGGAGACCACGGTGCCAAAGACACCGTGGTCGCTGGGGCGGGGCTGCCCAGCGGGCACCGAGAAGCTGAAGCGCTGCAGGAGGCAGGTGAAGAAGAGGAAGAGCTCCATGCGGGCCAGGGGCTCCCCGAGGCACGAGCGGCGGCCTGTGGGTGGGGATGGGGGTCAGCGAGCCTGGGGGCCTGGGCTCCACGCCTCCAAGACTCCCCTGGGAGGGGCAGCGAGCCGGGCTCCCCACAGGCACCTGCTGAGAAGGGCATGGAGGCCTCCTGCTTGACGAAGCGGCCCTGGGCGTCAAGGAAGTGCTCGGGGTGGAAGCGGAAGGGCTTCTTCCAGACGGTCTCGTCCTTCAGCACCGATGACAGGTTGGTGATGAGCGTGGTCCCCTGGCAGGAGACGCCGGGCATGAGTGAGATCCAGGCTTGGGGAAACCTGGACCCCTGCCACCAAACATGCATGGGCCACACTCTCTGCCTAGCACACACATGGACTCTTTCAGTCATTAAAACACAAGGAGATCGCAGCACCCTCTCTGTCCCCATGGAAGGGCCGAGTGACCTGCCTCCCATGGAAGCCCTCACTGCCACCTGTCCTGCATTCACGGGCTCCTCCAACAAACTTGGGCACATTTTAGTGTTTCTTACCCCCACCCCAACCCTGAAACTTGGGCTGAGTGTACACTGCTGGCCTGGCCTCTACTGCATCCCCACATCCACCCAGGCTGGACAGTTGGTGCCAGTGGAAATGAGAGTACGTGGCTCAGGTTCCAGTCCTGGCCCCACCTGGCAATGGCCATCCTGAGGCTACCAGGGGACAGATGGAGCTGAGCTGGGCTGAGGAGGGCCGCAGGCCTACCCTGGGGATGAGGAAGCCCTGCACTTCAATGTCACGGGATGTCATGTGGGGTACACCCAGTGGGATGATGTCCCCAAAGCGCTGAACCTCGTGGACCACAGCCATGGTGAAGGGCATGCGGGCCTGGTCCCCCATCTCTGGTCGCCGCACCTGCCCTATCACCTCATCGACCTCCTGTTGGACACGGCCTGGACAGACAAGCATCACCACAGTGGTCAGAACCCAGGGGGCTGGACCCCGCCCTCCTCCTGACTCCTGTGCAGGGGCTGCACCCACATGGAGGAGAAGGTCACTCTGACCTGTGAGCAGGGCCCAGCCTCTGCTCAGAGCTCCTGGTGGCCAAACCAAGCTCAGGGTCCCCAGCCTGTCCCTCTCCTCCCAGGCCCATCCCACCAGGCCCCCAGGCTGGGCTCACGCTGCACATCCGGGTGCAGGATCATGAGCAGGAGGGCCCAGGCCAGCGTGGTCGAGGTGGTCACCATCCCGGCAAAGAACAGGTCAGACACCACCAGGCGCAGGTTGTCATCATTGAAGCTGCTCTCTGGGTTCCCCTCGGCCTGGGCCATGCAGAGAGGGTGGACTCAGGGACAGAAGGAGGAAGCCCCTCAGTGGCCTCCCACTCTGTACCAATCAGCCTGGATACCTTATCACTGGGGGATAATTAGGCCCCACCTTACCTGGGCTCACCTCATGGGCCCCTCAACCCACCACCTGTGTCCCTGGCGGCGCACCTTCTGCACCTCGTCCAGGAAGGCGTCAGTCAGGTCTCGGGGAGGCTGGGCCGGGTCCCTGGTCATCCTGTGCTCAGCAACCAGCTCATCCAGCTGAGCCATGAAGGCCCTCTGCCCAGGAAAGACCTTGGCGACCAGCCCCAGGATGTGCAGGAGCACGGGGATCGCACTCAGCACCTGGGAAGGCCATAGATGTTGGCTCCTGGGTCCTCCCTCTGTTCACGTGTTCACCTTGGACAGTTAAGTCCCAGCCGCTCTGCTCCCAGGGTGTCACTATGACCTGACTTCTCCTTAATTCCATACCTCTACCCTCTCTCATGCCTGGATCCCAGAAGGATAAACCTAAAATCTACATCTCATGGGTTCCAGAGGCTTCCACTGAAGGAGGTAGAGGTTCCTTAGCTCTCTCCGGCCTGATAACCCAACACCCCTCTGTACAAATCCTCCTTCCTGAAGTTCCAGTGCAGGGTAGAGGCCACCTCCCCGGAGCTCACCTGCAGGGCTCCTTGGCACGCCCCCTCCACCCTGCACCTGGGGCACGAAGCCTGACGCCTCTTTCAGAAAGCCCTCCATTAGGTCCAATATCTTGAGGAAGCACGGGTCTTTGTACCCGAAGCGGCGCCCGAAGGTCAGGGAGGCGATCACGTTGCTCACCGCTTTATTCAGGAGGGCGTTGGGGCTAAAGGGCCTTCCTGGGAGGGGACGGTGCAGGTCAGGGGGTCGCCTCCATCTCCTCTTCCCCAGACTCCACCCCTGTCTCCTGGCCCTCAGCCCAGCACTCACCGGCCTGGTCGGCGAAGGCGGCACAGAGGCACGAGGCCTCCTCGGTCACCCACTGCTCCAGGGACTTCTTGCCCATGCCAAAGTTGCGCAGGGTGGACACGGAGAAGCGCCGCTGCTCCCGCCAGATGTGCCCACGTTGGGCAAAGATCACCCCTAGGGGCGGGGCGGACGTGGGCGTGGCTCAGCTGTGCCCGGCCCCGCCTGTGCGCGCACATTTTGCTCAAAAGTGCTGGTCTGCCATCCTCTTTGCTACAGGTCGGATCTGGGCCCCGTTCCCCGCCCTTCTCTGCCCGCCGGTTTGGTGAAGGCGTGGCACCTGCTCGGACAGCCTGGCCCCTGTTCCGCCCGTTCTAACCTTGTTCTCCTTGCCACCAAATCGCGCCCACACTACATATCCTTCTGGCTGGGGACAGGTCCCAGCCTCTGCCCTCCCACATTGCTCGCCAGCTGTCCCCACCGGGACAGATCTTGGTCCTGCTCTTGCCTCTGCCCACCGCGACTCGCTCCCTTTCACGGAAAGTCTTGGCCCGCCCCCTACCCCGCCCACACTGACTCCATTCTCCTCCTTCCCGCCCACCCGGACGTCCCCTTCCTGCTCCCAATGGCCGGACCCGCCCACTCGCTTAACGCCCCGCCCACAGCTGCCTCCCAACTCTTGCTTGGCACAGACTCCTTCCTCCACCTGCCGCCCCTACAATTTCGTTGTCTGTTCCCTGCACCGCAGGTCCACCACCCTGTAGCCACTTGACCCTGCCGGGTCTCGGGTCACTGTGGGCCCCGTCCCCGCCGGGCCGCTGTCCTCCCCTCCTCCTCTTACCTTCCGCGTGCGGCCCGAAACCTAGGTGCTCCATCACCGGCACACGTGGGCGGTCGGAGGTGTCCTCGCCGCGGTGCACCAGCGCCTCGCGAATGGCCGCCAGCCCGTTGAGCACGACCACGGGCGTCCAGGCCAGCTGCAGGCTGAACACGTCCCCGAAGCGGCGCCGCAGCTGCAGGCCAGGGTCAAGGGCGTTGGAGAAGTCCCGCCCCACCCTAAGCTTTGAGACGCAGTCTCCTGGCTCTAGTCTTGGGGAATCCCGAGCCGCAGCAGCGATGGGGTGCCAGGAATTTACCTGGCCTTGTGACACTAGGGATCACAACCTGTATGGTGAAGGACATCACGAAGTATCCGACCACCTAGCCACGACTTTACAGAGGTCACCAACATTGTCGGGTGGGCTAAGCTAGCATCTCGTTTCATAGGTGAAGAGAGTGACGTTCACAGAGATCAGTGGTGGCCCAAGGTCTCATAGCAGCAAAAGCTTTGAACTTTGTCACTGTCCCCTACAACCTCAATTTCCTGATTTCAGTGGGGTTCAGGTGGTGGACCTGCGGTGCAGGGAACAGTCAACGAAATTGGTGATTCCCCACAATCTCAGGACTTATCCTCTGATGTCCTCAGAAGGGACTCAGGCTCACAGAACTGAAGCTCTGTCCCACTGCATCCCGAACCTTCTGCCAAGTCCCAACCCACCAGGCCTTTGCCCTCTCTGACCTTTGATGGAAAAATTCAAACTGTCCCCCAGGTCCTGCCCAGCTGCCCTCCCCCAGGAGGCCTCTCACACCTGCCTCCTCCTTTCCACCGACTCCTTGTCCAGCCTGTGGCTTCACCACCACCCACTGTCTGCTGACATGTATGGTCCTCAGCACCTCTGTGCCCACCCCGACCTTCCTCACCCGAGTAAAGCAGCAGTGCGGGTTCTGGAAGTCCACCTGCAGCAGGTTGCCCAGCCCAGGCAGGGGCATGGGGCCTGGGGGGTAGCGTGGGGCCCAGCGTTGGCGCCGGTGCATCAGGTCCACCAGGAGCAGGAAGATGGCCACGGCCACGGCCAGGAGCCCCAGTGTCTCCCCGGTCAGCAGCCCCATGGCTGCCTCAGTGCACACTGAAGTCCTCTGGATACACTGGGGCCCCTCACCACACCAGGCACCAGGATCAGGCCAGGCAGATCACTGTCAGCAACCCTGAGGGTGTGACTAGCCTGGGCCCTCTTTATAAAGGGAGCTGAGACTGGCCTTTGCTCTCTGCTCTGAGCCTGCCTGTTGACATGACTGTGCTGCCAGATGGTACAGGCAGGGGCCAAGGAAGGTCGGTCCAAGGGTGGCACAGTGGGTCTGTCCCTGCTGCCCTCTCCATGAGCTTACTTTGGGTGGGGGTTGGTGAGAGACAATATGTCCCCACACCAGCCTGACTCCTCAGCATGGTATAGGAAGAACCAGGGGTCTTTGGACTTGATCCTGATGCCCACCTGTCACAAGGCTCACCCTCCCTAATGTGGTCACAGCCTCATCCCCAGAAGACATCCTCACCTCCCCGTATCTCACCTGCCTCCTCCTGAGTGACCTTCACCTCCCAGGTCTGTACTGTCCCTGGCTGTGGGGAGCTCACATGATCAGAGGGACCACAGCGAGCGGGGGTGGGGGGGATTGAAGTTCTCCGTGTCCCTGACCTCACGCTAGCACACTCAGTACACACAGACACAGACCACACACTCGCAAACCACACACAGGTTCCGACATTACCCACATGCTCACATACTGACACACAGCACAGGCACACACGTTTTGACACCCACAAAACTACATACACACACACACACACACACACACACACATAAACCGAGCACCAGGGCACCTGTCCTTAGTGGTTGCCTGGAACTGATCCCCTGGGCCCCCTCCTCTCCCTGCATGGAGGTTGGTATCAGAGAGACCCTCACCGGGCTGGGGGTTGGCTCAGCTCCTCGGGTTCCCCGTGGTCGTGGCCAAAACACGTTTGAATCTGGGGGTGGGGAGGAAGGAGTGTTGTTTTCAGAGCTCCCTACTCACCCAACCAGCCAGTTTGAAGACCAGGAGACCCTTCCTAAGTTGGTTACAGACTGCTCCTTGGACCTCCTATCTCTTGAGGCCACTCAGGTGATGAATGTCCTGCCTGTGTCCACTTTCCCGACTCAGAGAAATGTGGGGAGGGCACTCGCCCTCGTTGACTGAGCTGCCAGGAAGCTCAAGGTACTAGGATGGCTTAGCATAGGATGTGACTCTGTCCCCAGAGGAGTGGGCCTGCTTCCTCCTCAGTGTCATTTGTCCTTGAACATCAGCTGCTCAAACTCTTTCCGGAAGACAAGGGGATGGAAAGCAAGGAATTTCTTTCCACCCGCACAGGCCTGCTGAGGGCCACACGGAATGGATTCCTGGGCCTCCCCCGTTACCGGCCTCCTCCGTCTCCCTGGGCCAGGTTCACTCCCACTGTGACCCTGAGGTCCCTCCAGGAAAGAGGCAAATCTGTGCATCACCCCACACAAGGGCCTGCCACTGTCTGGCTGGAATTATGGATAACAGGTGTTCCCTCTTGCTCAGCCTCTTGCTCAGCCTCCAAGCAGGGGTGGCCACACCATGCCAGGGCAGGGCCACTGCCCACTGGCCTCAACACCCTCCTTCTTCAAGAAGAAAAGGGACAGGTTACGAGGCTGAGTTTTTAAATCAGTGAAGCTGATGGGAACCTTGAGACTAAAACCCACTCAGATGGGAGGGGGCAGGAGCCCAGAGGGTGGACAAGGGGCATTTCTGGGTAGGGATCAGGGGGTCAGGCCCCCTCCCCCATCCCTGGTGTATGTGAGGCAAGTTCTCAATCTGGAGTCATCTGGAGAATTCTGTCACCCAGATGAAGCAGTGCCTGCAGGAGGAACTCCCCAGCCCCATGTCCCCCAGTTTTCTCCCTCCCTCAGCCCCCAACAGTAAGAGGACCAGCTTCTTCCCAGGATGCCTCTGGACATCCCCCACCCAGAGATGGCCACCCAGAGATGGCTTCCAGTGGCCGGGGCCTCTTGCTGTTGGCTTTCAATGTTTGCAGTTCCTGCTTGGCTGTGAGAGCTGCTCCTCCCCTTCTGAACGCCCGCAGCCCCACTCTCCTGCATGGCCCAGGGCCAGAGGGTGTAGCCTGCTGGGACCCAGTGGGCCTTCCTCAGTTTACCTGGCCTTCACTGCAACTGGCCTTTGTCCTCTGCCCTGAGTCTATCTGTGGGCATGGCTGCGCTGCCAGCGGGTGCAGGGAGGGGCCAGGGAAGGTCAGTGCAGGGGTGGCCAGAGAAGTCCTGATCTGTCCTCTCCTGGTGCTTATCTGGGTTGTGGCGTTGGGGGAGGAGAAGGATGTCCCCACCCCCAGCCTGACTCCCCAGAATCGTACTGAGTCCGATTTGATCCTGCCGCCCACCTGCAGGTTAGGCTCACACTCCCCAATGTGGTCACAGCTTCGTCCCCAGAAGAAGTCCTTGCTTTCCCTTATCACACCTGTATCCTCCTGAGAGGCATTCCACTGAGAGGTCTTGGGCACTTGCCTGATGATGAGAGGAACCACGCCTGCAGGGGGTGGCTGGGAGACAGAGGGGGCTGAGGTTCTCCATTGAACCTCACACCACACACTTGACACACAGACACACCTCATCACACACAAACCATTCATCCATTCCCAGACTCTTACCCTTGTGCTCACACATGCACACACACGCACAGAAATCTACACACCCACTAAGCCAGCCACACTCTCAACACTCACATGAACACAGACACACTTGCACACAAGGCAGAGGGATTCCATCACATGTACACCCAGACCCAACATAAGTGCCCTGGTTCTCATCAATGCTCACAGATGCCTGGACGGGCCCTCTTGTGGTGCAGGCTTCTCCCTGTGGAGCTCAGGGTCCCCACCTGGCTTACAGCACAGCCCAGATTCCTAGGTTCTGGCCTGGCCATGGCTGGTTTAAATCTGGGTGTTGGGGTGCAACAGGGTGTTCCCTGGGCTCCCCATTTACCCTGACTGGGCAGTTGCTGGAGCCCAGAGGCCCTTCCCCAAGTTGTCACATCCTCCAGTCACTTCCTGAGGGATATCCTCATCCCACTGCTTTCTGGTCTCTATGGCTTCTGAGTAGAAATCTGATGTCAATGTTATCGAGGACGGATGCTTTGTTCATGACGAGGTGTGTCTCCCATAGTTTTTGCTGCTTTCAAAATTCTCTCTTTGTCTTTTGACGGTTTGATTATGACGTGCAGGTGTAGATCTCTGATTTTATCCTGCTTGGAGTTCACTGAGCTTCCTTGATGTATAGATTAATAGTTTTGGCCAAATTTGAGGTGTATTCAGTTTTCCATGTTTCTACAAATATTCCTTCTAGTCCTTTGCGTCTCTCTTCTTTTGCTAGGACTCCCATTAGGAGTATACAGTTTACTTGATGGTCCCTCACAAGTTTCTGAATCTCTGCTCATTGTTCTGCATTCTTGTTTCTGTTCCTCAGCCTGGGTCAGCTCAGCAGATTTGTCCTCATGTTTGCTGATTTCTTTTCCACCTGTTGAAATCTGCTCTTGAGTTCCTGTAGTGAAATTTCATTTCAGTTATTGTACTTTTGTACTCCAGAATTTCTACTTGGGTCCTTTTTATAATTTCTGTCTCACTGCAGATGTTCTTTAATTGGTGAGACATCTTTCTGCCTCTTCCCTTTAGTTCTTAAACACAGCTTCATTTAGTTCTATGAGCATACTGAATTAGGCAATATGCAATATTCGTCCAGTAACTCCACCCTCAGAAACGTTTCCATTGATTAATTTTTTCCTGTTTATGGGCCATACGTTTTTGTTCCTTTGCATGTCTTGAAATTTCCTTGTTGACAACTAAACATTTCAAGTCAGATAATATGGCAACTGGAAATCAGTTTCTCTTAGTTCCCCATGGTTTGTGTTGTGGTTTTGTATTGTAGTTGTTTCTTTGCTTAGTGACTTTTCTGAACTAAGTTTACAGTCTCCATTTCTTGTTGTGTGTAGCCAGTGAAGTCTCTACTCGGTTGGCTTAGTGGTCAGCTAATGATGGGTTAGAGATTTCCTTAAATGTCTGGAACCAATAACTCACCCAGTCTTTGCTGCACAGAGGTGCTCTCTGTGTGTGTTGGGACACGCTTTCAAAACTCAGCCAGGATTTAGAGTTTACAACTTTCCCTCTGCCTTCACTTCTGGTTTCTGTAGAACCTCCAGGTCGGTCAAAGAGGAGAGTTTAGGACCCAACTCCCAGGTCTTTCCTGAGCCTGCACACAGCTCCACACAGCCCTACACACAGGGATGGCCCCTTAGATTCCTTCGAATACGTCAGAGTTCTTCAAAGCCCCTGTGGACACCTCATGCCCCGGCGTCTCCTTTTAACTTGTGCAGTTAGTGTATCATTTGACCCAACTGGTATCCGTTGACTCAAGCGACTTTGATTTTCAACAGTGGCCTCTCATTGCTTTCAACCAACTCTCTTGAGAAAAGGCTGTTTGCACTAAGGGAGCTCTCAGGGCAAATGTAGACATGCCTGCACATGGGATCTTCCAGGGAGCCCCTATCCAGGTAAAATAGGGACAAATCTTGGGAAATGAGATTTTAAAAATGCTCCATGTCCTGTGTTCCATCAGGAGGCCTCCCTGCATGTGGATGGTTCTTTTCAAGGCTACTGCTGAGCTGGAGAGTGGAGGATAGGACCAGGGAAGTGGAAATGCCACAGAGCTTGCTGTTCATTCTGAGATTCAGCCATGTGTCTTCACAAAAATGGTCCTGAACAGGTGTGACATTTTGGTTCATTCCAAGACTTCTGAAAAGGTGTCTGATCATTTGGCCAGATTTTTCATTGCTCATCTGGAGTGGCAAATTTTCAGATATCCACCATTTTTGCTGATACTTCTGCTCTCCTGAGGGGTGTTTATGAGAACTTAGATGTCTCAAAATGTGTCCACTCAGACTTGACTAATAGCTCAGCTGGGTATAGAATTCTAGCTTGGAAATAACTTTCCCATGGAATTGGAAAGACTTTTCTCATTGTCTTCTACCTCGATGATTGGTGTTGAGAGTTTGATGCCACTTGAATTCCTCAAACTGTGTCTTCTCTCTTCTTTGTAACTCTGCAAGTCTTTAATCTCTTGTGGTCATCCCGCAAAAGCAGGAGAAATCTGTGACGGAAAATTTGATTTTAAT
Source organism: Equus asinus (assembly GCF_041296235.1). Lineage (NCBI taxonomy): Eukaryota > Metazoa > Chordata > Mammalia > Perissodactyla > Equidae > Equus > Equus asinus. The sequence goes on along the minus strand of NC_091793.1, from coordinate 19,695,690 downwards.
GTGGACTGATGACACAAAGAGGATGTGAAAAGCTTTCCTATTTGCATTGAGATCTCTGACAGAGCTGGCCTGGACACTCAAGCAGGTCCACAATGGCTTGAGGGAGCCAGAAGAGGAAACTGGCCTGGCTATTGACTGTGGCTTTGGCATGGGCTGGGGTGAGGGCTCACCTATGTTGGCAGCAGCTTGGTGGTTTCAAACTATAAGGGGGACCAAAGGAGAGAGCACCAGGGATTTATTATCAGCTGGTCCAGATGTGAGGGACAAGGGAAGAGACAGAGGTGATGCTTAAAAGTGTCAAATGTCAAACATCAGAAAATGGAGTCACACACCTCAGATTGGAGAAGAATTCCAGCAAGCCAGAGGCCCTGACCGTCCTGAATGAGCCTCCTCTGCCTCCTGCTTCCTTTCCAGTTGACAGGGACTTGAGGCCACTCCTTTACGTTGGAGAAATCCTAGCCTTTTATCAATGCTGACCTGCTCCCCTGGCATCTGCAGTCCCTTGGCCCTGGAAAACTTCCTCCCAGCAAGGGATCCACAGGTCATGCCTGTTTGTGCTTTTCAGAGGCCTCTGAGGTGGAGAGAAAGGAGGAAAGATACCTGGGTAGGGTCCCCCAGCTCCTGAGGAAGCCGTGGCTGGGCTAGTTCCCAGCCTCTGACGTCCCCAAGACTCATCACCACGAATGACGAAGTATCAATAAATCCAGAGTTGCTGCTTCTGCAGGCTCACCTGCTTCCTCTCAGGGGCCTCACGTCTTCACAAACCTGGTGTGGCCCCGTCCACACTCCCTGTCCCAACAACCTGCAGGAACTCCCCCTCCTCCCTCCAAGCCCTGACTCAACAGTGGACACTCTGGAGTGGCTGAAGGGGGCCCTGCTGGCTTTCTGACTCAGTGCCAAGGGGCACACCAAGTTCCCTGAGTGCTGAGAGCTGGGAGCTCCCTGCCATGAGGGTGCCTGGAAGACGCTTGTGTAATCCCTGGCTGGGATGCTGTTGGGTGGGCTCCTCTGGCATTAGAGGTGTGGAGGGGCTGCTTTGGCCCTGAGCACCTGTGGTCCCCAAGCTGTTACCTAAAGGCACCAGGGGGTCTGCCTGACTCAGGTAAGCGGACAGAAATCTTGGGCACTATCGGTGTGCTCAGTCCAGAGCCAGTCAACTGTAGGGGTGGGGACTGGTGGAGAGGATGGCAGTCCCAGCCCTTAGCCAGGGCTCCATGCTAACAAGGTCATGGTTCCAGAGTTGGAGCAGGAATGCACGACCCAGATGCAATTTGGTAAAAATCATCTCATGGGCTGAAAGGGAAACATGGGCCAGGGCAGAGTGTGAGTGGCCCAGAGTCACAGAGTGCCCTGGGAGAGCAAGGATGAGAGTCTGGGGTCCTCCTCCATGTTCCCCATGTAGCCTCCATCTGCTCTGGCCATCTGACTCTCACATGGGTCCAAGGCTGACCCATGTCCCTAGGGCGTGCCTGTGGCCCAAAGGGCTCATTCTCTGCCCCTGGCCAAGCCTCCTGAGAGCCCAGCCTTCACGGGCCACTCAAAGGGTCGTGTTATGGGTTGGAGCCCAGACTAGTGTCCTCCTGCGACCCTAGCTGTGCGAGGCAGCTACTACTGGGAAGATACCTATTATCATCCTTGAGGGCCTGGGAATGGGAGCCCTTCTGATCTTGGGGTAACTAAGAGGCTCAGGGAGGTGCTCACTCCTGGACTGCCATCAGGCTTCCCAGGGAGGGTGCTGGCACCTGGAGGACTGAGCCTGGGTGTTAACCTGGCACATCTCTTCCCAGCCGTCCCTGAGTTCCCAACCTATTGGGGTGTCATAGATGAAGTGGGACAGCAGACTTGAGAGCGCTGGCCGAGCTCCTGGCCCTTTTTGGGGTGGGTAGTGTAGGGGCTGGGATGAGGGCATCCAGGCCAGGTGACTTCCTTGTACCAATTGGTAAAGTCTGCACGTTTGGAGGGTTCAAATCCTGCACACTGTAAAGCAGTGACTGGCCCCTCACCAGCCCCAGGGAGATGACCCTGGGAATATTCTGCCAGATCACCATGTCTCTGTTTTCCTGGAGCCTCAGGCCATGCCAGATCATTCATGCTAACAGTGTGACATGTGATGGGGACCCTTCATCTCCCTGTATCTGTCTGGCCTCTGGAGGGGCTGGAAACTTTGTAACTCCTGTAAGCCACAGAGGTGCTCCACGCCTGCGACACCAACCTCAGTAAAATCACTGGACGCTGAGTCTCAGTTGTGTTTCTCTGACTGACAATGTTCTGTGTACGTTCACACTTTATTGGTGGGGTGTTAAGCACTGTCCGTATGAGTCCCCTGGGAGAGGACAAATGGAAACCTGTGCCAGGCTCTCCTGTGTCTCTGTCTGCCTGTTCTATGTGCCTTTTACTTTTGCTGATTTAATCTGTATCCTTTCACTGTAATTAACCATAGCTGCTGTAAATGGAATGTTTTTGTCCCCTAAATTCATATGTGGAAACCTAAACCCGAGCGTGAAAGTATTTGTTAGTGGGGCATTTGAAGCTGATTAGATCATGAGGGTGGTGTGCTTGTGAATGGGATTGCTGCCCTTATAAGAGAGAGCCCACAGAGACTCCTTGACCCTTCTGCCAGGTGAGGACACAGTAAAAAAGCTGACTGTATATGAACCAGAAATTGGGCCCTAACAAGACATCAAATCTACCAGAGTCTTGATTTTGGAGCCGTCAGCTTCCAGAACTGTGAGGAATAAATGTCTGTACTTTGTAAGCCACTCATTCTATGGTGTTTCGTTCTAGCATCCCAAGCAGACTAAGACAGTAACCTTGTATATAACAGCATTTCTGAAGTCTGTGAGTCCTCTGGGAAATGATTGAATATACGATGGTCTTGGGAAACCCCAGACACACTTGGCTTCAACAGTGGCATTCAATAGAATAATCTTGACCTAATGGAACATGGTGAAGGCTTAGTTTGGGGAAGAAAAGAATGGTGGTGGAGGTTGATGAACCTTCAGCCGAATGGTTATTGCATGACTGTAGCATGACGCACAGCTGCATTGTGGTCAGTTACCGGAGGGAAAAGTTACCTCTGGAATTGACATGATAGAGGGCACAACCTTGGAGGGGTTAGCTCACTGCATGTGTAAGGAAATGCAAAAAAAAAAAAAAAAAAGGCAAAAAACCCCGCAACCCTCCAAAAGAAGCGAATATACAATCCTACGGTAATGCTCTATGTAATTAGCTGAAATGAAAATAAAACAGAGGGTGAGGCTACATGCTGACACTGCACCGAGCTTGGGTCTCATCTGGTGCGAGTTGTGGCCATTTGTGTCAGGGATGTTCCCAAAGGGGAAAATTATGCTGGGACAACAGAAAGCACCTGTAATGCCTCTGGTCACCAAGAACATAGTCCAAGATGGAGTAGGGCAAAATGAGGAAACTAATGAAAAGTTCTCTTTAAACTGAGAAGGTGGATTATTCCTTCCCTCCTTTAAGTGCCATGTGGAACTTTCCAGATGAAGTGGCTGATCTGCACTTCTGGATTGGCTTCATAGTGATCAGGATATTCGTCCACCACAGCCTAGAAATAATAACGGAAGAAAAACTAGAAAATTCACAAATATGGGGAAATTAAACAACACATTCATAAACAACCAATGGGTCAAAGAAGAAATCATAAGAGAAAGCGGAATAGCTTGAAATGAATGAAAACGATAACACAATATACCAAAACTTATGGAATCCAGCAAAAGTCCTGTTCAGAGTGAAGTCTCTAATTGTAAATGGCTACATTATTACAGATAGCAAATCAATTTCCTAGCTCTACATCTCAAAGAACTAGAAAAGGAAGAGCAACCTAAACTCAAAGGGAGCAGAATGAAGGGAATGTTATAGAGCAGAGATAAAGGAAATGGAGACTAGATGAATAATAGAGAAAACCAATTAAACCAAAAGTTGGCTCTTCAAAAAGATCAAAGCTGACAACCCTTTAGCTAGAGGGACTAAAAAAAAAAAAGAGAGAAGACTCAAATTACTAACGTCCGAATTGAAATTGGGCACATTACTACTTTTTCCACCAAAATATAGCGTTATAAGAGAGTACTGTGAACAACTATATGCGAACAAATTGAATAACCTGTTGATGAAATGGACAAATTCTAGAAACAGACAAGCTACCAGGAATGAATCATAAAGAAATACAAAATCTGAATAGACCTTTAATTAATAAGGAAATTGAATAAGTAATCAAAAATCTCCCCAAAAAGAAATGCCCTTGACCTGAGGGCTTCACTGTTGAGTTCTACCAAATGTTTAAAGAAGAACTAACACCAATCCTGGTCAAACATTTCCACAAAATGGAAGAGGAGGGAACACTTCCGAACCCATTCAATGGGGCCAGCATCACCCTGATTTCAAAGCCAGAGAAAGACACTACAAGAAAAGAAAATGACAGACCTATATCCCATATGAACATTGACGAAAAAATCCTCAAGAACATATTAGCAAACCAAATTGAGCAGCCTACTAAAAGGATTATACAGGTGGGAAAGGAGTATGTCCAGGTGGGGTTTATTAATGGATTCAAGAAAGTTTCAACATACGAGAACTGGTCAATGTTATACACCACATTAGCAGAATGAAGAACAAAAACTACATGATCATCTCGATTGACAGAGAAAATGAATTTGACAAAATTCAACACACTTTCGTGTTAAAAACACTCAATAAACTAGGAAAAGAAGGAAACTACCTCAACATAACAAAAGCCATATATGAAAAACCCACAGCAAGCATGATAGCGAATTGTAAAAACCAAAAACCTTTCCTTTAACATCAGGAATAAAGAAAAGATGGTCACTTTTGCTGCTTCCATTCATCAGAGCTCTGAAGGTCATAGCCAGGGCAACTAGGAAAGGAAAAGAAATAAAAGGCATCCAAACTGGAAAATAAGAACTGACACTATCTTTGTTCGCAGATGATATGAGATGGTATGTAGAAAAAACTAAAGATTCCCCAAAGAAACATGTTAGAACTTACAAATTCAGCAAAGTAGCAGGATACAAAGTCAATGCACAAAAACCAGCTGTATTTCTCTACACTAACAATGAACAATCCAAAATTGAAATTAAGAGAACACTTTGATTTACAATAGCATCAAAAAGAATAAAATACTTAGGAATTAACTTAACCAAAGAGGTGAACGACTTTACCATGAAAACCACAAAACACTGCTGAAGGATGTTAAAGAAGACACAAGAAAATGGAAAGACATCCTATGTCCATGGATTGGAAGACTGAATATGGGAGAGACATCCAGACCACTCAACGTGATCTTCAGATTTTATGCCGTCCCTATCTAAATCCCAATGACATTTTTGCAGAAATATAAACTTGATCCCAAAATTCATATGGAATCTCAAGGGACCCCAAATAGCCAAAACAATCTTGAAAAGGAAGAATAAAACTCATACTTCCTGATTTCAAAAATTACTACAAAGCTACAGTAATCAACACACTGTGGTAGCAGCATAAAGACAGAGACACAGACCAACGGAAGAGAATAGAAGGACCGGAAACCTACCCTCATCCACAGTCCAATGATTTCGACACAGGGTACCAACACCATTCAATGGGGAAAGGACAGTCTTTTCAACAAATGTTGCTGGGAAATCTGGGTATCTTAATGCAAAAGAGTAAGTTGGACCTTCACCCGCCACCACATACAAAAATTAATTCAAAATGGATCAAAGACTTGAATGTAAGAGTTAAAACTAGAAAATTCTTAGAAGAAAACATAGGACAAAATGTTCTCAAAAGTGAGATATGGATATGACATACGGATATGGCACCAAAGGCGAAGGTAACGAAAGAAAAAGTAGACAAGTTGGACTTCATCAAAATTAAAAATTTTTCACATCAAAAGATACCATCAACAAGATGAAAAGCCAACCTATGGAATGGGAGAAAATATTTGCAAATGTTTCACAGACATGCCCTGCTTAAGAAGGAGAACAGGTTCTGAGATGTGTTGATAGGCAATTTTGTTGTTGTGTGAACATCACAGAATGTACTTACAGAAACCCAGATAGTGTAGCCTATTACACACCTAGGTTGTATGGTACTAATTTTATGGACCACCATCAGACCTGTGGTCTGCTGTTGACCGACACATCGCTATGCGGCACACGACTATATCTGGTAAGAGATTAGTATCTAGAATACACAGAGACCTTCTAAAACTCAAAAACAACTACAAGAACAAAATACCCAACCTAACTTTAAAATGGGCAAAGGAGTTGAATAGACATTTCTTCAAAGAAGATACATAAATGGACAAGAAGCACATGAAAAGATGCCCAACATCACTCATCATTTGGGAGATGCAAATCAAAACCACAGTGAGATATCACTTCTCACCCATTAGAATGGCTACTAGCATCAAAACAGGAAATGGTTCGGGCTAGGACGTGGAGTATCGGAACCGTGGTGCACCGCTGGTGGGAGTGTAAAATGGTACAGCTCCTGTGGAAAGCAATTCAGTGGTTATCTATTGAAAATTGAAAGCAGAGTGTCAAAGTACATACATTCGTACGTATGTTCACTGAAGCATTATTCACAATAGCTACAAGGTAGAAGCAGCCCAAGTGTTCAATGACAGATGAAAAGATAAGGAAAATGTGGTCTATACATACAATGGAGTATTATTCAGCCCGAAAAAGGAAGGAAATACTGAGACACTCCACAACATCGATGAACCTGAGGGCATCATGCTTAGTGAAATAAGTCAGTCACAAAGAGACAAATACTGTAGGATTCCACTGATGGGAGGTCTCTAGAGTAGTCAAATTCACGGAGACAGAAAGGATAACGTCGGCTGCCAGGGGCTAAGGGGAGGGGGCATGGGGAGTTATTGTCTAACGGTGACAAGGTTTAGTTCTGCAAGGTGCAAATTGTTCTGGAGATGGATGGTGTGATGGTTGCACAACAATATGAGAACTTAAAGCATTGAACTGCACACTCAAAAATGATGGAGATGGTAAATATTATGTTGTGTGTTTCCCCCCACCACGCACTAACAAAATGTAGATACTCAAACAAATATGACCATTTTTCTGTAAGAGTCAAAAACCAGCAGGGTGGGCGGTGCAGTAAAAAGTTTACCCAGTAGTTTTCAGGGTTACAATCCCTGTGCATTCCAAAAAACTGCCTGGCCCTTGACCAGCTGCTGGGAAGCATGCCCTACCCGCTTGGGATGAGAGTGTCTTTGTAACTTGGGCTTAGTCACACCACACAGTGTCTGCCAACAATGTGCTTCATGGTGGGGGCCTTGGGCTACACTGTTGGACCTTGAGAGGGGACTGAGTAACTGAGGTCAGCCATGGGGCTCTCCGAGTCTAAGTTACTGACTTTCAACAAAATCCCTGGACACCCAGACTTGGGGGAGACTCCCTGGTGAGCAAACTCTCTGCTTGTGTCACACATCACTGCTGGGAGAACTGAGCACTGTCTGCATGAATCCTCAGAGCGACAGCTGGAAGCTTGTGCCTGCTCTTCCTGAACTCTGCCCACGTGCTTTTGACCACTGCTGATTCTGTCTGGATCCTTTCTCTGGAAAACCATAACCGTGAGTATAACAGCTGTTCTGACTCCTGTGAGTCCTTGCAGTGAATCCCTGATCCTGAGGGCGCTCACCCGGCCCGGGATGGGCTGATTCCATCAGAAGCCCATTCACACTCCTCCTGCCCCCTGACACCCAGGAGTCAAGACCTACATGGACTCAGTCACCAACCAGGGCAGCCAGTGTTAGGTCTGCATGGGTGACTGGGGGTAAGCTGTCACCTTCTGAGTCTCAGTATACCCATCTCTGAAATGGGGTCAAATGCCAAGTAGCGCTGGATCAGGAAGGCATAGGACCTGATCCTGAGGAGGCTGCTGAGGCCACATCACTCCCAGGGTGCTGTTCAGGGGGCTCAGGTGGGACTCAAGCCAGGTTGGAGCCATCAGAATGGTTTATTGGACATCAGGTGCCCCGTGAGGGACACGGTTGGGGGCTTGCTGCCCTCCTCTAGCGGGGCTCAGCACAAAGCTGGTAGGGGGCCGGGGAGACCAGGGTGCCAAAGACACCATGATCGCTGGGGCGGGGCTGCCCAGCAGGCACCGAGAAGCTGAAGCGCTGCAGGAGGCAGGTGAAGAAGAGGAAGAGCTCCATGCGGGCCAGGGGCTCCCCGAGGCACGAGCGGCGGCCTGTGGGTGGGGATGGGGGTCAGTGAGCCTGGGGGCCTGGGCTCCACGCCTCCAAGACTCCCCAGGAGGGGCAGCGAGCCGGGTTCCCCACAGGCACCTGCTGAGAAGGGCATGAAGGCCTCCTGCTTGACGAAGTGGCCCTGGGCGTCAAGGAAGTGCTCGGGGTGGAAGCGGAAGGGCTTCTTCCAGACGGTCTCGTCCTTCAGCACCGATGACAGGTTGGGGATGAGCGTGGTACCCTGGCAGGAGATGCCTGGCATGAGTGGGGTCTGGGGTAGATGACTCCCTGAACCCTGCCACGAAACACACATGGGCCACACTATCTGCCTGGCACACACCTGGACTCTTTGAAGTCAATAACACCCAAGAAGATCACGGCACCCTCTCTGTCCCCATGGAAGGGCAAAGTGACCTGCCTCCCATGGAAGCCCTCACTGCCACCTGTGCTGCATGCACGGGCTCCTCCAACAAACTTAGGCATGTTTTAGTGTTTCTTACCCACACCCCAACCCTGGAACTGGGCTCCCAGTGTACACCGCCAACCCTGCCTCTGCTTTATTCCCACATCCACCCAGGCTGGAGGGTTGGTGCCAGTGGAAATGAGAATTACATGGCTCGGGTTCCATCCTGGCCCCACCTGACAATGGCCATACTGGGGCTACCAGGGGACAGGTGGAGCTGAGCTGGGCTGATGAGGGCCGCAGGCCTACCTTGGGAATGAGGAAGCCCTGCACTTCAATGTCACGGGATGTCATGTGGGGCGCGCCCAGTGGGGCGATGTCCCCAAAGCGCTGAACCTCGTGGACCACGGCCATGGTGAAGGGCATGCGGGCCTGGTCCCCCATCTCTGGTCGCCGCGTCTGCCCTATCACCTCATCGATCTCCTGTTGGACACGGCCTGGACAGACAAGCGTCCCCACAGTGGTCAGAACCCAGGGGGCTGCACCCCACCCTCCTCCTGACTCCTGTGCAGGGGCTGTGCCCACATGGAGGAGAAGGTCACTCTGACCTGTGAGCCTGGGCCCAGCCTCTGCTCAGAGCTCCTGGTGGCCAAACGAAGCTCAGGGCCCCCAGCCTGTCCCCCTCCACCCCGGCCCTTCCCACCGGGCCCCAAGGCTGGGCTCACGCTGCACATCCGGGTGCAGGATCATGAGCAGGAGGGCCCAGGCCAGCGCTGTTGAGGTGGTCACCATCCCAGCGGCAAACAGGTCAGACACCACCAGGCGCAGGTTGTCATCATTGAAGCTGCTCTCCGGGTTCCCCTTGGCCTGGGCCATGCAGAGAGGGTGGGCTCATGGAAAGGGGGAGGAAGCCCCCCAGTGGCCTCCCACTCTGTACCAATCAGCCTGGATACCTTATCACTGGGGGATAATAAGGCCCCATCTTACCTGGGCTCACCTCATGGGCCCCTCAACCCACCACCTGTGTCCCTGGGGGCTCACCTTCTGCACCTCGTCCAGGAAGGCGTCAGTCAGGTCTCGGGGAGGCTGGGCCGGGTCCCTGGTCATCCTGTGCTCAGCAACCAGCTCATCCAGCTGGGCCATGAAGGCCCTCTGCCCAGGAAAGACCTTGGCGACCAGCCCCGGGATGTGCAGGAGCATGGGGATCGCGTTCAGCACCTGTACAGGCCATAGATGTGGGGTCCTGGGTCCTCCCCCTGCTCATTTGTTCACCTTGGACAGTCAAGTCCCAGCCGCTCCCAAGGTGTCACCATGATTGACCTGACTTCTCCTGAAGTCCATACCTCTACCCTCTCTCCTGCCTGGGTCCCAGGAGGATAAACCTAAAATCTACATCTAAGGGGGTCCAGATGCTTCCACTGAAGGAGGTAGAGGCTCCTTAGCTCCCTCCTGGGCCCGCTGACCCAACACCCATCTGTACAAATCGTCCTCCGCGGGGGCCCACTGCAGGGCGGAGGCCCCCCTCCACGGAGCTCGCCTGCAGGGCTCCTTGGCCCCCTCCACCCCTCACCTGGGGCAGGAAGCCTGACTGCTCTTTCAGTATGTCCTCTGTTAGGTCCAATATCTCAAGGAAGCGCGGGTCGTTGTAGTCAAAGCGGCGCCCGAAGGTCAGGGAGGCGATCACGTTGCTCACCGCTTTATTCAGGAGGGCGTCGGGGCTAAAGGGCCTTCCTGGGAGGGGACGGTGCAGGTCAGGGGGTCGCCTCCATCTCCTCTTCCCCAGACTCCACCCCTGTCTCCTGGCCCTCAGCCCAGCACTCACCGCCCTGGTCGGCGAAGACGGCACAGAGGTACGAGGCCTCCTGGGTCACCCACTGCTCCAGGGACTTCTTGCCCAGGCCGAAGTTGCGCAGGGTGGACACGGAGAAGCGCCGCTGCTCCCGCCAGGTGTGCCCATAGCGGGCAAAGACCACCCCTGGGGGCGGGGCGGACGTGGGCGTGGCTCAGCTGTGCCCCGGCCCGGCCTCTGCGCGCACTCTGCTCAAGGCCTGGTCTGCCATCCCCTTTGCTACAGGTCAGATCTGGGCCCCCTTCCCCGCCCTTCTCTGCCGCTCGGTTTGGTGAAGGCGTGGCACCTGCTCGGACAGCCTGGCCCCTGTTTCGCCCGTTCTAACCTTGTTCTCCTTGCCACCAAATCCCGCCCACTTTACATATCCTTCTGGCTGGGGACAGGTCCCAGCCTCTGCCCTCCCACATTGCTCGCCAGCTCTCCCCACGGGGACGGGTCTTGGTCCTGCTCTTGCCTCTGCCCACCGCGACTCGCTTCCCTTTCACGGAAAGTCTTGGCCCGCCCCCTACCCCGCCCACACTGACTCCATTCTCCTCCTTCCCGCCCACCCGGACGTCCCCTTCCTGCTCCCTATGGCCGGACCCGCCCACTCGCTTAACGCCCCGCCCACAGCTCCCACCCAACTCTTGCTTGGCACAGACTCCTTCCTCCACCTGCCGCCCCTACAATTTCGTTGACTGTTCCCTGCACCGCAGGTCCACCACCCTGTAGCCACTTGACCCTGCGGGGTCTCGGGTCACTGCGGGCCCTGTCCCCGCCTGGCCACTGTCCTCCCCTCCTCCTCTTGCCTTCCGCGTGCGGCCCGAAACCCAGGTGCTCCATCACCGGCACACGTGGACGGTCGGAGGTGTCCTCGCCGCGGTGCACCAGCGCCTCGCGAGTGGCCGCCAGCCCGTTGAGCACGACCACGGGCGTCCAGGCCAGCTGCAGGCTGAACACGTCCCCGAAGCGGCGCCGCAGCTGCAGGCCAGGGTCAAGGGCGTTGGAGAAGTCCTGCCCCACCCTAAGCTTTGAGACGCAGTCTCCTGGCTCTAGTCTTGGGGAATCCCTAGCCGCAGCAGCGGTGGGGTGCCAGGAATTTACCTGGCCTTGTGACACTAAGGATCACAACCTGTATGCTGAAGGACATCACGAGGTATCCGACCACCTAGCCACGACTTTACAGAGGTCACCAACATTGTCGGGTGGGCTAAGCTAGCATCTCATTTCATAGGTGAAAAAAGTGACATTCACAAAGGTCAGTGGTGGCCAAGGTCTCATAGCAGCAAAAGCTTTGAACCTGCTCACTGTCCCCTCCCAACCTCAATTTCCTGAATTCATTGGGGCTCATGACCAGATTCCTCTCGCACAATCTCAGGACCTTTCCTCCTGATGTCATCAGAAGGGACTCAGGCTCACAGAAGTGAAGCTCTGTCCCACTGTATCCCAAACGCTCTGCCAAGTCCCACCCCCTCCAGGCCTTTGCCCTCTCTGACCTTTGATGGGAAAATTCAAACTGTCCCCCAGGCCCTGCCCAGCTGCCCTCCCCCAGGAGGCCTCTCACACCTGCCTCCTCCTTTCCACCAGCTCCTTGTCCAGCCTGTGGCTTCACCCCCACCCACTGTCTGCTGACATGTATGGTCCTCAGCACCTCTGTGCCCACCTCGACCTTCCTCACCCGAGTAAAGCTGGAAACCGTGTCCTGGAAGTCCAACTGCAGCAGGTTGCCCAGCCCAGGCAGGGGCATGGGGCCTGGGGGGTAGCGTGGGGCCCAGCGTTGGCGCCGGTGCATCAGGTCCACCAGGAGCAGGAAGATGGCCACGGCCACAGCCACAGGTCCCAGTTTATCCCAGGTCAGCAGCCCCATGGCTGCCTCAGTGCACACTGGAGTCCTCTGGATACACTGGGGCCCCTCACCACACCAGGCACCAGGACCAGGCCAGGCAGGTCACTGTCACCAACCCTGAGGGTGTGACCAGCCTGGGCCCTTTATAAAGGGAACTGAGACTGACCTTTGCCCTCTGCTCTGAGCCTACCTGTTGACATGACCATGCTGCCAGATGGTGCAGGGAGGAGCCAGGGAAGGTCAGTGCAGGGGTGGCACAGTGGGTCTGTCCCTGCTGTCCTCTCCGTGTGCTTACCCTCGGTGGGGTTGGGGAGAGACAGTGTGTCCCCACTACCAGCCTGACTCCTCAGCATGGTATAGGAAGAACCAGGGGTCTTTGGACTTGATCCTGTCACCCACCTGTCACATTAGCCTCACCCTCCCCAATGATGTCACCGCCTCATCCCCAGAAGACATCCTCACCTCCCCGTATCTCACCTGCCTCCTCCTGAGTGACCTTCACCCCCCAGGTCTGTACTGTCCCTGGCTGTGGGGAGCTCACATGATCAGAGGGACCCCAGGGAGCATAGGGGGAATGAAGTTCTCCGTGTCCCTGACCTCACGCTAGCACACTCAGTACACACAGACACAGACCACACACTCACAAAGCACTCACACATTCTGACACAACCCACCTGCTCACATACTGACAAAGCACGTGACACACACATTTTCACACCCAGCAAACTACACACACACACACGTACCATTTATACACACACACACACACACACACACACACACACACACATAAACCGAGCACCAGGGCACCTGTCCTCAGTGGTTGCCTGGAACTGATCCCCTGGGCTCCCTCCTCTCCCTGCATGGAGGCTGGTATCAGAGAGACCCTCACCTGGCTGGGGTTGGCTCAGCTCCTCGGTTTCCCCGTGGTCATGGCAAAAACACGTTTGAATCTGGGGGTGGGGAGGCAGCAGGGTTGTTTTCAGAGCTCCCTAGTCACCCAACCCACCAGTTCAGAGGCCAGGAGACCCTTCCTAAGTTGGATACAGGCTGGTCCTTGGACCTCCTATCTCTCGAGGCCACTCAGGTGCTGAATCTCCTCCTGCCTGTGTCCACTTTCCTGACTCACAGAGATGTGGGGAGGGCACTCGCCCTCGTTGGCTGAGCTGCCAGGAAGCTCAAGGTACTAGTACGGCTTAGCATAGGATGTGACTCTGTCCCCAGAGGAGTGGGCCTGCTTCCTCCTCAGTGTCATTTGTCCTTGAACATCAGCTGCTCAAACTCTTTCCGGAAGACAAGGGGATGGAAAGCAAGGAATTTCTTTCCACCCGCACAGGCCTGCTGAGGGCCACACGGAATGGATTCCTGGGCCTCCCCCGTTACCGGCCTTCTCCGTCTCCCTGGGCCAGGTTCACTCCCACTGTGACCCTGAGGTCCCTCCAGGAAAGAGGCAAATCTGCGCATCACCCCGCTCCAGGGCCTGCCACTGTCTGGCTGGAATTACTGATAACAGGTGCTCCCTCTTGCTCAGCCTCCAAGCAGGGGTGGCCACACCATGCCAGGGCAGGGCCACTGCCCACTGGCCTCAGCACCCTCCTTCTTCAAGAAGAAAAGTAGGAGGGTATGAGGCTGAGTTTTTAAATCAGTGAAGCTGATGGGAACCTTGAGACTAAAACCCACTCAGATGGGAAGGGGCAGGAGCCCAGAGGGTGGACAAGGGGCATTTCTGGGTAGGGATCAGGGGGTCAGGCCCCCTCCCCCATTCCTGGTGTATGTGAGGCAAGTTCTCAATCTGGAGACATCTGGAGAATTCTGTCACCCAGATGAAGCAGTGCCTGCAGGAGGAACTCCCCAGCCCCATGTCCCCCAGTTTTCTCCCTCCCTTACCCCCCAACAGTAAGAGGACCAGCTTCTTCCCAGGGAGCCTCTGGACATCCCCCATTCAGAGATGACCATCTAGAGATGGCTTCCAGGGGCCATGTCCTCTTGCTGTTGGCTTTCAATGTTTGCAGTTCCCGCTTGGCCTGTGAAAGCTGCTCCTCCCCTTCTGAATGCCCGCAGCCCCACTCTCCTGCATGGCCCAGGGCCAGAGGGTGTAGCCTGCTGGGGCCCAGTGGGCCTTCCTCAGTTTACCCAGCCTTCCCTGTATCGTTCCTTCCTCAGGCCATGGACTGTGTTCCAGCCCCGCTGAACGTCCCACGTGCTGGGTGCTGGCGGGGCACTCGCAGCCTGGTGGGAGACAATGGTGGGCCCCTGCTCCAAGATGCTCATGCCAAGGGGAGGAGCAGGTTGGCAGAGAGCTGACAGGCCAAGCCAGCAGTGCACGGACTGCGCTGAGGGTCATGGGGACACTGCCCCAGCCTGAAGCAGGACTTTCTGGGAAGACTTCCTGAAGGACTTTGACTGGCTTGGCACCACAATTGAAGGTGACCTGGCAGTGGGACCAAAGGGCCACTGCAGAGTCCTGTGCATGGGGGTGAGGGGCAGTGGGAGGGAGGCACTTGGAAAGTCTGGCCAAAGGATGGCCTGGTGGTAACTGGGGTGTCTGGGCCTCCAGTCAGCAGGGAGACCAGTTTTGAGGCCACTCAACAGACCAGGAAGGCAAGACCCACGGACACCCTGGGGACTTCTCAGATCCAGCCTGTGGCCTTTCATTGGACTCAGTTTAATGTCCCGTCCTATGGACACCTACTTATTTTCCAGGACTGTCAGAGAATCAAGTGGTGTTAGCAGGTGGATAGGATGGTCCGACAGTTGGTCACACAGTGGCTCTGGTTAAACTGTCCTCAGCCACCCTTGTATTGGATGTGTCACACTCTCCCCCAGCAGTCGCCCTAAGGTGGATATGAAGGGCAGAGCCCGACATGCCTGTAATTCAGGCTGGGCCCCCCGATACTTGGGGCCTGTGGGCCAGGACAGCGCGGCCGTAAGGAAACCTCATGAGTACAATGAGCACACAGAACAACCGTGAGGCCAACGGCCTTTGCAATCATAATGCAATTGCAGGTCCCATTGATGAGGCACTTGCGTGCCAGGCACTGCTGCTCACTCTTCATGTCCTCCTCAGCCCTGTACAGCAGGTGGCTTTATGGCCCCAAAGGCATGGAGGAGACTGAGTCTCAGGGGCTACGTAAGAGGTCAAAGTCACAGAGCCGTATTCGGGGCCATCTCAAAACGCCGGCTCTGAGCTACTGCTGTACGTGTAACTTACTGAGATTCATTGTTTTGGAAACACACTCAGCCCGACCGCCCTGGGCTTCTGCTCTGGTGAAGCTGCTGCTGTAGAGGGGTGAGCATCCCCAAGGACCACGCATGTTACCAGGCAACTAGGACCAGGCCAGGCAGGACTCTCCCACCAACCTGAGGGCTCGACCAGCCTGGGCCCCTGTATAAAGGGAGCTGAGACTGGCCTTTGTCCTCTGCCCTGAGTCTATCTGTGGCATGGCTGCGCCACCAGAGGGTGCAGGGAGGGGCCAGGGAAGGTCAGTGCAGGGGTGGCCAGAGAAGTCCTGATCTGTCCTCTCCTGGTGCTTATCTGGGTTGTGGCGTTGGGGGAGGAGAAGGATGTCCCCACCCCCAGCCTGACTCCCCAGAGTCTTACTGAGTCTGATTTGATCCTGCCGCCCACCTGTCACCTTAGGCTCACACTCCCCAATGTGGTCACAGCCTTGTCCCCAGAAGAAGTCCTTGCTTTCCCCTATCACACCTGCCTCCTCCTGAGAGGCCTTCCCCTGGGAGGTCATTGGCACTTGCCTGATGATGAGAGGAACCACGCCTGCAGGGGGTGGCAGGGAGACAGAGGGGGCTGAGGTTCTCCATTTGCACCTCACACCGCACACTTGACACACAGACACACCTCATCACACACAAACCACTCATCCATTCCCAGACTCTTACCCTGATGCTCACACATGCACACACACGCACAGAAATCTACACAACCACAAAGCCAGCCACACTCTCAACACTCACATGAACACAGACACACTTGCACACAAGGCAGAGGGATTCTCTCACACGCACACCCAGACCCAATATAAGTGCCCTGGTTCTCATCAATGTTCACGGATGCCTGGACGGGACCTCTTCTGGTGCAGGCTTCTCCCCGTGGAGCTCAGGGTCCCCACCCGGCTTACAGCACAGCCCAGATTCCTAGGCTCTGGCCTGGCCATGGCCGGTTTAAATCTGGGTGTTGGAGTGTAACAGGGTGTTCCCTGGGCTCCCCATTGACCCTGACTGGGCAGTTGCTGGAGCCCGGAGACCCTTTCCCAAGCTTGTCACATCCTCCAGTCGCTTCCTGAGGGATATCCTCATCCCACTGCTTTCTGGCCTCTATGGCTTCTGAGTAGAAATCTGATGTCAATGTTATTGAGGACAGATGCTTTGCTCATGACGAGGTGTTTCTCCCATCATTTTTGCTGCTTTCAAAATTCTCTGTCTTTTGACGGTTTGATTATGACGTGCAGGTGTAGATCTCTGATTTTATCCTGCTTGGAGTTCACTGAGCTTCCTTGATGTATAGATTAATATTTTCTGTCAAATTTGAGGTGTATTCAGTTTTCCATATTTCTACAAATATTCCTTCTAGTCCTTTACTTCTCTCTTCTTTTGCTAGGACTCCCATTAGGAGTATACGGTTTACTTGACGGTCCCTCACAAGTTTCTGAATCTCTGCTCGTTGTTCTTCATTCTTGTTTCTGTTCCTCAGCCTGGGTCAGCTCAGCTGACTTGTCCTCATGTTTGCTGATTTTTCTTCTGATATCACTCATTCTATGGTATTTCGTTCTATCATCCCAAGCCGACTAAGACAGTAACCTTGAATATGACAGCATTTCTGAAGTCTGTGAAATGCTGGGAAATGATTGAATCTACGATGGTCTCAGGAAACCCCAGACACACTTGGCTTCAACAGTGGCATTTAGTAAAATACCCCTGACTCAATGGAACATGGTGAAGGCATAGTTTGGGGAAAAGAAGAATGGGGGTGGAGGTTGATGAACCTTCAGCCGAATGGTTACTGCATTACTGTAGTATGATGCACAGCTGCATTGTGGTCAGTTACTGGAGGTAAAAGTTACCTATGAAATTGACATGACAGAGGTAACAACCTTGGAGGGGTTGGCTCACTGCGTATGTAAGGAAATGCAAAACAAACAAACAAAAAAAAGGCAACCCCCCCTCCCCCCGCAACCCTCCAAAGGAAGCTAATATACAATCCTATGGTAATGCTCTATGTAATTAGCTGAAATGAAAATAAAACAGAGGGTGAGGCTACATGCTGACACTGCACCGAGCTTGGGTCTCATCTGGTGCGAGTTGTGGCCATTTGTGTCAGGGATGTTCCCAAAGGGGAAAATTATGCTGGGAAAACAGAAAGCACCTCTGTGGCCTCTGGTCACGAAGAACATAGTCCAAGTTGGGGTAGGGCAAAATGAGGAAACTAATGAAAAGTTCTCTTTAAACTGAGAAGGGGGATTTTTCCTTCCCTCCTTTAAATGCCATGTGGAACTTTCCAGATGAAGTGGCTGATCTGCACTTCTGGATTGGCTTCATAGTGACCAGGATATTCGTCCACCACAGCCTAGAAATAATAACAGAAGAAAAACTAGAAAATTCACAAATATGTGGAAATTAAACAAGACATTCATAAACAAGCAATGGGTCAAAGAAGGAATCATAAGAGGAAGCAGAATAGCTTGAAATGAATGAAAACGATAACACAATATACCAAAACTTATGGAATCCAGCAAAAGTCCTGTTCAGAGTGAAGTCTCTAATTGTAAATGGCTACATTATTACAGATAGCAAATCAATTTCCTAGCTCTACACTGTTACAGACTCTTAACATCAGCCCTGATATCAGTTCCCCCACATTGAACCCAGCGTATATGGGGTTAAAACTAAAACGCACCATCCCTTTTCCTGCTTCTCTAGCTCCACTCATATGTAAATACCTGTTTCTTTAAACTTGGACTCTTTGAGCTTTACAACTAAATGGGAGTTACAAATTGTTAAAAGCCCAGGTGGCCTGGAGTTGGAGGCACACTAAAGTTTAGCTAATTATGTGTCCTTGAGTTTGCCAGGAAAGCCGCTGTCTCAAGAATATCAAGGAGCGGAGGCGTCCCAGACCTCAACTCCTCACTCCCGGGGCTCAAACCCGCCTCAAACAGGAAGAGGAGACAAGAGACAACGGCGAAGGACGGAGGACGCCCACCTGCCATCCTCATATCTCACCCCCCCTCCCCCGCCTTTCTGCAAGCAGCCTCTCAAGGCCAAACGCAGGCTGGCAGGCTGGTGGGAAAACACCGACCTGCACAAGCTGCATGCGCCCCCTCCCCTACACAAAACCCCAAATAAAAATCCCTACCCATTCCTCATTGGGGAGCTAGCAATTTTTGAGGCATGAGCCCTTGCTTTGCTCCCTGTGCCTGGCATAGTGAAAACCTTTCCTCTTCCACTCAAGACTCTGTTCTCGTTATTTGGATTGGCATCGGGTTCAGAGACTGAACTTTCGGTTACAACACCTCAAAGAACTAGAAAAGGAAGAGCAACCTAAACTCAAAGGGAGCAGAATGAAGGAAATATTGTAGAGCAGAGATAAAGGAAATAGAGATTAGATGAATAATAGAGAAAACCAATTAAACCAAAAGTTGGCTCTTCAAGAAGTTCAAAACTGACAACCCTTTAGCTAGAGGGACTAAGGAAAAAAGAGAAAAGACTCAAATTACTAACATTAGAATTGAAAGTGGACACATTACTACTTTTTCTACCAAAATATAGCGTTATAAGAGAGTACTGTGAACAACTGTATCCAACAAATTGAATAACCTCTTGATGAAATGTACAAATTCTAGAAACAGACAAGCTACCAGGAATGAATCATAAAGAAATAGAAAATCTGAAGAAACCTTTAATTAATAAGGAAATTGAATAAGTAATAAAAAATCTCCCCAAAAAGAAATGCCCTTGACCTGAGGGCTTCACTGTTGAGTTCTACCAAATGTTTAAAGAAGAACTAACACCAATCCTAGTCAAACATTTCCACAAAATGGAAGAGGAGGGAACACTTCTGAACCCATTCAATGGGGCCAGCATCACCCTGATTTCAAAGCCAGAGAAAGACACTACAAGGAAAGAAAATGACAGACCTATATCCCATATGAACATTGATGAAAAAATCCTCAAGAACATATTAGCAAACCAAATTGAGCAGCCTACTAAAAGGATTATACAGGTGGGAAAGGAGTATGTCCAGGTGGGGTTTATTAATGGATTCAAGAAAGTTTCAACATACGAGAACTGGTCAATGTTATACACCACATTAACAGAATGAAGAACAAAAACTACATGGTCATCTCGATTGACAGAGAAAATGAATTTGACAAAATTCAACACACTTTCATGTTAAAAACACTCAACAAACTAGGAAAAGAAGGAAACTACCTCAACATAACAAAAGCCATATATGAAAAACCCACAGCAAGCATGATACCAACTTGTAAAAAGCTAAAAACTTTTCCTTTAACATCAGGAATAAAGAAAAATGGTCACTTTTGCCACTTCCATTCATCAGAGCTCTGAAGGTCATAGCCAGGGCAACTAGGAAAGGAAAAGAAATAAAAGGCATCCAAACTGGAAAATAAGAACTAACACTATCTTTGTTCGCAGATGATATGAGATGGTATGTAGAAAAAACTAAAGATTCCCCAAAGAAACATGTTAGAACTTACAAATTCAGCAAAGTAGCAGGATACAAAGTCAATGCACAAAAACCAGCTGTATTTCTCTACACTAACAATGAACAATCCAAAATTGAAATTAAGAAAACATTTTGATTTACAATAGCATCAAAAAGAATAAAATACTTAGGAATTAACTTAACCAAAGAGGTGAACGACTTTACCATGAAAACCACAAAACACTGCTGAAGGATGTTAAAGAAGACACAAGAAAATGGAAAGACATCCTATGTCCATGGATTGGAAGACTGAATATGGGAGAGACATCCGGACCACTCAACGTGATCTTCAGATTTAATGCCATCCCTATCTAAATCCCAATGACATTTTTGCAGAAATATAAACTTGATCCCAAAATTCATACGGAATCTCAAGGGACCCCAAATAGCCAAAACAATCTTGAAAAAGAAGAATAATACTCATACTTCCTGATTTTAAAAATTACTACAAAGCTACAGTAATCAATACACTGTGGTAACGGCAGAAAGACAGATATAGACCAACAGAAGAGAACAGAAGGCCCAGAAAGATACTCTCATGTATAGTCCAATGATCTCGACATGGGTAATAAGACCATCCAATGGGGGAAATGACTGTCTTTTCAACAAATGGTGCTGGAAAATCTGGATATCTTAATGCAAACGAATGAAGTTCGACCTTTACCCAGCACCATATATAAAAATTAATTCAAATGGATCAAAGACTTGAATGTAAGAGCTAAAAGGAGAAAACTCTTTGAAGAAAACTAAGAAAATTCATAGGAGAAAGGTTCTCAACATTGGATATGGCAGTAATTTCTTGGATGTGACATCAAAGGCGCAGGCAACAAAGAAAAAGCAGACAAGGTGGACTTCATAAAAATTAAAAATATTGCACATCAAAAGATGCTGTCAACAGAATAAAAAGCTAACTTGCAGAACCGGAGACATATTTTCAAATCACGTAAAGTCACGCATCGCTTAAAGATGGGGACACGTTTTAAAAAATGCATCCTTAGGTGATTTCATCATTGTGTGAACATCATAGCAGGTCCTTACACAAATCTAGGTGGTATAGCCTACTACACACCTAGGCTACATGGTACCAATCTTATGGGACCGCTGTTACACATGCAGTCGTCATACCCACACATTGTTAGGCGGCACACGACTGTATCTGATAAGGGATTAATATCTAGAATATACAGAGAACTCCTGAAACTCTCAAAGAGCAACAACAGCAAAACACACAGCTTGATTTTAAAACGGGCGGAGAACTCGAATAGACAGTTCTACAAAGAAGATATACAAATGGACGATAAGCACATGAAAAGATGCTCTACATCACTCAGCTCTAGGGAAATGCAAATCAAAAGCACAATGAAATAACACCTCACACCCATCGGATGCCTACTGTCGTCAGAACAGAAAATAGCAAGTGTTGACAAAGATGTGGAGAATCGGACCCTTGTGCCCTGTTGGTGGGAGTGTGAAACGGGGCAGCTGCTGTGGGAAACAGCCTAGTGCTTCCATATCCACAAACTGAAAGCAGAGTCTCAAAGAGGTATTTGTACCCCATGTTCACAGCAGCGTTATTCACAGTAGCTGACGGGTAGAATTGACCCAACTGTCCATCGACAAATCAAGGGAAAGCGAATGTGGCCTATACGTCCAATGGAGCGTTATTCAGTCTAAAAAAAAAGGAAGGAAGTTCAAACACATGTCACAACACGGAGGAACCTTGAGGACATCATGCTTACTGAAATGTAAGTCATAAAATGACAAATACCGTATGATTCCACCTATGTGAGGTCCCTAGAGTAGTCAAAATCACAGAGACAGAAAGTAGAAGGTCGGCTCCCCGAGGCATGAGTGGTGGCCTGTGGGTGGGTATGAGGGGGTCAGTGAGCCTGGGGACTTGGCCTCCACACCACCAAGCCTCCCCCGCGAGGGGCAGCTAGCCGGGCTTCCCACAGGCACCTGCTGAGACGGACATGAAGCCCTCCTGCTTGACAAAGTGGTCCTGGGCGTACAGGAAGCGCTCAGGGTGGATGCAGAAGGGCTTCTTCCAGATGGTCTTGTCCTTCAGCACCGATGACAGGTTGGTGATGAGGGTGGGCCCCTGGCAGGAGATGCCTCCTGGGTGGGGTCTGGGCTGGGGGTTGCCTGGACCCCTGCCACCAAACACTCCTGGGCCACAGTCTCTGCCTGGCACACACCTGGACTCTTCCAAGTCAATCTCAGCCCAAGAAACTTCATGGTACCCTCCCTGTCCCCATGGCAGGGCAAAGCGACCAGCCTCCGATGGGCATGCTCATCGCCACCTGTCCTTGCATGCACTGCTCCTCCAACACACTGGGGCATCTTTTAGTTTGTGTCACCTCCCGCCCATGACTGGGGGTTCTGAATGGACGGGGCTAGCTCTGTCTCTACTTCATTCCCACACCCAACCAGGCTGGACAGTTGGTGACTTTGGAATAAGGCCAAGGTGGCTTGATTTCCAGTCCTGGTCCCACCTGGTAATGGTCAACCTGGGGTTAGCAGGGGGCACGTGGAGCTGAGCTGGGGTGAGGAGGGCTGCAGGCCTACCTTGGGGATGAGGAAGCCCTGCACTTCAATGTCACGGGATGTCATGTGGGGCAGGCCCAGTGGGATGATGTCCCCAAAGCGCTGCACCTCATGGACCACGGCCATGGTGAAGGGCATGCGGGCCTTGTCCCCCATCTCTGGTTGTTGCACCTGCCCTGTCGCCTCATCAATCTCTTGTTGGACACGGCCTGGACAGAGAAGTTTCCCCTTAGTGGTCAGAACCCTAAGGGTGAACCCTGACCTCCTCCTGACTCCTGTGCAGGGGCTCTGCTCACCTGGAGGAGGAGGTCACTCTGACCTCTGATTCAGGGCCTAGTCTCTGTTTGGAGCTCCTGGTGGCCAAAACAAGCTCAGGGCCCCCAACCTGTCCCTGTCCTCCTTTGCCTAGCCCACTGGGACCCCAGGTTGGCCTCATGCTTCACATCCAGGTGCAGGATCATAAGCAGGAGGGTCCAGACCAGTGTGGTCAACGTGGTTACCATCCTGGCAAAGAAAATGTCAGCCACCATCAGTCGCAAGTTGTCATCATTGAAGCTGTTCTTGAGGTTCCCCCTGGCCCAGGCAATGCAGAGACGGGGGGTTCAGGGGCAGAGGAAGGAAGTCCCCAGATGGCCTCCTACTCTGCACCCATCAGCCCAGGTGTCTGGTCACTGGGTGATACATAGGTCCCACCTTGCCCAGGTTTGCCTCATGGGGCCCTCAACCCACAACCTCTGTCCCTGTCCCTGTCAGCTCACCTTCTCTACCTCATTCAGGAAGCTGTCAGTCAAGTCTCAGGGTTGCTGGGCCAGGTCCCATGCCATTATGTGTTTGGCAGTGAGTTCATCCATCAGGGCTATGAAGGTCCTATGTCCCGGAAAGACGTTGGCAGGCAGCCCCAGGATGTGTAGGAGCATAGGAATCGCGTCAGCACTTGTTTTGTGCATAGACGTGGGGTCCTGGGTCCTCTCTCTGCTCAGGTGTTCTCCTGGGCCCAGTCAGGTTCCAGCCACCTCAGAGGTGTCCCCTCCATTGACATGGTTCCTCTCTAAGTTCTGACCTTGACCCTCTCTCCTGGCCTGGAACCCAGAAGGATAAACCTAAAATCGGCAGCTCATGGGTTCTATTGGCTTCCAATGAAGGACATACTGGCGCCTTAGTCCTCTCCTGGGTCCCTCTCACCCAGTACTCCTCTAGACAAACCCTCCTTCATGGAGGCCCATTGCAGCATAGAGTTCTCCTCCATGGAGCTCGCCTGCAGGGCTCCTTGGCCCCCTCCACTCCGCACCTGAGGCAAGCAGCCTGACTCCTCCTTCAGTAAATGCTGTGTTCAGTCCCATAGCTTGAGGGAGCGTGGGTTGTTGTAATCGAAGTGGCGCCCATAGGTGAGGGAGGAGATCACCTTTCTCACTGCTTTATTCAAGAGGGTGTTGGGTCTAAAGGGGCATCCTGAGAGGGGATGGTGCAGGTCAGGGGTTGCGTTCATCTCCTCTTCTCCAGCCGCCATCCCAGTAACCACAGGCCCTCTGGGACCAGTTCCACTGACCCCAACTTATCAAGAGAGTAATTAAGAGTGGTTTTTCAGGAACTGAGACACCTTGTCCAGTTAAGGCCAGTTGAGACCACCAACTCATCAACTGGGCCTGCACAAATGCTCAGTAAGTGAACTTTTTGACATCAAGGAGCTAAAAACTCCACCCTCAGTCATGTTGACACCGCCATTTTGTGAACACGAATCCTGTGAAGAGGCACGAAGCTTGACTACGCTTGTGCAGATCATCAATTACCTCACTTCTCCTCACTTCCAATACCATCTATTCCCACACTTCAGACCACCTTGCCCCTACCCCATAAGTATCCCTGAGTCCCCATTGTTGATCTGAGATTTATTCTCCCACCTCCTTGCTTGGCTGTCTTGAGATAAAATCCTTTCTCTTTGCAAACTTGTTGCCTTGGTGATTGGCATAACTGTGCATCAGGCAAAATGAACCTAGTCCAGCAACAATTTGGTGACTCAGCCAGGAGGAAAGTCCAAATGGACTCTTTTGCCCGCAGTTCATCAGCCCCTTGCCAGTGTGGTGAACCAGTGGATGAGTCCAGCAGCTCCCTGGGACCACCTGTCCCAGGGCCCATTCTGGAATTTTTTTTCCTGCCTTAACACCGCCAACTCTGGCATGTAGCTTCTTTTGCAATAGAGAAATGATTTCTGGGTTTGGAAAATGTCTTTTTGGTAACTTTGGTACAAGTGACCAGATTCTTATTTCTTCTTCCTTCTGCTTTGACTTCCAAAAAGGAAGCCTTTGTTTGGCCTTCACTGTGAGGGTCTTGGTTTTGGGGATATCCCATATTTTTGCTCTCTGGTTCGAGCTGCAGCATAAGTATACTTTTGACCTGCCAAGTCTAAATTCTGAAATAATGGGAAATGAAAATTCATTCTCCACCAATGTCCCCCTAGGCTGCATTCTCCCAAACTGGGCAACTGTATCTTCAAGCCCATGAAAAAGGAAAAGATGATATTCTTTTATTAGGCTGCACAGGCATAATATTGTTAGACTCTGGAGAAAATGGCCAGACAATGGATCATTCAGTTATTCTGGGTAAAAAATGGTCTCAGTGCTCATTGGTTTATTGATCCTTCTCCTTCCAGAGGTGGTCACATTTTTCCTTGTCCCTGTCTTCTGTGTCATTTGACACAGAAAGGAAAAAGGATAGGGCAAGATGCAGGCATCTCTGTCAGCTGTTATCTGGTCCAGCGTGGAGCGAACTTTGCTGGGGGTTAATATGCGCACAAGGTGAAAGCTGTCTAAGGGGCGTCTTGGAAGCCAAAAGAGCTGCAATATTGGTGGGCACGAGTGGAGCAGTTAAGAGCCATCAGGGTGTGCACTGCCTCAAGAAGACTCCCATGATAGGATAAGCTGGTCATGGAACCAGGTAGATGACAACAGGTCCCCTGCCAACCTCAAGAAAATTTCCATACAATGAGGTACTCTATAAAACACACACAATCTCCACCCTTACAGCACCTCCCTCCTAGGTATTAGTTTGGCTCCGAGAGACCCAAGGCTTAGCTAAAGCTGTTAAGTGCACATAGGATGAGGCTTTTTCTTTTGTCTTGTTCTATGTTTTGAGAGCTTGGCTGTGTGACCTCTTTGGTCTCCGCCATTCAGAGGATGCATGTACCAGTGTGCATCTTGATGGCTAGTAGAGTAGAACTGGCGTTCCGGGATGTACTCTCTTCATCTGGTTGTATCAGCTCTCAGGGGAGTTTCTCATGAGGGGTCCCAGTCCATCGGGGGCCTTTGTCACGTCAGCCTTCACTGCTTGTTTGTGCGCTACCAGCTGTGCAACAGAGGCCTTTCTTTTCTTAGACTACTTTTGGGAGTGAACTTTCCAGATGTTGTGAGGGCTGCTTTTATGGACTCTCTTTTGGAGATTGCTCTTGGGTCCTGGTTAAGCCACAAAAGGCTTATTGGTTTGAGTTGCTATTAAGATCCTACTTGTCAATGGGCAGACAATAGGTCCTTAAATTGGAAAACTTCTGAATTGAGAAAACTTTTAGAAAGCTCTTGCAATGACTACTCTAATGAAAGCTCCACCCCGCTCCCGCAAGGCAAATGGTCTAGAGTTGAACTGTGCACTTGGAAGGAGGGCCTTTATTAAGCACTTTGTACAGACGTTTTAAAAGGTGCCATACGTTTGAAACCAAGTTAACATGCGAGACTCCATGTCTAAGCCCCCTCCCCAGCTTGTTCTCTCAGTGTGCTTTAGAGAAACACTGAAAACTGCTTGGAGGCAAGCCACTAAGGAGCCAGTCGGTAATCAGTAGCTAAAATGACTTGTTAGCAGAAGATTTAAGTCCTCTGTCTAAACCGTTCTGTCTCTCTCCGATAAGAAAATAACTGTTTTCTTAGATTCCTTAGGAATGTCACATTCAGCAGATTAGAAACTTTTGTCTAAGGAGAGTCTGCTGAGGGTCTGTGATGATCCCACACCTGGCACTCCTGAGCCCCTTCCGCTTTCCTTCCTTCTTTAATTATGTTTGTATGTAAATATCGGTTTCTTTGGCCTTTGTGTCCCTGAGCTTCACAAGGTAAATAGAAGTTACAAATTGTTAAAAGCCAGGGAGCCTCATGGGGAAGTTTTGACTAATTACAAGTCCTTGTAAGAAACTGAAGCTTCCCAAACCCCTACTCCTCGGCTTCCCGGCACCAGAATCTACCACCCATCATGGAGGCAGAGAATGATACCAGCTCAACATGAGGTTGGCGTAAGGGAAGCCATATGGTAGAAAAGAAACCGTATTGTAACTTTGAATGACCTCTGACTAACCTGGCTGGATATGCACCCTCCGGGAGACCCACCTGCTCTGTAGATGTTATGACCCCTATTTGTACGCGTACCTCCCAGCTGCAAAAAGACAATAACTTCATTCTTTTGAGTTCCTTAGGAATGTGATGACCCCCGAACACAGAGTCTATGGTGATAGCCCTCATCAATGAATACTGAAACATCTGGTGTGGTGACGCCTGGGTCAACATTCCTAACCCCTCCACTATAACCTGCTGGCCTATATAGCTGCTTCAAGATTCTGTGACCCCTTAAGAAGGTTCTTTCAGACATTAGCTGGCCATCTCCCCCCTTGCTAGCAAGCTGTAATGAAATGCCCTTTCTCTGCCACCATCTTGCCTCTTGACGGTTGGCTTTTGTCTCGCGGATCATGCTGTTTGTGTAGTAACAGAAACAACTGAGTTTGTCTTGCAAATCCCTGCAAGGCCAGAGGTATGTCTCTAGAAGGTGGTTCAAAGTTCACTTGTTCTTTTGCCAGTCCAAAAGCCTCCTCTGTTCCTCTCCAAATGCTTGTAGATATTATTGAGATGTTAGAAACTGATGAGGTCAACATGTCCCAGAAACACCATCTTGAAGAAAACTTGAATGCTTTCTCTATGCTTTTGTGATGTAAATTTTCTGCTCCCATCTTCTCTAAGACCTGAGACTCCTTCTTTGAAATGCAAATGGTTCTCATCAGAGAAAAAAAAACCCAACCATTTTATAAGATAACCTTTCCAGCTACCAAAACAGAATTTGGCTCCAATTATTTAATAAACTAGTGAACTTTGTATTGCATCTGATTCATACCAAAAATTTAATAGAAGCTGTAAGCTCTCTCTCTGTGTCTACCTGTGTCCTCATGCATCTCTACACATATATGTTGTAAATGTGAGATATTTTTCTACTTCTGAATGGTCTGGCCCAAATTAAGAGCTCTATTGATTTGGCTTAAAGTAAGCACTTATATAAATTATTTCTAAATGTAACAGAAACTAACCCAGATGTTTTTCAAGCTAACATGATATAAATTAATCTTCGGTAAATGAAAACTTATTTAAGTTTGCCTTTTTGAATGAAACAGGCTTGTACTAAGAGTTATGAACATTGGATATGACGTAGACATGAAGCCTTTATTAGTGAAATAAACTCATGTTATCTGTGTTATAAAACTAGTTAACAAAAACGGTAACTTAAAATGATAGCTAATTTTGTCTAAGGTTTCATGAAGTTTGACAGGCAATCTAACTAATTATTGGCAACAAGTAAACTAAATAGATGTGAAACAGATAAAAGTTTTTGGGCAAACTTTTTAACAATAATTATGTTTTATGGCATGTGTATTTAAAATAACTTCCAGAGACAGCTCTGATGGTCTAGTGGTTAAAGTTTGCTGGGATCCACTTCAGCAGACTGCTTTGGTTCCCAGGAGTGGGACCACACAATTTGTCTGTCAGCAGACCTGCTGTGGTGGCAGCTCACAGAGAAGGGCCGGAAGGAGTTACAGCTATACGCAACTGTGTACTGGGGCTTAAGAGGGGGAGGCAAATAAGGAGGAAGAGTGGCAACAGATGTTAGCTCAGGGCCCATCTTCCCCTGAAATAAATAAATAAATAAATAAATAAATAAATAACTTCCAAAATCTCTGTGGCAACTTGAAACTTTGAAGTTTTGCTAGGTGAAATTAAATGAAAAAAATCATTGAATATCTAGGTCATTTTCAAATAAGATAAAATACCAAAACATTATTGCTAAACATGTCTAAGTTTATCAACTTTTGGTCTCTTATTACAGAGAAACCAAAAGATGTTTGAGTCTATTAATAAACATGTCTTGTATTTCATTAAAAGTTGTACTACAAAATAGCATTTTTCTAGAAATTATGAAAAGTGTTTATAAATTTTCCAAGCCACAGAATGCTAATGTAAAAGACAGTTCAAAATTGTTTACTTCTTAGTTTTCACTAAAAATTAAGGTCTGTAAGGGTTAAGAATTCTGATTAATATATGTAATTAAACCTACTAAAAATTAATAAGGAAAACATCTTTGTGTTACCAAACCCAGTTTGTTTTTGCCCCTTGACCAGAAAACCAATCACAGATGACAAGATTGCAGCAGAGAGAGGGTTTAATCATAAGGCAGCCAAACAAGGAAGTAGGAGAATGAGTCTCATATCCGCCTCCCTGAAAATGGGGACTTGGGGATATTTATGGGTTAGGGGGCAAGGTGGTCCAAAGTTTGGAAAGAGATGACTAAAGGTGAGGAGAGGTGAGGTAATTGATGATCTGAAAAAGTGTAGTCAGACTTCACACCTCTTCATGGGATGTATGTTCACAAAATGGTGGCATTAGCAAGATCTGAGGGTGGGGTTTTTAGCCTCTTCATGTCAAAAGGTGACTTATCAGGGATCAGTGCAAGCCCAGGAGATGGGTTGATGGTCTCAACCAGCCTGAACTGGACAATTCCTAATTCCTAATTCCTGAAAAACAGCTCAAACATCCCATTACCATGGTGACCCAGGCTCCAGGGAGGTGTTATCAATAGGAACTTTGTGGGAGTCAGATAGCATATTGCCTAAGCAACATAGTTAACAATGGGTGGGTGAACAGCTAAAGGCTATAATCAGTAATTAAAAAAAAAAAACTTTAGTTACTAGCTACCTAATCATCAATGGGTAACTGTTTACCAGTTTCATTTGTATTGAAGGAAAGTAGGATATATGTTTTCAGTAAAGAAGGTATAAAGAATGGAAATATTTTTGTTTGTTTTGTTAAGAAAGATAATTTTGTCCTAAAGTACTAGGAGGGAACAAAGAAGGCATGTGACAAATTCTGAGTGTAAAAATAAAGTTAGAGAAGGTTTGAGAACGAGGAAACCTTGACCTTGTGCATGGTCAAGTTGGCTAAGATTACAACAAATCTAATTAAGTGAATCAGTTTTAATATCAAAAGTAAGCTGGTGCAAAATTAAAATTTGGTTTTCTTTCTCCTAAAAGGGATAATTTTCTTGAACTTTTAGTCTGCTCTTGATAAAGAGACTATAAAGATTTTCTCTTTTTTTCAGTGAGTCTCACTTTGGTTAGATGGATAACTAAGCATTGTTCCCTCAATCTCAAGACCTTTCCTCCTGATGTCATCAGAAGGGACTCGGGATCACAGAACTTAAGCTGCACCCAAATGCATCCCAAACTCACTGCCAAGTCCCACCCCCCCAAGCCTTTGCCCTCTCTGACCTTTGATGGAAAATTCAAACTGTCCCCCAGGCCCTGCCCAGCTGCCCTCCCCCAGGAGGCCTCTCACACCTGCCTCCTCCTTTCCACCAGCTCCTTGTCCAGCCTGTGGCATCACCACCACCCACTGTCTGCTGACATGTATGGTCCTCAGCACCTCTGTGCCCACCTCCCACCTTCTTCACCTGAGTAAAGCAGCAACACAGGTCCAGGAAGTCCACCTGCAGCAGGTTGCCCAGCCCAGGCAGGGGCATGGGGTCTGGGGGTAGCATGCAGCCCAGTGTTGGCGCCAGTGCATCAGGTCCACCAGGAGCAGGAAGATGGCCATGGCCATGGCCAGGGGCCCCAGTGTCTCCCTAGTCAGCAGCCTCATGGCTGCCTCAGTGCACACTGGGCTTGTCTGGAGGCTATGGCACCCCTGACCACATCAGGCACTAGGGCCAGGCCAGGCAGGGCTCTCTCATCAACCTTGAGGGCTCAACCAGCTTAGGCTCTCCCTAAAGGAAGCTGAGACTGGCCTTTGTCCTCTGCTCTGAACCAACCTGTTCGGGAGACTGCTGCCAGAGGGTGCAGGAGGGGCCGGGGAAGGTCAGTGCAGGGGTGGCCACAGAAGTCCTCTCCCTGCTGCCCTCTCCAGGTGGTTATCCTGGGTGGAGTGGGAGAAAATGGAAGTCCCCACCCCCAGCCTGATTCTCCAGCATTGTGCAGGCTCTGAGGAAGAATCAGCAGTCTTTGGACTTGATCCTGCCACCCACCTGTCACAAAGCCTTACACTCCCTAATGGGGTCACAGCCTCATCCCAGAACACAACCTCATTTTCCCATATCTCACCTGCCTCCTCCTGAGTGACCTTCATCTCCTAGGTTTGTACTGGTACTTGCTGTTGGGAGGTCACATGATCAGAGGGCTCACTGGTGGTGGTCGGGGTGGGAGATGATTAAAATTCTCCATGGCCCCCACTTCAGGAAATACACACTCAATACACACTGACACAGATCACACACTCACAAACTACTCACACAATCAGACACTACCCACATGCTTACATACTGACACTCAAGCACATGCACACACACATTTGCACACCCACAAAAACACATAGACACACACGTTAATACATGCACCACTTAAACCAAAAACCACACATGCACACTCAGCACCAGGGCACATGTTCAAAATGGTTCCCTGCAGCCAATACCCTTGATCCCCTACTCTCACCACCTGGAGGCTGCGGGCAGGGATGCTGAGGACCCTCACCTGGCTGGCATTTGGCTCAGCTCCTTGGTTTCCCCAGGGTCGTGGTCATCACACGTTTGAATCTGGGGGTGGGGAGGCAGCAGGGTTGTTTTCAGAGCTCCCTAGTCACCCAACCAACCAGTTCAAAGATCAAGAGACCCTTCCTAAGTTGGTTACAAACTGGTCCTTGGACCTCCCAGCTCTTGAGGCCACCCAGCTGATGAATCTCCTCGGGCCTGTGTCCACTTTCCTGACTCAGAGAAACGTGGGGTAGGTACTCGCTCTTGTTGACTGAGCTGCCAGGAAGCTCAGGGTACTAGGGCGTCCTAGCATAGGATGTGACTGTCCCCAGAGGAGTGGGCCTGCTTCCTCCTCATGATCATTCATCCTTGAACATCAGCTGCTCAAACTCTTTCA
Organism: Equus asinus; assembly: GCF_041296235.1. Lineage (NCBI taxonomy): Eukaryota > Metazoa > Chordata > Mammalia > Perissodactyla > Equidae > Equus > Equus asinus. Next base: position 19,663,890 of record NC_091793.1, on the reverse strand, counting down.
GGAAGACAAAGAGATGGAAAGCTAGTGGCGCCGATGTAATGTCTTTACACCCTCACAGGTCTACGGAGGACCACACGGAATGGATTCTCGGGCCTCCCCCTTTACCAGCCGTCTCCCTCACCCTGGGCCAGGTCCCCCTGCTCCAGCCCCATCCCTTCCCACCCTGACTCTGTGGTCCCTCAAGGAAAGATGCAAACCTCAGCACTATCCCACGCCAGTGTGTGCCACCTCCTGGCTGGAATTTTGGCTACCAAGCCCTCCCTCTTGCTCAGCCTCTTGCCCCCTGCAAGTAGGGAGGTGAGGGGGGGCGGGCGTGGAGCTGGGAGAGAACAAACCATGCCAGGGCAGGGCTGCTGCCCACTGGCCTCAGCACCCTCCTTCTTCAACAAGAAAAGGGTTTGGATTTGAGGCTGAGTTTTTAAATCAGTGAAGCTGATAGGAACTCTCTGAGGCCAAAACCCACTCAGATGGGAAGGCTCAGGAGCCCAGAGGGTGGGGGAGGGGCATTTCCTGGGAGGGAGTCAGGCCCCCACAGCCACCCCAGGGGTATGTGAGGCAAGTTCTCATCCTGGAACCAGCTGGAGAATTCTCTCCCCCAGATGAAACAGGGCCTACAGGAGGCACTCCCCACGCCTGTGTCCTCCCAGTTCTCTCCCTCCCTCCCTCCCCAAAAGTAAGAGGACCAGCTTCTTCCCAGAGAGCCTCTGGACATCCCCCATTCAGAGATGGCCACCCAGAGATGGCTCCCCGGGGCTGGGGCCTCTTGCTGTTGGCTTTCAACGTTTGCAGTTCCTGCTTGGCTGTGAGAGCTGCTCCTCCCCTTCTGAATGCCCGCAGCCCCACTCTCCTGCATGGCCCAGGGCCAGAGGGTGTAGCCTGCTGGGGCCCAGTGGGCCTTCCTCAGTTTACCCATATTGCCTGCAACTTGGCTTGCTCAGGCCTTGGACTGTGTTCCAGCCCTGCTGGACATCCCACGTGCTGGGCGGGGCACTCGCAGCCTGAGGGGAAACGATGGTGGGCCCCTGCTCCAAGATGCTCATGCCAAGGGGAGGAGCAGGTTGGCAGAGAGCTGACAGGCCAGGTCAGCAGTGAGGGGACTGCTCTGAGAGTCGTGGGGACACTGCCCCAGGCTGGAGCAGGACTCTCTGGGAAGCCTACCTGGAGGACTTTGACTGACTTGGCACCACAGTTGAAGGTGACCTGGCAGCTGGACCAAAGGGCCACAGCAGAGTACTGAGCATGGGGTGAGCGGCAGCAGGAGGAGGACAGCTCGATACTGAGGCTTTGCAAGTTGGCCAAGGTCGGGACTGTAGGGAACTGGGGTTGCTGGGCCTCCATGTGGCTGAGAGAGCAGTTTTGATGCCACTCAATAGACAGGAGAACAAGACTCACAGGCACCCTGAGTACCTCCCAGACCCAGCCTGTGGCCTATTTGGTCTCAGTTGAATGTCCTGTCCTGTGGGCAGCAACTTTCTTTCCAGCACTGTCAGAATCAGGTGGTGTTAGCAGGGGGGCAGAGGACAAGATGGTGTGAGTGTTGGTCACACAGTGGCCCTCAATAAATTATCTTTATCCACCCTTTGTTTTGGACGTGTCACGCCCTCCCAAGCAGTCACCCTAATGTGGACATGAAGGGCAGGGACAGACATGCCTGTAATTCAGGCAGAGCCCCCTGATACTAGGGGCCTGTTACCCAGGATGAGGCAGCCTTGAGGAAATCACATGAGTACAGTGAGCACACAGTACACCACGAGGCTGATGGCCTTTGCAATCATAGTGCAATTGCAGCTCCCATCGATCAGGCACTCATGTGCCAGGCACTGCTGCTCACTCCGCGTGTCCTCCCACAGCCCTGTAAGGCTGGTGGCTTTATGGTCCCCAAGGCATGGAGGAGACTGAGTCTCAGGGGTCACCTCAGGAGGTGAAAGTCACAGAGCAGCATTTTTGGCCATCTCAAAACACCTGCTCAACCTCAATATAATAAAGGCCATATATGACAAACTCACAGATAACATCATACTCAATGGTTCTAAACTGAAAGCCATTCCTCTGACGACAAGAACCAGACAAGGATGACCACTCTCACGACTCTTAATCAACATCGTACTAGAAGTTTTAGCCAGAGCAATTAGGCAAGAAAAAGAGATAAAAAGGATCCAAATTGCAGAGGATGAAGTAAAACTGTCGCTATTTGCAGATGCCATGATTCTATGCGTGGAAAACCCTAAAGAATCCACCAGAACGATCGGAAATAATGAATGAATAAGGTAAAATTACAGGGTACAAAATCAACATAGAAAAATCAGTTGCATTTCTCTACATTAATAACAAACTAGCAGAAAGAGAAATCAAGAATACAATCCCGTTTATGATCTCAACAGAAAGAATAAAATACCTAGGGTTAAGTTTAACCAAGGAGGTGAAAGACCTATACACTGAAAACTTTCAGCAATGAAGACATTGCTGAAAGAACTTAAAGAAGATATAAAGAAACAGAAAGGTATTCCAGGCTTACGGACTGGAAAAATAAACATAGTTGAAATGTCTATGTTACATAAAGCATTCTACAGATTCAATGCGATCCCCATCAGAATCCCAAGGATATTCTTCATGGAAATAAAACAAAGAAGTCTAAAATTTATATGCAACCGCAAAAGACGCCAGAAAGCCAAAGTCATCCTGAGAAAAAAAAAAAAAAAAAAAGCGGGAGGTATCACAACCCCTGAATTCAAAATATGCTGCAAGGCTATAGTAATCAAAACAGCATGGTACTGGTAGAAAAACAGACACACAGATTAATGGAACAGAAGTGAGAGCACAGAACTATTACCACACATCTATGAACAGCTAATCTGCGACGAAGGAACCAAGAACACACAATGGAGGAAGGAAAGTCTCTTCAATAAATGGAGTTGGGAAAACTGAACAGCAACATGCAAAAGAATGAAACTAGACCATTATCTTATCCCATATAGAAAATTAACTCAACATGGATTAAAGACTTGAATGTAATACCTGAAACCATAAAAGTCCTAGAAGAAATCATATGCAGTACACTCCTTGACATGAGTCTTAACAGTATCTTTGTGAATACCATGTCTACCCAGGCAAGGGAAACAAAGGAAAAAACAAACAAATGGGACTGCATCAGACTAAAATGCTTCTGCACGGCAAAGTAAACCATCAGCAAAACAAAAAGACAGCCCACCAACTGGGAGAAAATATTTTCGAACCATATGTCTGACAAGAGGTTGATTTCCAAAATATATAAAGAGCTCAAACAATTCAACAATAAAAAAATAAACAACCCGATCAAAAAATGAGCAGAGGATATGAATAGACATTTTTCCAAAGAAAATATACAGATGGCCAACTGGCACACGAAAAGATGTTCAACATCACTAATGAGGAAAATGCAAATCAAAACTACAGTGAGCTATCATCTCACATCCATCAGAATGGCTATAACTAACAAGACAAGAAATAACAAGTGTTGGAGAGGATGTGGAGAAAAGGGAACCCCCTTACACTGCAGGTGGGAATGCAAATTGGTGCAGCCACTATGGAAAACAGTACTGAGGTTTCTCAAAAAATCAAAAATAGAAATATATGTTCCAGCTATTGCACTACTGGGTATTTATCCAAAGAATATGAAATCAGCAATTCAAAGAGATTTACGTACCCCTATGTTCATCACAGCATTATTCACTATAGCCAAGACGTGGAAGCAACCCAAGTGCCCATCAACGGATGAATGGATAAAGAAGATGTGATAATATATATACACACACAATGGAATACTACTCACGCATAAAAAAAGTCAAAATTGTGCCACTTACAACAACTTGGATGGACTTTGAGGATATTGTGCTAAGCAAAATAAGTCAGACAGGGAAAGACAAAGACCATATGATTTCATTCATATGTTGAAGATAGACAAAGAAACACAGGGACAAAGAGAACAGATTGGTGGTTACCAGAGGGAAAGAGGGGAGGGGGAGGGGGGAGGGTGAAATGGGTAAAGTGGCACATATGTATGGTGACATGAAAACTAGACTATTGGTGGTAAACACGAGGCAGTCTATACAGAAACTGATATATAATAATGTACACCTGAAATTTACGTAATACCGTAAGCCAATATGAGCTGAATAAAATAATTTTCAAAAACTACTAAAAAACCCCGCATGCTGTGAACTACTCTCTACACGTAGGTTACTGAGACTTCGATTTTTGAAACACAGCCCGCCCTCGCTGGGTTTCTGCTCTGATGATGCTGCTGGGGTAGAGGGGTGAGCGGCCCCCAAGGACCACATGTGTCACAAGTGTTCGCTGGCACAGGGAAGGGTCCTCTGGACACTGCGACCTGAGACTTAGAGTTCAGGGGTGACGTCAGCACGATGGCAGAGCAGGAAGCTCCCGGCCCTGGTCCCCCAAGCATCAAGACTTGGCCCTGGGTCCCCAACGCGATGCGAGGCAAACCCTGGGTGAGCGCCCTAGAATCAGGTAGGGAGCTGCAGCCCAGCCCGGGCGCTGGGAAAGTCGGGGGCATTTTGCTGGCCTTGCCCCTCCCCCCGCGGCATGCAGCGCCCTGGGGAAACCCCCATTCCCGCCCCTCCCTGGGGACAGAGATAGAGCGGAAGCCGAGCGCAGCTTGCGGGCCCCGGGCCTGGCCGCCCCGCCTGACTCCGTGCGGACCCGCCCTCGCAGCGCAGGATCCAGGCGGAGGCGCCGGCGGGGCGGCCGCGGCTGCAGTTCCGCAGGCGGGCGCCGGGGGGCGCCGGGGGGCGCGGCCGAGGAGGGAACGGGGGCGGGAGGGCGCTGGGCAGGGCCCGCCTCCCCGAGCTGGTTAATGGGTCCCGGGCTCGGGCTTGGCGGGATGAAAAGGTTCTGGAGACCCGCTGCGCAACAATGTGAATCTACTGGACGCTACTGAACTGTCCACTTACTGGGTAACATGCTAAATTTATGTGTTTTTAACCAGGATTTTAAAGTTATTAAAAAAAATACATCTCTACACCCCTGTTAGAATGGTCAAAATCCAGGACACTGAGAACACCGAGTGCTGAGCAGGATGTGGAGCAACAGGAAGTCTCATACACCGCCTGTGAGAACGCAAAACGGCACAGCCACTTTGTTTTTGTTTGTTTTGTGAGGAAGATTGTCACTGAGCTAACATCTGTGCCAATCCTCCTCTTCTCTAGGTGGGACGCTGCCACAGCGTGGCTTGAGGAGTTGTGCTAAGTCGGCCCGGGTGGAACCTGCGAACCCTGGGCCGCAGAAGCAGAGCGACGGAGCCCAACCACTACGCCACTGGGCCCGCCTCATGGCACCACCACTTTGGAAGGCAGTTTAGCGGTTCTTTGTAAAACACAACGTTCTTACCATAATCCAAAAATCATACTATTTGATATTGACTCAAAGGAGTTGAGAAATTGTGTCCACAAAAAACCTGCACAGGGATATTGACAGCAACTTCGTTCATAATCACCAGACCTCAGAAGCAACCAAGATGAATGGATAAACTGTGGTACATTGTGACAATGGAATATTCTTCAGCACTCAAAAGAAAAGAGACATCAAGCCTTGAAAATGCATGGATGAACCTTAAATGCCTCTTACCGGGTGGAAGAAGGCAATCTGAAAAGGCTACATCCTGAATGATTCCACCTGAATGACATTCTGGAAAAGGCAAAACTATGGAGACAGAAAAAAGATCAGTGGTTGCCTGGGGCTGAGGGGAGGGAGGGATGAACAGCTGGAGCCAGAGGATTTTTGGGACAATGAAACTTCTCTGTATGACCCTATACTGGTGGATACATGTCTGTATGCATTTGGCCAAACTCATAGAATGTGCAACAGCAAGAGTGAGCCCCAGTGTAAACTATGGGTGATGATGCTGGAATGTGGGTCCCTGCCCACCCTCTGCACCTGCTTAGAATGTCTCCCCTTTTTGGGTCAGACCCACCCCTGCCAACCCCTCAAACGCCTTGACCTACCCCGCCTCCAATTCCACACTTCAGTTCCACACAATGACCCCCCTTCCTGCTGTGGACTGGTTCCAGCCCCACCGCCTCTCCCTGCTCACGCAGGTCCACCTCCTTCCTGTACAGACCGGTCCTCTGGGGCACTCTCACTCCTCCTGCCCCAGCCTTGGTATAGGCTCCTTCCTCTACGCCCTGCACCGACCATTCGCTAGCCATTCTCCCTGCCTCACGATTGAGACCTGCGTGGGTTAGGCCAGGTCAGTTCTCAGGTCCCTAAGGGCCCAGTCCCGGCAATGATGGGTCTGCCCCTCCTCCACTTGCTTTGGGCTCCACCCACAGCTCAAGTGTGGGAACCAAAGAGCAGTGGGCAAGTCCTTGCTAAGGTACACCAGTGTATCACACATGGCCGCCAGCCTGTTGAGCACAACCTCGAGCATCCAGGCCAGCTGCAGCCTGAACACGTCCCCGAAGCGATGCCGCAGCTGCAGGTCGATGGTCAAGGGCGTTGGTCAAGCCCGGCCCCCGCCAGGCTGCCGGCCACAGTCTCCTGGGGTTAGCCTTGGGGGACTCCTCAACTGCCAGCTGAGGAGTGCAGCTGCAAGTGCAGGTGCAAGGAGTCTGTCTGGCCTCATGACATTGGGAGTCACATCCTCTATGGTTGAGGACCTCACATTAGATCAGACCACCCAGCAGTGACTTTGCAGAGGTCACCACCATTGTCAGTAGGCCAAGTTAGCATCCCATTTTATAGGTGAAAAAACTGACATTCACAGAGGTGAGCAGTGAGGCCCAAGGTCTCACAGCTGCAAAAGACTTGAAGCTGGTCACCGTCCCCTCTCAGCCTCGATTTCCTGATTTAAATGAGGCTCATGACCAGACTCCTCTCCCCCAATCACAGGACCTTTCCTCCTGATGTCCTCAGAAGGGACTCAGGCTCACAGAACTGAAGCTCTGTCCCACTGCATCCCAAACCCTCTGCCAAGTCTCACCCCCTCCAGGCCTTTGCTCTCTCTGACCTTTGATGGGAAAATTCAAACTGTCCCCCAGGCCTTGCCCAGCTGCCCTCCCCCAGGAGGCCTCTCACACCTGCCTCCTCCTTTCCACCAGCTCCTTGTCCAGCCTGTGGCTTCACCCACCACTGACTGCTGCTACATGGGGTCTCCAGGACATCTGTACTCCCCCCCACCTTCCTCACTGTCCTGGAGGTCCACCTGCAGCAGGTTGCCCAGCCCAGGCAGGGGCATGGGATCTGATGGGTAGCGTGGGGCCCAGCATTGGCGCCAGTGCCTCAGGTCCACCAGGAGCAGGAAGATGGCCACGGTAATGGTCAGGGGCCCCAATGGATCCCTGGTCAGCAGCCCCATGGCTGCCTCAGCGGACACTGGGCTCCTCGGGACACACTGGCGCTCCTTACCAGATCAGGCACCAGGACCAGGCCAGGCAGGTCACTGTCACCAACCCTGAGGGTTTGACCAGCCTGGGCCCCTTTATAAAGGAGCTGAGACTGGCCTCTCTCCTCTGCCCTGAGGCTACCTCTTCAGATGACTGTGCTGCCAGAGGGTCCAGGAAGGGGCCAGGGAAGGTCAGGTGCAGTAATGGCCAGAGAAGTCCTGTTTTTTCCTCCTCTCTTGGTGCTGATCCTGGGGGAGGGAAGAGGAAAGGAAAGTCCTCACCCCTAGCATTGTACAAGCTCTGAGGAAGAAGCCTGGATCTTGGGACGTAATCCTCCCACCCACCTGTCACATTAGGCAGACACTCCCTAATGTGGTCACATCTTGTCCCCAGAATATGTCTTTGCCTTCCCAGATCTCACCTGCCTCCACAGACACACCTGATCACACACAAACCACTCATCCATTCCCAGATTCTTACCCTCATGCTCACACGTGCACACAAACACATAGAAACACCACACAGAAATCTACACACTCACAAAGCCACCTACACTCAGAAAACACTCATGTAAACATACAAACTCACAGTTGCACTCAAGGTGTGCAGATTCTCACACATAGACCCAGCACCAAGTGCCCTGGTTCTCATTGATGCCCCTGGATGCCTGCACGGGACCTCTCCTGGTGGAGGCTGCCCCCTCGAAGGCTCAGGGTCCTCACCCGACTTGCAGCACAGCCCAGATTCCCAGGCTCTGGCCTGGCAGTGGCAAGTTTAAACCTGGGTGTCGAGGGGCAACAGGGTTCTTCTCTGAGCTCCCCATTTACGCTAACTGGACAATTGATTTCCCAATCTTGTGATACTCTCCAGTCAGTTCCTGAGGGATATTGTCATCCCCCTACTTTCTGGCCTCCATGGCTTCTGTTTAGAAATTGGATGTCATTGTTATTGAGGACAGATCCTTTTTTCATGATGAGGTATGTCTCACATCATTCTTGCTGCTTTCAAAGTTCTCTCCTTGACTTTTGACAGTTGGATTATGATGTGTCTAGATGTAAATCTCTGATTTTATCCTACTTGGAGTTGACTGAGTTTCTTGGATGTATAGATCAATGTTTCTCATTTTTTAGAGTACTCAGTGTACAATATTTCTTCCAATATTCCTTCTAGCCCTTTATCTCTCTCTTCTTCTGCTGGGACTCCTATTATGCGTATGCGGTCTGCTTCATGCTGCCCCACAGGTCTCTGAATCTCTGCTCATTGTTCTTCATTCTTGTTTCTGTTCCTCAGCCTGGATCAGCTCAGCTGAGCTGTCCTCATGTTCACTGATGTTTCTTCTGCCTGTTCAAATCTGCTCTTGAGTTCCTGCAGTGATCTCTCATATCAGTTATTGTACTTGTCAACTCCAGAATTTCTACTTGGTTCCTTTTTATAATTTCTGTCTCATTATGCATAGTCTTTAATTAATGAGACATCATTCTCCCACTTTCCTTGATACTTTATGCAAGGTTCCATTTAGTCCTGTGAACATATTGGATTAGCTGATATGCAGTCTGTGTCCAGCAACTTCACTGTCAGGGACAGTTTCCATTGACTGCCTTTTTCCTGTAAATGGGCCATGCTTTCTTGTTCCTTTGCAAGTACTGTAATTTTTTGTTGAAAACCGGACATTTCAAATAAGATAATATGGCAACTCTGAAAATTAGATTCTTTTTGCTCCCCAGGGCTTGTTATTTGAGTCAGTTGTTTCTTCGCTTAGTGACTTTTCTAACCAAAATCTGCTAAGTCTCTATTCCTTGTATGCGGCCACTGAAGTTTCTATTCAGTTAGCTTGGTGATCAACTAATGGTTGATTAGAGATTTCCTGAAGTGCCTGGAAACAATAACTCTCCCAGGATTTGCTGTACAGAGTGGCTCTCTGTGTTCTGGGATGTGATTTCAACACTCAGCTCTAGAGTTTAAAATTTTCCCTGTGCCCTCATTTCCCGTTTGCACAGAATCTCAAGGTCAGTCAGAGGTGAGAGCTTAGGGCTGCCCAGACTTTCCTGAATATACACACAGCCGCACACAGCCCTACACATATGCATGGCCTCTTGGATTCCTAGGAATGTGTCAGAGATTTCAAAGCCCCTGTGGACACTTCATGCCCCAGCTTCTCCTTTTAAGTTTGGTAGTTAGTGTATCATTTGCCCCAACTGCTACCCATTGCTCAGGCAGCTTTCCTTTTGAACTGTGGCCTCTGGTTACTTTCAACCCACTCTCCTGAGGAAAAGGCTGTTTGCACTCAGGCAGCTTGCAGGGCAAAAACACACAGCCCTGCACACTGGGGCTTCCAGGGAACTCCCTTCCCAGTAAAGTAGTGACAATTATTTGAGAACGAGACTTTTTGAAAATGCTCCAGAGCCATGTGCTCCCTCAGGAGGCCTCCCCAGGAGTGTGAATGGTTATTTTCAAGGCTGCTGCTGAGCTGGAGAGTGGAGGATAGGACCAGACAAGTGGAAATGCCACAGAGCTTGCTGTTCATTCTGAGATTCAGCCATCTGCCTTGACAAAAGTGCTCCTGAGTAGCCATGAGTTTTTGGTTCATTCCCAGACTTCTGAAAAAGTATCTGGTCACTTTGACAGTTTTTTCATTGCTCTTCTGGAGTGGCCAATATTCAGAGTTCTGCCGTTTGCTGATTTCACTATGCTCCTAAGGAGTGTTTATGAGACCTTAGATGTCTCAAAATGTCTCTATTCACACCTGATTAATACTTCAGCTGGGTATAGAATTCTAGATGGAAATAACATTCCCATAGTATTTTAAAGACCATTCTCATTGTCTTCTACCTCAGGGGTTGGTGTTGAGAAATTGGCTGCTCCTAGAATTCCTAAAACTGAGACTTCTTTCTTCTTTATAACTCTGTAAGTCCTTATGTTCTTGTTATGGTCACCCTGGAAAAGCAAGAAAGACACCTCCACTCAAAATTTGATTTGGATGTGGACTGATTACAACATCCCTCACCAAGAAGGTATGAAAGGCATTGCTACATGCATCATTGAGGTCTCCGGACAAAGCAGGACTGACCTTTCAAGCAGGTCCAAAATGGCTTGAGAGAGCCAGGAAAAGAGACTGGCCTGGATATTTACTGTGATTTGGTCATGGGCTTGGGTGAGGCCTCACTTGTGTGGGTAGCAGCTTGAAACTCTGGTAGGGATCAAATGAGAGAGCACTAGGGATTTATCATCAGCTTGTCCAGATGTGAGGGACAAGGGAAGAGATAGAGGTGATGCTTAAAAGCTGTCAGAGTCGGGGCTGGCCCCGTGGCTGAGTGGTTAAGTTCGCGCGCTCCGCTGCAGGCAGCCCAGTGTTTCATTGGTTCGAATCCTGGGCGCGGACATGGCACTGCTCATCAAACCACGCTGAGGCAGCGTCCCACATGCCACAACTAGAAGAATCCACAATGAAGAATATACAACTATGTACCAAGGGGTGTTGGGGAGAAAAAGGAAATAATAAAATCTTAAAAAAAAAAAAAAAGCTGTCAGAGTCAAACATAAAAAAATGGAGGCACATCCCTCAGAGTGGGGAAAAAGTCCAATAGGAAGATGACCTGACTTCCTGAATGAGCCTCTCTTGCCTCTTGCTTCCTTCCTGGTTGGCAGGAACTCAAGGCCAGTCCCCGTGGGCTAAGAGAATACCTAGCTTTTATTGATGCCGACCAGTTCCCCTGGCATCAGGGGACCCCTGGATCTGGGGGAAGGTCCTCCCAGCAAGAGATCCAGAGGGCCTGCTTGTTTGTGCTTTTCAGAGGCCTCTGAGGTGGAGAGCAAGGAGGAAAGGCCCGTGGGTAGGGTCCCCCAGCTCCTGAGGAAGGTGTAGCTGGGCTGGTTCCCAGCCTCTGACGTCCCCGAGACTCTGAACCACGAATGACGAAGTATCAATAAATCCACAGAGTTGCTGCTTCTGCAGACTCGCCTGCCTCGTCTCTGAGGCCTCATGTCTTCACAAACCCAGTGTGATCCCGTCCACACTCCCTGTCCTGACAAGCTGCAGAAACGCCTCCTGCTGCCACCAAGCCCTGACACAACAGTGGACACTCTGGAGAGGCTGAAGGGATCCCTTCTGGCCCTCAGGCTCAGTACCAAGGGACACACCAAGTTCCCTGAGTCCTGAGAGCTGGGAGCTCCCTGTCATAAGGACAACTGGAAGACGCTGGTGGAACCCCTGTCAGGGATGCTGTTGGGTGGGGTCCTCTGGCAACAAAGGCCTGGAGCGGCTGCTTCTGCCCTGAGTGTTGGTGGTCCCTAAGATGTTACCTAAATGCACCAGGGGATCTGCCCAAGACTCAGGTAAGCAGACAGTCATGAGAAACCCTTGGGCACTGCCCGTGTGCTCAGTCCAGAGCCAGTCAACTGTGGGGGTGGAGACAGGTGGAGAGAATGGCAGTCCCTGCCCTCCAGCCGGGCTCCAGACTAACAAGGTCATCGGTGAAGAGCTCATCCATGGGCTCATTCCCAGCCCCTGGCCCGGCCACTCAGAGGAGGCTGCCCTGGGTCAGAGCCTAGACAAGTGTCCTCCTCCAGCTATGGCCTGTCCGGGAGGCAACTCCTACTGAGCAGGGACCTGGACACGAGCATCCCTGAGGGACTGGGAAAGGGGGACCATCCTATCTTGGGGTGACCGAGAGGCTCAGGGAGGTGCTAACTCCTGGACTGCCACCAGGCTTCCCAGGGAGGACACTGGCACCTGAGAACTGAGCCTGGGTGCTGACCAGCACATCCCTTCCTTCTATCCCTGAGTTCCCTACCTATTGGGGTGTCATAGATGAAGGGGGGTAGCAGACTTGACGGTGCTGGCTGAGCTGCTGGCACGTGGTCAAGTGGGTGGAGTTGGGCCAGAAATGATGGCATCCATGCTGAGTGAGGCCTTCCCCATCCCCCCTAGGTCCTCACTGATGTCTCTGAGAAGCTTATTCCAGCCTTTTTCGGCAAGAGCCAGGATCTATGTGTAGATTTGTCACTAATTTGAGCAGCCAGTGTTGGGTCTCCATGGGTCATTAGGGGGTAAGCTGTCACCTTCGAAGCCTCAGTATACCCTTCTCTCAAACGGGGTCAAATGCCAGGTGAGGCTGGATCAAGGAGGGGTAGGAACTGGCCATGGGGAGGCTGCTGAGGCTGCATCACTGTCAGGGGCTGCTCAGGGGGCCCAGGTGGGACTCAAGCCAGGTTGGAGCATCACACTTTATTGTACATCAGGGCCTCCATGAGGAGTGGGCTGGGTGCTTGCCGCCCCCCTCTAGTGGGGCACAGCACAGAGCTGGTAGGGGTTCGGGGTCACCAGGAAGCCAAAGACACCGTGGTCGCTGGGGCGGGGCTGCCCAGCGGGCACCGAGAAGCTGAAGCGCTGCAGGAGGCAGGTGAAGAAGAGGAAGAGCTCCATGCGGGCCAGGGGCTCCCCGAGGCACGAGCGGCGGCCTGTGGGTGGGGATGGGGGTCAGTGAGCCTGGGGGCCTGGGCTCCACGCCTCCAAGACTCCCCAGGAGGGGCAGCGAGCCGGGCTCCCCACAGGCACCTGCTGAGAAGGGCATGAAGGCCTCCTGCTTGACGAAGTGGCCCTGGGCGTCAAGGAAGTACTCGGGGTGGAAGCGGAAGGGCTTCTTCCAGATGGATTCATCCTTCAGCACCGATGACAGGTTGGTGATGAGCGTGGTCCCCTGGCAGGAGATGCCGGGCATGGGTGGGGTCAGGGCTGGAGGACTCCCCGACCACTGCCACTAAACACACATGGGCCACACTCTCTGCCTGGCACACACCTGGACTCTTTCAAGTCAGTCTCAGCCCAAGGAGCTTCCAGGCACCCTCCTTCTCCCAATGGCAGGGCCAAGTGACCTGCCTTCCATAGGTGCCCTCACTGCCACCTGTCCCTCCATGCATGGCTTCTCCAACACATTTTGGCACATTTTAGTTTGCCCCCCCCCCCCACCTCCCCTGACTGGGGCTCTGAATGGATGGGGCCAGTGCTGCCTCTGCTTCATCCCCACACTCGCCCAGGCTGGACAGCTGGTGCCTGTGCAGGTGAGGATTAGGGGGACTGGGTTCACCTATTGGCCATGCTGGGGCTCCCAGGGGGCAGGTGGGGCTGAGCTGGGCTGAGGAGGGCCGCAGGCCTACCTTGGGAATGAGGAAGCCCTGTACTTCAATGTCACGGGACGTCATGTGGGGCGCACCCAGTGGGATGATGTCCGCAAAGCGCTGCACCTCATGGACCACGGCCATGGTGAAGGGCATGCAGGCCTGGTCCCCCATCTCTGGTCGCCGCGCCTACCCTATCACCTCATCGATCTCCTGTTGGACACGGCCTGCACAGACAAGCGTCCCCACAGTGGTCAGAACACAGGGAGTTGCACCCCGACCTCCTCCTGATTCCTGTGCAGGGGCTGTGCCCACATGGAGGAGAAGGTCACTCTGATCTCTGAGCCAGGGCCCAGCTCTGCTCAGAGCTCCCAGTGGTGAAACCAAGCTCAGGGCCCCTGGCTTGTCCCTCTCCTCTCTGTCCCATCCCACCGGGCCCCCAGACTGGGCTCACGCTGCACATCCCGGTGCAGGATCATGAGCAGGAGGCCCCAGGCCAGCGTGGTCGAGGTGGTCACCATGCCCGCAGGAAACAGGTCGGCCAACACCAGGCGCAGATTCTCATCATTGAAGCTGCTCTCAGGGTTCCCCTTGGCCTGGGCCATGCAGAGAGGGTGGGCCCAGGGGCAGAGGGAGGAAGCCCCCACATAGCCTCCCATCTGCACCCATCAGCCCTGGTGCCTGATCACTGGGGGATACACAGGCCTCACCTTGCTTGGGCTTGTGTCATGGGCTCTAAACCCACCATCCATGTCCCTGTCCCTGGTACCTCACCTTCTCCACCTCATCCAGGAAGGCATCAGTGAGGTCTCGGGGAGGCTGTGCCAGGTCCCGGGTCTTCCTGTGCTCAGCGATCAGTTCATCCAGCAGGGCCATGAAGGCCTTATGCCCTGGAAAGACCTTGGCAGGCAGCCCCGGGATGTGCAGGAACATGGGGATGGCATTCAACACCTGTGCGGGCCACAGATGTGAGACCCACAGTTCCCTGTGCTCAAGTGTTCACCCCCACCCGTCAGGTCCCAGCTGCCTCCAGGGTGTCCCCACTGTTGACCTGGTTCCTCCCTAAGTGTGGTCTTAGACACTCACCTGGCCTGGGCCCCAGAAGGATAAACCTAAAATCTACATCTCATGGGTTCCACTGAAGGAGGTAGAGGTTCCTTAGCTCCCTCCTGGGCCCGCTGACCCAACACCCCTCCGTACAAATTCTCCTCCGCGGAGGCCCATTGCAGGGCGGAGGCCCCTCCACGGAGCTCGCCTGCAGGGCTCCTTGGCCTCCTGCAGCCTCGCACCTGTGGCGCGAAGCCAGTCTCCTCTTTCAGTAAGTCCTCTGTAAGGTCCAATATCTTGAGGAAGCGCGGGTCGTTGTAGTCGAAGCGGCGCCCGAAGGTCAGGGAGGCGATCACGTTGCTCACCGCTTTATTCAGGAGGGCGTCGGGGCTGAAGGGCCGTCCTGGGAGGGGACGGTGCAGGTCAGGGGGTCGCCTCCATCTCCTCTTCCCCAGCCTCCATCCCTGTCTCCTGGCCCTCAGCCCAGCACTCACCGGCCTGGTCATCGAAGGCGGCACAGAGGTATGAGGCCTCCTCGGTCACCCACTGCTCCAGGGACTTCTTGCCCAGGGCGAAGTTGCGCAGGGTGGACACGGAGAAGCGCCGCTGCTCCCGCCACGTCTGCCCATAGCGCGCCATGACCAGCCCTGGGGACGGGTGGGAGGACGTGGGTGTGGCTCGAGTGTGCCCTGACCCCGCCTCTTGGCCTACATCTTGCTCGCAGGCTCGACCTGCTCTTCTGTCTACGCCGGGAGTAAGATCCGCTTCCCGCCCTTGTTCACACAGCTCCACCCCATTCGGTACAGGCCTCGCCCCCTACCCTGCGCATACACCGCGCCCCTTGCTTCGCCCACATTAATCTCCATTCCTCCCAGCCAGGCCACCAAGTCCCGCCCACTTTACACCCTCTTCTGGCTGGGGACAGGTCCCACCCTCTGTCTGCCAATGCTGCTCGCCAGCTCTCCCCACTGGGGCCAGGTTTTGACCCCTAGCTTGGCTCTGCCCACCGTGACCCCCTTATGGTTCCAGAAAGGTCCCGGCCCGCCCCCTGCCTCGCCCACACTGACTCTGTCCTCCTCGTTCCCCTCAACCCGGCCATACCCTATCAGCTCCCAGTGGCTAGTGAACCTCCCACCTCTCTGTGAGGCCCCGCCCTCCGCCCCTCCCGCACCCACGTCCCCAGTCTTGGCACAGGCTCCTTCTTCCACCTGCCGCCACTTCAAATTCTCTGTCCCTTCGTTGCACCACACGTCCGCTACTCTGTCTCCATTTGGCCCTGCCGGGTCTCAGATCACGGCGAGCCTAGTGCCCGCCGGCCCGCGATCCCCTCCTTCTTAGCTTACCTTCTGAGCGCGGCCCAAAGCCCAGGTGCTCGAAGATGGGCACAAGCGGACGGTCCGAGGTGTCTTCGCTGCGGTGCACCAGTGCCTCGCGCATGGCCGCCAGCCCATTAATCACGACCGCGGGCGTCCAGGCCAGCTGCAGGCTGAACACATCCCCGAAGCGGTCCCGCAGCTGCAGGCCAGGGTCAAGGGCGTTGGACAATCCTGGTCCCTGCCAGGCTGCTGGACCCAGTCTCCAGGCCCTAGCCTTGGGGGACCCTTGGGCCATCAGCTGTTAGTGAGTGCAGGGACTCTATCTGGCCTCTTGATGCTAGAGGTCACAACCTGTATGGTTGAGGACCTCACGTTGGATCAGACCACCCAGCTATGACTTTGCAGAGGTCACCGAAATTGTCAGTAGGCCAAGTTAGCATCCCATTTTACAGGTAAAGAAACCGAGGTTCAGAGAGGTGAGCAGTGAGGCCCAAGGTCTCACAGCAGAAAGGGTTTAAACGAGGTCACTGTCCCCTCTCAACTTCAATTTCCCGATTTCAATGGGGCTCATGACCAGACTCCTCTCCCACAATCTCAGGACCTTTCCTCCTGATGTCATCAGAAGGGACTCAGGCTCAGATAACTTAAGCTTTGTCCCACTGCATCCCAAACTCACTGCCAAGGCCCACCCCTCCAGGCCTTTGCCCTCTCTACCTTTGATTGGAAATTCAAACCATCCCCCAGGCCCTGCCCAGCTACCCTCCCCCAGGAGGCCTCTCACACCTGCCTCCTCCTTTCCACCAGCTCCTTGTCCAGCCTGTGGCTTCACCACCACCCGCTGTCTGATGCTACGTGGGGTCCCCAGGGCCTCTGCTGCCACCCCCACTTTCCTCACCCGAGTAAAGCAGCAGCGTGGATCCTGGAAGTCCACCTGCAGCAGGTTGCCCAGCCCAGGCAGGGGCATGGGGCCTGGGGGGTAGCGTGGGGCCCAGCGTTGGCGCCGGTGCATCAGGTCCACCAGGAGCAGGAAGATGGCCACGGCCACAGCCAGGGGCCCCAGTGTCTCCCCGGCCAGCAGTCCCATGGTTGCCTCAGTGCACACTGGGCTCCTCCGGATACACGGGCACCCCTCGCCACAGCAGGCACCTCGGGCAGGCCAAACAGGGCTCTGTCACAAACCGTGAGGGTTTGCCCAGCCAGGTCCCCTAATAAAGCAAGCTGAGACTGGTCTTTGCTCTCTGCACTGAGTCAACAGGTTGGGAAGACTGTTCTGCCAGGGGGTGCAGGGAGGGGCCGGGGAAGGTCAGGAACAGTGGTGGCACAGAAGTCCTGACCCTGCTGCCCTCCGCACGTGCTTATCTGGGCTGTGGGTGGAGAGAACAGAGATGTCCCAACCCTGAGCCTGACTCCCAGCATTGTACAGGCTCCAAGGAAGAACCAGGGGTCTTTGGACTTGATCCTGCCACCCACCTGTCACATTATGCTCACCCTCCCTAATGGGGTCACAGTCTCGTCCCCAGAACACATCCTCACCTCCCCATATCTCACCTGCCTCCTCCCGAGTGACCTTCACCCCCTAGGTCTGTACTGGCCCTGGCTGTGGAGAGGTCATAGGATCAGAGGGACAACGGGGGGTTTGGGGGGGAATGAAGTTCTCGGTGTCCCTGACCTCACGCTAGTACACTCAATACACACAGACACAGACCACACACTCACAAAACACTCACGGGTCAGACACTCCACACATGCTGACAAAGTGACACACAGCACAGGCACACACACATTTACACACCCACAAACCCACATACATACACATTAATACTTGCACCACTTATACACACACACACACGGAGACCCAGCATCAGGGCACCTGTTCTCAGTGGTTGCCTGGAGCTGATTGCCCCGACCCCCTCCCCTGCCCACCTGTGGGCTCTGGCAGCAAGCCGAGGACCGGCATGCAGCTGGCTGCTGGCTCAGCTTCCTCAGTTTCCACCTGGTTGCAGCCGTTACGCCTTTGAATCTGGGGGTGGGGGGTGGGGGGCAGCAGGGTTGGTTTCAGAGCTCCCTAGTCACCCAATCAGCCAGTTCAGAGGCCAGGAGACCCTTCCTAAGTTGGTTACAGACTGGTCCTTGACCTCCCAGCTCCTGAGGCCACCCAGGTGCTGAAGCTCCTCCTGCCTGTGTCCACTTTCCTGACTCAGAGAAATGTGGGGAGGGCACTTGCCCTTGTTGAGTGAGCTGCCAGGAAGCTCAGGGTTCTAGGGTGGCGTAGCATGGGATATGACTGTCCCCAGAAGAGTGGGCCTACTTCCTCCTCCTTGCTATCTTTTGTCCTTGAACATCAGCTGGTCAAACTCTTCCTGGAAGACAAGGGGGTGGAAGCAAGTGAGGACAATGTAATGTCTTTACACCCTCACAGGTCTGCTGAGGACCACATGGAAAGGATTCTTGGGCCTCCCCTTAGCCAGCCGCCTCCCTCTCCCCGGGCCACGTCCTCTCTCTTCCCTTCCCATCCCTTCCCATCCCTTCCCACTCTGACTCTGCAGTGCCTCAAGAAAAGATGCAAACCCCTCGCCCATGGGTGGGGGCCCCTACTGGATGGAACTGTGGCTCCCAGGCCCTCCCTCTTGCTCAGCCTCTCGACCCTCCAAGCAGGGAGGTGACCGCACGATGCCAGGGCAGGGCTGCTGCCCACCGGCCTCGGCACCCTCTTTCTTCAACAAGAAAAGAGGTCGGATTTGAGGCTGAGTTTTTAAATCAGTGAAGCTGATGGGAACTCTCTGAGGCCAAAACCCACTCAAATGGGAAGGGGCAGGAGCCCAGAGGGTGGGGAAGGGGCATTTCCTGGGAGGGGTCAGGCCCCCTTCCCCATCCCAGGGGTATGTGAGGTGAGCTTTCATCCTGGAACCACCTGGAGAATTCTCTCCCCCAGATGAAGCAGGGCCTGCAGGAGGCACTCCCGATCCTCCACCCCTATGAGCCCCCTCCCTCCCTCACTCCCCAACAGTAAGAGGACCTGCTTCTTCCCAGGGAGCCTCTGGACATCCCCCACTCAGAAATGGCCACCCAGAGATGGCTCCCCGGGGCCAGGGCCTCTTGCTGTTGGCTTTCAAAGTTTGCAGTGCCTGCTTGGCCATGAAAGCTGCTCCTCCCCTTCTGAATGCCCGCAGCCCCACTCTCCTGCATGGCCCACGGCCAGAGAGTGTAGCCTGCTGGGGCCCTGTGGGCCTTCCTCAGTTTACCCGGCCTTCCCTGCATCGTTCCTTGCTCAGGCCTTGGACTGTGTTCCAGCCCCGCTGGACGTCCCACGTGCTGGGTGCTGGCGGGGCACTCGCAGCCTGGTGGGAAGACGATGGTGGGCCCCTGCTCCAAGGTGCTCATGCCAAGAGGAGGAGCAGGAAGGCAGAGAGCTGACAGGTCTGGCCAGCAGTGCGGGGACTGCTCTGAGGGTCGCGGGGACACTGCCCCAGGCTGCAGCAGGACTCTCTGGGAAGCCTACCTGGAGAACTTTGGCTGACTTGGCACCACAGTTGAAGGTGACCTGGCAGTGGGACAACAGGGCCACAGCAGAGTCCTGTGCAGGGGGTGAGGGGCAGCGGGAGGGAGGCACTTCGCAAGTCTGGCTGAGGACTGGACTGTGGGGAGCTGGGGTCCCTGGGGCTCCAGGAGGCGGGGAGACCAGCTTTGAGGCCACTCCACAGACCAGAAGGCAAGAACCACGGGTACTCTGGGGACTTCCCGGATACAGGCTGTGGCCTCTGGTTCATCTTAGTTGAGTGTCCAGTCCTGTGGGCAGCACCTCTCTACCCAGGACTGTCAGAGAATCAGGTGGTGTTAGGGGAGCAGGATGGTCTGAGTGCTGGTCACACAGTGGCCCTCAATAAACTGTCTTTATCCACCCTTGTTTTGGATGTGTCACGCCCTTCCGAGCAGTCACTCTAATATGGATATGAAGGGCAGGGACAGACATGCCTGTAATTCAGGCATGGCCCCGTGATACTAGGGGCCTGTTGTGCAGGACAGGGTGGCCTTGAGGAAACCTCATGAGTACAATGAGTACACAGTACAACCGTGAGGCCAACGGCTTTTGCAATCATTATGCAATTGCAGCTCACATTAATGAGGCACTCGCATGCCAGGCACTGCTGCTCACTCTGTGTGTCCTCCCCACAGCCCTGTAAGGCAGGTGGCTTTATGGTCCCAAAGGCATGGAGGAGACTGAGTCTCAGGGGTCACGTCAGGAGGTCAAAGTCACAGAGCAGCCTTTGGGGCCATCTCAACCTCAACATAATAAAGGGCCTATATGACAAATCCAGGGACAACATCATACTCAACAGTGACAAGCTGAGAGCTGTTCCTCTGAGAACAGGAACAAGACAAGGCTGCCCGGTCTCCCCGCTCCTATTCAACACAGTCCTGGGAGTTTGAGCCAGAGCAATTAGGCAGGAAAAAGAAATAAAAGGGATCCAGATTGGAAGGGAAGGAGTAAAACTGTTGCTATTTGCAGATGACACGATTCTATATATAGAAAACCATAAAGAATTCACCAGAACTATAGGAAATACTCGATGAATACAGCAAAGTTGCAGGGTACAAAATCAACATACAAAAAGCACTGGCATTTCTCTACACTAATAACGAACTAGCAGGAAGAGAAATCAAGAATACAATCCCATTGATGATCACAACAGAAAGAATAAAACATCTAGGAATAAGTTTAAGCAGGAGCTGAAAGAACTAGACGCTGAAGACTAGAAGACATGACTGAAAGAAATCAAAGACACGAAGAAATGTAAAGCTGTTCCATGCCCATGGGCTGGAAGAACAAACATAGTTAAAAAGCCCATTGTACCTAAAGCAATCTACAGGTTCAATGTAATCCCAACCAGAAGCCAAATAACGTTCTTCACTGAAATAGAACAACGAATCCTAAAATGCATGTGGGACAACAAAAGACCCCAAATATCCAAAACAGTCCTGAGGAAAAAGAACAAAGTTGGAGGCATCACACCCTGTGAATTCAAAATATACTACAAAGCTGTAGTAATCAAAACAGCATGGTACTGGCGGAAAAACAGACACACAGGTCAATGGAACAGAACTGAGAGCCCAGAAATAAAACCGCACATCCATGGAGAGCTAATCTTCCACAAAGAAGCCAAGAACATACAATGGAGACAAGAAAGTCTCTTCAATAAGTGGAGTTGACTGGACAGCTCTGTGCAAAAGAATGAAAGTAGACCATTATCTTACCCCATACACAAAAACTAACTCAGAACGGATTAAAGACTTGAATGTAAGACCTGAAACCACAAAAATCCTAGAAGAACACATAAGCAGTATGGTCTTTGACATGGGTTTCCGTAGTATCTTTTTGAATACTGTGTCAACTCAGGCAAGGGAAACAAAAGAAAAAATAAACAAATGGGACTGCATCAGACTAAAAAGCTTCTGCATGGGAAAGGAGACCATCAGCAAAACGAAAAGACAACCAACTAACTGGGAGAAAATGCTAGTAAATCATATATCCGACAACGAGTTAAGTTCCAAAATACATAAAGAACTCATACAGCTTAACAACAAAAAAATGAACAACCCGATCAAAACATGAGCAGAGGGTATGAACAGACATTTTCCAAAGGAGATATACAGATGGCCAACAGGTACAGGAAACAATGTTCAACTAATCATTAGGGAAATACAAATCGAAACTACAATGAGCTATCACCTTACACCTGTCAGAATCCCTCATACACTGCTGGTGGGAATGCAAACTGGTGCAGCCACTATGGAAAACAGTATGGAGATTTCTCAAAAAATTAAAAATAGAAATACCATATGATCCAGCTATTCCACTACTGGGTATTTATCCAAAGAACATGAAATCAGTAATTCAAAAAGATACATGCACCCCTATGTTCATCGCAGCATTATTCATAATAGCCAAGATGTGTAAGAAACCCAAGTGTCCATCAATGGATGGACGGATGGATAAAGAAGATGTGGTATATATATACAATGGAATACTCCTCAGCCATAAAAAAACCCACAAAATGGTGCCATTTGCGACAACATAGATGGACTTTAAGAGAATTATGCTAAGCAAGATAAGTCAGATAGAGAAAGACAAACACCATATGATTTCACTCATATATGGAAGATAAACAGAGATAAAGAGAACAGATTGGTGGTTATCAGAGGGAAGAGGGGGCGAAAGGAGTAAAGGGGCACATATGTATGTATGGTGACAGATAAAAACTAGACTACTGGCAGTGAGCATGATGCAGTCTATAGAGAAACTGATATATAATAACATACACCTAAAATGTGCACAACGTTATAAGCTACTATGACCTCAATAAAATAATTTTATAAAATACTAAAACCTCTCAAATTCTGAGTTACTGAGATTTCTTATTTGAGAAACACTCTCAGCCCGCCCTGGCTAGGCTTGTGCTCTGGTGAAGCTGCTGGGGTGGAGGAGTGAGCGCTTCCAGGGACCACGCATGTCACAGGGGTTCACCCAGCAGGGAAGGGTCCTCTGGGCACTGCGACCCGAGACTTAGAGTCCAGAGGTGACGTCAGCACGATGGCAGAGCAGGAAGCTCCCGGCCCTGGTCCCCCAAGCATCAAGACTTAACCCTGGGTCCCCAACGCGATGCGGGGCAAATCCTGGGCTAGCACCCTAGAATCAGGCAGGGAGCTGCAGCCCAGCCCGGGCGCTGGGAAAGTTGGGGGCATTTTGCTCGCCTTGCCCCTCCCCCAGCGGCCTGGAGCGCCCTGGGGAAACCCCTCATTCCCGCTCCGCCCTGGGGACAGAGAGGAAGAGCAGAAGCCAAGCGCAGCTTGCAGCCCGGGCCTGGCCGCCCCCGCCTGACTCCGTGCGGACCCGCCCTCGCAGCGCAGGATCCAAGCTGACAAGGTCACAGCCACAGAGTCAGAGCAGAAAGACAGACTCCAACAGCCAGATGATATACCATCTCATTTGCTGAAGGGGAAACAGAAGCCCAGGGCAGGAAGGGAAGGCCCAGCATCACAGAGCGTCAGGACAGAGCAAGGAGGAGAGCCAGGTGTCCTCCTCTAAGGTTTCTAGGTGGTCTCCATCTCCTGTGGGCATCCCACTGTCAAATAGGTCCCAGGTTGACCCCTGTCTCTGGGACATGCCTGGGGCGCACAGGGCTCATTCCCTGTCCCTGGCCAAGCCTCCTGAGAGCCCAGTCTAATCTGGCCACTCAGAGGATAGTGTCCTGGGTCGGATCTCAGATCAGTGTCCTCCTCCACCTCTAGGCTGGCTGTGAGCAACTCCTCCTGGGGAGGTGGCAGGACATGAGCATTCCTGAGTGGCTGGGAAAGGGGGTTCTATCCTGTGGCGACTGAAGGTTCAGGGAAGTGCTCACTCCTGGACTGCCATCAGGCTTCCTAGGCAGGGCTCTGGCACCTGAGAACTGAGCCTGGGTGTTAACCTGGCACATGGCTTCCCAGCCATCCCTGAGATCCCAACCTATTGAGATGCTGTAGATGAAGTGGGCAGCAGGCTTGTGGTGCTCGCTGAGCTGCTGGCCCGCGGTGGGGTGGGTGGAGTCAGGCCTGGGATGTGGGCATCCCAGCCAAGTAAGTCCTTTGCAATAAAGGGTAAAGTGAGAAAGTTTGGAGGGTTCAAATCCTGCACTTATAAAATAATGACTAGCCCCTGACCAGCCCCTGGGAGATGACCTTTAGC
Organism: Equus asinus; assembly: GCF_041296235.1. Taxonomy (NCBI): domain Eukaryota; kingdom Metazoa; phylum Chordata; class Mammalia; order Perissodactyla; family Equidae; genus Equus; species Equus asinus. The sequence goes on along the minus strand of NC_091793.1, from coordinate 19,640,314 downwards.
TCTGGGAATATTCTGCTGGATAACGATGTCTTTGTTTTCCTGGAACCTCAGGCCTTGCCAGATCATTCATACTTTAAATGTGACATGTAGTGGGGACCTTGCATCTCCCTGTACCTGTCTGGACTCTGGAGGGGCTGGAGACTTAGTCACTCCTGTCAGGCACACAGGTGCTCCATGCCTGCGACACCAACCTCAATAAATTCTCTGAATGTCAAGGTTCTGCTGCACTTCCCTGACTGGCAAGATTCTATGCGTGTGTCACTCATGGTTGCTGGGGGATTTAAACGTTGTACATATGACTCCCCTGGAAGAGGAGAAATGGAAACCTGTGCTGGGCTCTCATGTGTCTCTGTCTGTCTGTCCTGGGTGTCTTTTACCTTTGCTGATTTTAATCTGTATCCTTTCATTGTCATAAACCACAGCTGCTATAGACAGAATCTCTGTGTCTCCCCTAAATTCATGTTTTGAAACCTAATCCCCAGGGTGATAGCATTTTTTAGAGAGGCTTTTGGGAGCTCATTAAGTCATGAGGTTGGAGTCCTCATGAATGAGATTGATGCCCTTATAAAAGAGAAGCCAGAGAGATCCCTTGTCCTTTTCATCAGGTGAGGACACAGTGGAAAAGTGACAGTCTAGAAACAGAAAGTGGGTCCTCACCAGACATCCAGTCTTCCAGAGCCTTCATTTTGGACTTCCCAGACTCCAGAACTGTGAGGAATAAATGTTTGCTGTTTATAACCCAATCAGTCTATGGTATTTCGTTCTAGCATCCCAAACACTGACAATAACCATGCAAATAACAGCATTAATAAAGAAGTTTGTGAGTCCACCAGCAAATCATTGACTCTAAGATGGTCTTCAGGCCCCAGACTCAGCTGGCTTCAATAGTGGCATTCATTAGAATAACCCTGACTCATTGGAACAAGGTAAAGTCATAGTTTGGGAAAAGGAAGAATTGAGGGTGGTGAATGATGAACCTTCATTCCTGAAGGATTTCTGCATCACTCGTGGGGTGACACAGCAGCTGCAACCTGATTGGTTACTAGAGGTAGAAGTCACCTACGGAATTGGGAACTGATAGAGCTAACCTCCAAAGGGTTGGTGACTGATATGTAAGGAAATGAAAAAAAAAAAAAAAAACCCAACCCAAGAAGCAGGCCTATATACAATCCAGTGGTTATTTCTACACATAATTAGCTAAAACGGAAGTAAAGGAGAGGCTGGGGCTAGATGCTGACACTGCACCAAGCTCGTTTTTCATCTGATGGGATTGTGTCAGGGATGCTCCGAAAGGGACAAATCATGCTGAGACGTATGCATCTCTATGACTTCTGAGCACCAAGAATGTAGTCAAGTGGGGGCAGGGCAAAATCAGGAGACTACTGAAAACTTGCCTTTATCTTCAGAGGGGGTTATTCCTCCCCCCCTTTAAATGCCATGTGGAACTTTCCAGATGAAGCGGCTGATGTGCGCCTCTGCATGCAAGGCATGCTGGATTGACTTGAGAATGATCAGAATATTCATCCACCACAACCTAGAGGTCATTAACAGATTGAAAACTGGAAAGTTCACAAATACGTGAAAATTAAACAATACACCTAAAAAAACCAGTCAAAGAAGAAATCACAAGAGAAAGTACAAAACACCTTGAGATGAATGAAAATGACAGCACAATATACTAAAAATTATGGAACCCCGCAAAAGTGATCTTCAGAGGGGAGTCTGTAACTGTAAGTGGCTACATTAAAACAGATCTCAAATCAATTACCTAACTCTACACCTGAAAGATCTGGAAAAAGAAGAGCAAACAAAACCCAAAGCTAAAAAACAAAGGCAATAATCCAGAGCAGAGATAAATGAAATGGAGACTACATCAATAGTGGAGAACATCCATCAAACCAAAAGTTGGTTCTCCAAAAAGATCAACAAAGCTGACAAGCCTTTAACTAGGTGGACTAAGAAAAAAAGAGAGAAGACTCAAATCGCTAACATCAGAAATGAAAGTGGGCCCATTACTACTGATTCTACAGAAGTAAAAAGTATTATAATTGTGAACAACTGTATGCCAACAAACTGAATAACCTATTGATGAAACGGACAAATTCCTAGAGACACAAACGTTACCAAGACTGAATCATAAAGAAGCAGAAAATCTGAATAGACTTGTAATTAATAAGGAGGTTGAATGAGTAATCAAAATTTCTCAACAAAGAAATGCCCTGGACCTGATGACCTCACTGTTGAGTTCTACCAAACATTTAAAGAAGAATTAACACCAATCCTACTCAAACATTTCCACAAAATGGGAGAGGAGGGAACACTTCCTAACTCACTCCATGAGGCCAGCATCACCCTGATATCAAAGTCAGACAAAGACACTACAAGAAAAGAAAACTGCAGACCAATATCCCTCATGAACATTGAGGCAAAAGTCCCCAAGAAAATACTGTCAAACCAAATCGAGCAGCATATTAAAATGATTATACAAGTGGGAAAGAGTTATGACCAGGTGGAGTTTATTAACGGAATTCAAGAAGGATTCAACATATGAAAATTGATCCACATTGTACGCCAACATAACAGAATGAACAACAAAAACTACATGATCACCTCAACTGATGCAGAAAAAGCATTCGACAAAGTTCAGCATTCTTGCATGTTAAAAACACTCAGCAAACTAGGAATAGAATGAAACTGCATCAACAGAACAAAAGCCATATATGAAAAACCCACAGCAAGCGTGACACTCAATGGTGAAAAACTGAAAGCTTTCCCTTTAACATCAGGAACAAAGACAGGATGCCCATGTTTGCCAATTCCACTCATCAGAGTACTGGCGGTTCTAGCCAGAGCAATTAGGAAAGAAAAAGAAAGAAAAGGCATCCAAACTGAAAAGGAAGAAGTAACATTATCTCTGTTTGCTGATGATATGATCTTGTATATAGAAAAACCTAAAGATGCCACAAAAAAAATCACGTTGGAACTTGCAAATACACTCAGTAAAGTAGCACGATATAAAATCAATGCACCAAAATTAGCTGTATTTCTATACACTAACAAGAACAATCCGAAATTAAGATTAAGAAGACAACTTGATTTACAATAGGATCAAAAAGAATAAAATATCTAGGAATTAATCAAAAAGGTGAAAGACTTGTACCATGAAAACTACAAAACATTGCTGAAAGAAAGGAAAGACACAAGGAAGTGGAAAGACCTCTATGTTCATGGATTGGAGGACTTGATATCGTCAAGACGTCAACACCACTCAGAACCGTCTACAGATTTAACGTGATCCCCATCAAAACCCCAATGACTTTTTTGCAGAATTAGAAAAATCAATCCTAAAATTCATATGGAGTCTCAAGGGACTCCAAATGGCCAAAACAATGTTGAGAAGGAGTAAAACTCATACTTCCTTATTTCAAACTCACTACAAAGCTACAGTAATCAACACACTGTGGCAGTGGCATAAAGACAGAGACATAGACCAACGGAAGAGAACAGAAGGCCCGGAGACAGACCCTCATATATGGGTCAATGATTTCGACATGGGTGCCAACACTATTGAATGGGGAAAGGACAGTTTTTTCAACAAATGGTCCTGGGAAATCTGGATATCTTAATGTGAAAGAATGAAGTCGGACCTTCACCCAGCACCATTTACAAAAATTAACTCAAAATGGATCAAAGACCTAAATGTAAAAGCTAAAACTAGAAAATTATTAGAAGAAAACATAGGAGAAAAGGTTAACGTTGGATTTGGCAGTGATTTCTGGATATGACACCAAAGGCACAGGTAACCAAAGAAAATAGACAAATTGGAGTTCATGAAAATTTAACAATTTTGCATATCAAAATATACCATCGGGACTGGCCCCGTGGCCGAGTGGTTAAGTTCACGCGCTCCGCTGCAGGTGGCCCAGTGTTTTGTTGGTTCGAATCCTGGGCGCAGACATGGCACTGCTCATCAAACCACGCTGAGGCAGCGTCCCACATGCCACAACTAGAAGGACCCACAACGAAGAATACACGACTATGTACCGGGGGGCTTTGGGGAGAAAAAGGAAAAGAAATAAAATCTTAAAAAAATATATACTATCAACAGAGTAAAAAACCAACCTACATAATGGGAGAAAATATTTGCAAAACATATACAGCCACGTGTCACTTAATGACGGGGATACGTTCTGAGAAATGTGTTTTTAGGCAATTTTGTCATTTTGTAAACATCATAGAGTACACTTACACAAACCTAGATGGTATAGCCTACTGCACACCTGGGTTATATGGTACTTATCTTATGGGCTCACCGTCATATATAGCATCTTTGTTGACTGAAATGTCATTAGGGGCTGCACGACTGTATTTGATAAGAGATTAATATCTGAAATATATAGAGAACTCCTAAAACTCAAGAGCAACAATAACAACAAAACACACAACCCGATTGTAAAATGGGCTTGAATAGACATTTCTACAAAGAAGGTATACAAATGGACAATAAGCACATGAAAAAAGCTCAACGTCCCCCATCTTTCTGGAAATGCAAACCAAAACCACAATGAGATAACACCTCACACCCATTAGACTGGCTACTATCATCAAAACAGAAAAAGCAAGTGTTGATGAGGATGTGGAGATTCAGAACCCTTGTGTACTGCTGGTGGGAGTGTAAAATGGCACAGCTGCTGTGGGAAAAAGTCCCTGGGTTATATATCCACAAACCGAAAGCAGAGTCTCAAAGAGATAGTTGTACCCCATGTGAACAGCAGCGTTATTCACAGTAGCTGAAAGGTGGAAGCAACCCAGTGTCCATCCACGGAGGAAGGGATAAGCAAATGGGGTCTATATGTACAATGGAATATTATTTAGCCTAAAAAGGGAAGGAAATTCTGACACATGGTACAACATGGCTGAAGCTTGAGGACATCACACGCTAAGTGAAAGAAGTCAGTCACTTATCACACAAATACTCTATGATTCCTTGCGTATGAGCTCCCTAGCATAGACAAATTCACAGAGACAGAAAGTAGAATGGTGGTTGCCAGGGGCTATGGGGAAAGGACGTGGGGAGTTATTGTCTAATGGAGATGGAGTTTCAGTTTTGTAGGATGAAGAGTTCTGGAGACGGATGGTGGTGACGTTTACACAACAATATCAGTACTTAATAGCATTGAATTGTACACTCAAACATGATTAAGGTGGTAAATTATATGCTATGTGCATTTCTTTCCTAAACACACACAATGCAGAGAGTCAAACAAATACAACCATTTTCCTGTAGGAGCCAAAAACCAGGGTGGGGGCCTGTGCAGTGAAAAGTTTACTCAGTAGGTTTGGGATTTTAATCCCGGCACACTTGAGAAAAATGCCTGGCCCTTGACAAGCTCCTGAGAAACAGCCCCTTCGCTCTTAGGATGACCTGCCTGACAAGTGTCTCTATACCCGTGGCCCTGGGTGACACCACACAGTTGATGTCAACAATGTGATTGATGGCGGGGCTGTGGGCCACACTGATTGACTTTGAGGGGGGCTGGAGACTGAGTAACTGAGGTCAGCCATGCAGCTCTCCGAGTCTAAGTGACTGACTTCCAACAAAATCCCTGGAAACCCTAACGCGGGGGAGCCTCCCTGGTGAGCAAACTCTCTGCTTGTGTCACACATCACTGCTGGCAGAACTGAGCACTGTCTGCACGAATCCTCAGAGAGACAGCTGGAAGCTTGTGCCCACTCTTCCTGAACTCCACCTATGTGCCTTTGACCACTGCTAATTCTGCCTGGATCCTTTCTCTGGAAAGACCATAACCGTGAGTATAACAGCTGTTCTGACTCCCGTGAGTCCTCGCAGTGAATCCCTGAACCTGAGGGCGCTCCCCCAGCCCGGGATGGGCTGATTCCATCAGAACCCCATTCACACTCCTCCCGCCCCCTGACACCCAGGAGTCAAGGCCTACATGGACTTAGTCACCAACCAGGGCAGCCAGTGTTGGGTCTGCATGAGTGACTAGGGGACAAGCTGTCATCTTCTGAGCATCAGTATATCTGTCTGTCAAATGGGGTCAAATGCCAGGTAAGGCTGGATCAGGCGGGGGAAGCAGCTGCCCTGGGGAGGCTGCTGAGGCCACATCACTGCCTGAGGCTGCTCAGGGGGCTCAGGTGGGACTCAAGCCAGGTTGGAGCCATCAGAATGGTTTATTGGACATCAGGGCCTCCACAAGTAGAGGGTTGGGGCCTTGGTGCTCCCCTCTAGCGGGGCTCAGCACAGAGCTGGTAGGGGGACGGGGTCACTACGGAGCAAAAGACACCGTGGTCGCTGGGGCGGGGCTGCCCAGCGGGCACCGAGAAGCTGAAGCGCTGCAGGAGGCAGGTGAAGAAGAGGAAGAGCTCCATGCGGGCCAGGGGCTCCCCGAGGCACGAGCGGCGGCCTGTGGGTGGGGATGGGGGTCAGTGAGCCTGGGGGCCTGGGCTCCACGCCTCCAAGACTCCCCAGGAGGGGCAGCGAGCCGGGCTCCCCATAGGCACCTGCTGAGAAGGGCATGAAGGCCTCCTGCTTGACGAAGCAGCCCTGGGCGTCCAGGAAGTGCTCGGGGTGGAAGCGGAAGGGCTTCTTCCAGATGGATTCATCCTTCAGCACCGATGACAGGTTGGTGATGAGCGTGGTCCCCTGGCAGGAGATGCCTGGCATGAGTGGGGTCTGGACCACACAAACACTCATGGGCCACAGCCTCTGCTTCCACTCTCCTGGACTCTTTCAAATCAATCTCAGCTCAAGAAGCTTCCTGGCACCCTCCCTGTCCCCAAGGCAGAACCAAGTGACCTGCCTCCCTTGGGAGCCCTCACTGCCACCTGTCCCTGCATGCACAGCACCTCCAACACACTGCGGGAGATTTTAGTTGTCTTTATCCCCACCCTGCCGGCTGGGGCTCTGAATGGACGGGGCCTCTGCCTCATCCCCACACCCACCCAGGCTGGACAGCTGGTGCCTGTGCAGGTGAGGATTAGGGGGACTGGGTTCACCTAATGGCCATGCTGGGGCTCCCAGGGGGCACGTGGTGCTGAGCTAGGCTGAGGAGGGGGGCAGGCCTACCTTGGGGATGAGGAAGCCCTGTACTTCAATGTCGCGAGATGTCATGTGGGGCAAGCCCAGTGGGGAGATGTCCCCAAAGCGCTGAACCTCGTGGACCACGGCCATGGTGAAGGGCATGCGGGCCTGGTCCCCCATCTCTGGTCGCCGCGCCTGCCCTATCACCTCATCGATCTCCTGTTGGACACGGCCTGCACAGACAAGCGTCCCCACAGTGGTCAGAACACAGGGGACTAGGCCCCACCCTCCTCCTGACTCCTGTTCAGGGGCTGTGCCCACATGGAGGAGAAGGTCACTCTGACCTGTGAGCCAGGGCCCAGCCTCTGCTCAGAGCTCCTGGTGGTCAAACCAAGCTCAGGGCCCCCAGCCTGTCCCTCTCCTGTCTGTCCCATCCCACCAGGCCCCCAGGCTGGGCTCACGCTGCACATCCGGGTGCAGGATCATGAGCAGGAGGGCCCAGGCCAGCGTGGTCGAGCTGGTCACCATCCCAGCAGAGAACAGGTCGGCCACCACCAGGCGCAGGTTGTCATCATTGAAGCTGCTCTCCGGGTTCCCCTTGGCCTGGGCCATGCAGAGAGGGTGGGCTCAGGGAAAGGGCGAGGAAGCCCCTCAGTGGCCTCCCACTCTGCACCCATCAACCAGACTGCCTGATTACTAGGTGATAATTAGGCCCCATCTTACCTGGGCTCACCTCATGGGCCCCTCAACCCACCACCTGTGTCCCTGGGGGCTCACCTTCTGCACCTCGTCCAGGAAGGCGTCAGTCAGGTCTCGGGGAGGCTGGGCCGGGTCCCGGGTCATCCTGTGCTCAGCAAGCAGCTCATCCAGCTGGGCCATGAAGGCCCTCTGCCCAGGAAAGACCTTGGCGACCAGCCCTGGGATGTGCAGGAACACGGGGATCGCGTTCAGCACCTGTGCGGGCCATAGATGTTGGGTGATGGGTCCTCCCCCTGCTCAGCTGTTCACCTCCAACAGTCAAGTCCCAGCCGCTCCCAGGGTGTCACCACCATTGACCTGATTTCTCCTTAACTTCGTACATCCACCCTCTCTCCTGCCTAGGACTCAAGAGGATAAACCTAAAATCTACATCTCAGGGGTTCCAGAGGCTTCCACTGAAGGAGGTAGAGGTTCCTTAGCTCCCTCCTGGGCCCGCTGACCCAACACTCGTCTGTACAAATCCTGCTCCGCAGAGGCCCATTGCAGGGCTGAGGCCCCTCCACGAAGCTCGCCTGTGGGGCTCCTTGGCCGTCTTCACCCCGCACCTGGGACACGAAGCCGGAGTCCTCCTTCAGTATGTCCTCTGTCAGGTCCAATATCTTGAGGAAGCGCGGGTCGTTGTAGTCGAAGCGGCGCCCGAAGGTCAGGGAGGCGATCACGTTGCTCACCGCTTTATTCAGGAGGGCGTTGGGGCTGAAGGGCCTTCCTGGGAGGGGACGGTGCAGGTCAGGGGGTCGCCTCCATCTCCCCTTCTCCAGCCTCCATCCCTGTTTCCTGGCCCTCAGCCCAGCACTCACCAGCCTGGTCGGCGAAGGCGGCACAGAGGCACGAGGCCTCCTCGGTCACCCACTGCTCCAGGGACTTCTTGCCCATGCCGAAGTTGCGCAGGGTGGACACGGAGAAGCGTCGCTGCTCCTGCCATTCGCGCCCATAGCGGGCAAAGATTACCCCTGTGGGCGGGGCAGAGGTGGGCGTGGCTCGGCTGTGACCTCGCCCCTCCTCTGCGCGCACACCTTTCTCCCTAGCGCGTCTGTCCTCCGCCCCCCAATAGGACAGATCCCGGTCCGCCACTTGCCCTGCTCTCGTAGTCGCATCCCCTGCATAGATGGTCGCACCCCTACTCCCGGCTCCTGTTCCAACCACAATATCCACGTCCACCCCCAGATCACCAAGTCCCGCCCATTTACACCTACTTCTGGTTGGGGACAGGTCCCACCATCCGCCTGCCCCTATTGCACGCCCGTTCTCCCCACCGGGGGTACGTCTTGGCCCCACTCTTGGCTCTGCCCCCCGTGACCCCCTTCCAGTTCAGGGAAGGCCCTGGTCCACCCACACTGACTCCATTCTCTTCATTCCCGCCCCTGGAACATCCCCTGCAAGCTCCCCATAGCCCGGGGCCCGCCCACTCCCTGTGAGACCACGCCCTCCGCCCCGCCCACACCCGCCTCCCTTCCCTTAGCACAGGCTCCCTCCTCCAGCTGCCGCCCCTACAAATTCCCTGACTCTTCCCTGCACCGCGGGTCTCCCACCCTGCCTCCAATTGACCCTGCCAGGTCTCTAGTCACTGCGGGCCCAGTTCCCGCTGGGCCGGGGTCCGCCCCTCCTCCGCTTGCCTTTCGCGTGCGGCCGGAAGCCCAGGTGCTCGTAGACCGGGAAACGTGGGCGGTCGGAGGTGTCCTCGCCGCGGTGCACCAGCGCCTCGCGAATGGCCGCCAGCCCGTTGAGCACGACCACGGGCGTCCAGGCCAGCTGCAGGCTGAACACGTCCCCGAAGCGGCGCCGCAGCTGCAGGCCAGGGTCAAGGGCGTTGGAGAAGTCCCGCTCCTGCCTGGCGCCCGCCCCAGTCTCCTGGCAGAAGCCTTGGGGAACCCGTGGGCAGCCAGCAGCAAGGGCTTGGAGGAACTTAATCTGGCCTCGTGACTCTGGAGGTCACATTCTGTAGGGATGAGGACCTCAGCTTGGATCAGACCACCCAGCTATGACTTCGCAAAGGTCACCAACATTGTCAGCAGGCCAAGTTAGCATTCCCGTTTTACAGGTGAAGAAAATGAAGCCCGGAGAGGTGAGCAGTGAGGCCCAAGGTCTCACAGCAGCAAAAGATTTGAACCTGGTCACTGTCCCCTCTCAACTTCGGTTTCCTGATTTCAATGGGGCTCATGACCAGATTCCTTTTCCCCCAATCTCAAGACCTTTCCCCCAGATGTCATGAGAAGGGACTCAGGCTCACAGAACTGAAGCTCTGTCCCACTGCATCCCGAACCCTCTGCCAAGGCCCACCCCCTCCAGGCCTTTGCCCTCTCTGACCTTTGCCTGGAAAATTCAAACTGTCCCCCAGGCCCTGCCCAGCTGCCCTCCCCCAGGAGGCCTCTCACACCTGCCTCCTCCTTTCCACCAGCTCCTTGTCCAGCCTGTGGCTTCACCACCCACGATCTGCTGCTACGTGGGGTCCCCAGCACCTCTGCTGCCAACCCCCACCTTCCTCACCCGAGTAAAGCTGCAAACCGTGTCCTGGAAGTCCACCTGCAGCAGGTTGCCCAGCCCAGGCAGGGGCATGGGGCCTGGGGGGTAGCGGGGGGCCCAGCGTTGGCGCCGGTGCATCAGGTCCACCAGGAGCAGGAAGATGGCCACGGCCACAGCCACAGGCCCCAGTTTATCCCAGGTCAGCAGCCCCATGGCTGCCTCAGTGCACACTGGGCTCCTCTGGACACACTGGGGCCCCTCACCACACCAGGCACCAGGACCAGGCCAGGCAGGCCTCTCTCACCAACCCTGAGGGTTTGATGAGCCTGGGCCCCTTTATAAGGGGAGCTGAGACTGGCCTTTGTCCTCTGCTGTGAGCCAAGCTGTCGGGATGACTGTGCTGCCAGAGGGTGCAGGGAGGGGCCAGGGAAGCTCAGGTGCATGAGCAGCCGCGGATGTCCTGTCCTTTCTGCCCTCTCCAGGTGCTTATGCCAGGTAGTGGTGGGGAGAGACGATATGTCCCACCCCCAGCCTGACTCCCAGCGTTATGCAGGGTCCCAGGAAGAACCAGGGGTCTTTGGACTTGATCCTGCCACCCACCTGTCACATTATGCTCACCCTCCCTAATGTGGTCACAGCCTCATCCCCGGAACACATCCTCACCTCCCCATATCTCACCTGCCTCCTCCTGAGTGACCTTCACCTCCCAGGTCCCTGGCTGTGGGGAGGTCACATGATCAGGTGGACAATGGGGAATGGGGGAGATGAGGTTCTCGGTGTCCCTCACTTCACTCTACTACACTCAGACGCAGATTACACACCAACTACTCACACATTCAGACACTACCAACATGCTCACAAAGCGACACACAGCACAGGCACACACACACACATTTACACACCCACAAAATCACATACACACACACATTAATACATGCACCACTTACACACACACACAGACCCAGACCCAGAACAGAGCACCTGTTCTCATGGTGGCCTGGACCCGACCCCCCCCCCGTCCCCACCTCAAGGCAGCAGCAGGGATGCTGAGGACCCTCAACTGGTTGGCACCTGGCTCTGCTTCCTCAGCCTCACCTGGTCGTGGCCATCCCATGACTGACTCTGGGGGTGGGGGGGCAGCAGGGTTGTTTTCAGAGCTCCCCACTCACCCAAGCAGCCAGTTCAGAGCCCAGGAGACCCTCCCCAAGTTGCTTACAAACAGGTCCTTGTTCCTCCCAGCTCTTGAGGCCACCCAGGTGATGAATCTCCTCCGGTCTGTGTCTGCTTTCCTGATTCATAGAAATGTGGGGTGGGTGCTGGCCTGTGTTGACTGAGCTGCCGGGAAGCTCAGGGTACCAGGGAGGCTTAGCATAGGATGTGACACTGTCCCCAGAGGAGTGGGCCTGCTTCCTTGTCAGTATCATCTGTCCTTGAACATCAGCTGCTCAAACTCTTTCCAGAAGACACAGAGACTGAAAGCACGCGGGGCCGATGGAATTTCTTTACACCCTCACAGGGCTGCTGAGGACCACACGGAATGGATTCTCGGGCCTCCCTCTCCCTGGGTCAGGTCTCCCTGCTCCAGCCATCCCACTTCATCCCTCAGCCTCACTTGCCAAGCTGCCTTCCTCCCCTGCTCCAATCCCTTCCCACTCTAGCTCTGTGGTCCCTCAAGGAAAGATGCGAACCCCAGCACCACTCCGCCCCATTGTGTGCCACCTCGTGGCTGGAACGTGGCTCCCAGCCCTCCCTCTTGCTCAGCCTCTCGCCCCCTCCAAGCAGGGGGGAGACCACACGATGCCAGGGCAGGGCCGCTGCTCACCGGCCTCAGCACCCTCCTTCGTCAACAAGAAAAGGGATCGGATTTGAGACTGAGTTTTTAGTTCAGTGAAGCTGAGGGGAACTCTGAAGCTAAAACCCACTCAGGTGGGAAGGGGCAGGAGCCCAGAGAGTGGGGAAGGGGCATTTCCTGGGAGGGGTCAGGCCCCCTCCCCCATCCCAGGGGTATGTGAGGCCAGCTCTCATCCTGGAACCACCTGGAGAATTCTCTCCCCCAGATGAAGCAGAGCCTGCAGGAGGCACTCCCCCAACCCGTGTCCTCCCAGTTCTCTCCCTCCCTCCCTCCCCAAAAGTAAGGGGACCAGCTTCTTCCCAGGGAGCCCCCGGACATCTCCCACTCAGAGATGGCCACCCAGAGATGGCTCCTCGGGGCTGGGGCCTCTTGCTGTTGGCTTTCAACGTTTACAGTTCCTGCTTGGCCCGTGAAAGCTGCTCCTCCCCTTCTGAATGCCCGCAGCCCCACTCTCCTGCAGGGCCCAGGGCCAGAGGGTGTAGTGGGCTGGGGCGCAGTGGGCCTTCCTCAGTTTACCCATATTCCCTGAAACTTGCCTTGCTCAGGCCTTGGACTGTGTTCCAGCCCTGCCAGACGGACCACGTGCTGGGCGGGGCACTCGCAGCCTGAGAGGAGATGATGGTGGGCCCCTGCTCCAAGGTGCTCATGCCAAGGGGAGGAGCAGGAAGGCAGAGAGCTGACAGGCCAGGCCAGCAGTGCGGGGACTGCTCTGAGGGTCATGGGGACACTGCCCCAGGCTGCAGCAGGACTCTCTGGGAAGACTCCTGGAGGACTTTGACTGACTTGGCACCACAGTTGAAGGTGACCTGACAGTGGGACCAGAGGGCCACAGCAGAGTCCTGTGCATGGGGGTGAGGGGCAGCAGGAGGAGGCAGCTTTGCAAGTCTGGCTGAGGACTGGACTGTGGGGAGCTGGGGTCCCTGGGTCTCCAGGAGGCAGGGAGATCATTTTTGATGTCACTTAGCAGACCAGGACGGAAGACCCATGGGCACCCTGAGGCCTTGATGGATCTACCCTGTGGCCTCTCATTGGCCTCAGTTGAATGTCCTGTCCTGTAGGCAGCAACTTTCTACCCAGGATTGTCAGAGAATCAGGTGGTGTTAGCGGGGCGGGGGGCGGGGGGGGGGGGCCGCAGGATGGTCTGAGTGTTGGTTACACAGTGGCCCTGGATAAATTGTCTTTATCCACCCTTGTTCTGGATGTGTCACGCCCTCCCAAGCCATCACCCTAACAGGGATATGAAGGGCAGGGACAGACATGCCTGTAATTCAGGCAGAGCTCCCCAGTACTAGGGGCCTGTTGCCCAGGATGGGGCGGCCTTGAGGAAACCTCATGAGTACAGTGAGCACACAGTACAACCATGAGGCTGACAGCCTTTGCAATCATAGTGCGATTGCAGCTCCCATTGATCAGGCACTCGCGTGTCAGGCACTGCTGCTCACTCTGCGTGTCCTCCCACAGCCCTGTAAGGCAGGTGGCTTTATGGTCCCAAAGGCATGGAGGAGACGGAGTCTCAGGGGTTACGTAAGAGGTCAAAATCACAGAGCAGTCTTTGGGACCATCTCAGTCTCAACACAATAAAGGCCGTATATGACAAATCCAGGGACAACATCATACTCAACAGTGACAAGCTGAGAGCTGTTCCTCTGAGAACAGGAACAAGACAAGGCTGCCCGGTCTCCCCGCTCCTATTCAACACAGTCCTGGGAGTTTGAGCCAGAGCAATTAGGCAGGAAAAAGAAATAAAAGGGATCCAGATTGGAAGGGAAGGAGTAAAACTGACACTATTTGTGGATGACACGATTCTACACATAAAAACTGTAAAGAATTCACCAAAACTTTTGAAAATAATCAATGAATATGGTAAAGTTGCACAGTACAAAATCAACGTACAAAAACCAGTTGCATTTCTATATACTGATAATAAACTAGCAGAAAGAAAAAGAATACAATCCCGTTTACAATCGCAACAAAAAGAAGAAAATACTGAGGAATGAATTTAACCAAGGAGGTGAAAGACTTTTACACTGAAAACTATAAGACATTATTGAAAGAAATCAAACGACGTAAAGAAATGGACACATATTTCATGCTCATGGATTGAAAGACTAAACATAGTTCAAAGTCCTTATTAACTAAAGCTATCTACAGATTCAACACAATCCCAATCAGAATCCCAATGATATTCTTCATAGAAATAGAACAAAGAATCCTAAAGTTTATATGGGGCCACAAAAGACCCTGAAAAGTCAAAGCAATCCTGAGAAGAAAGAATAAAGTTGAAGGTATCACACTACCTGAATTCAAAATATACTACAAAGCTACGGTGATCAAAACAGCATGGTACTGGCACAAAAAGAGACACAGATCAATGGAACAGAATGGCAAGCCTAGAAATATAACCACACATCTACGGACAGATAATCTTTGACAGAGGAGCCAAGAACCACAGTGGAGAAAGGAAAGTCTCTTCAATAAATGGTGTTGGGAAAACTGGACAGTCACGTGCAGAAGAATGAAGGTAGACCATTAGCTTACACCACGCACAAAAATTAACTCAAAATGGATTAGAGACTTGAATGTCAAACGTGAAACCATAAAACTTCTGGAAGAAAATATAAGGAGTACATTCTTTGATATCCATCTTAGCAGTATGTTTTCAAATACCATGTCTACTCAGGCAAGGGAAACAAAAGAAGAAATAAACAAATGGGACTACATCAGACTAAAAAGCTTCTGTATGGCAAAGGAAACCATCAGCAAAATGAAAAGACAACCCACAACTGGGAGAAAATACTTGCAAGTCATATATCCGACAAGGGGTTAATTTCCAGAATACATAAAGAACTCATATAACCCAACAACGAAAAAATGAACAACCCCATCAAAAAATAGGCAGAGGACATGAACAGACATTTTTCTAAAGAAGATATACAGATAGCCAACAGGCACATGAAAAGAGATGTTCAACACCACTAATCATTAGGAAAATGCAGATCAAAACTACAATGAGATACCACCTCATACCCGTCAGAATGGCAATAATTAACAAGACAAGAAATAACAAGTGTTGGAGAGGGTGTGGAGAAAAGGGGACCCTCATGCACTGCTGGTGGGAAGGCAAACTGATGCAGCCACTATGGAAAACAGCATGGAGATTCCTCAAACAATTAAAAATTGAAATACCATATGATCTGGCTATTCCACTACTGGATATTTATCCAAAGAACATGAAATCAATGATTCCAACAGATATATGCACCCCCATGTTCACTACAGCATTATGCACAATAGCCAAGACATGGAAGCAAGCTAAGTGCCCATCAACGGATGAATGAATGAAGTTGTGGTATATCTATATAATGGAATACCACTCAGCCATAGGAAAACACAAAAGGGTGCCATTTGCAACGACATAGATGGACTTTGAGGGAATGATGCTAAGTGAAGTAAGTCAGATAGAGACAAACACCATATGATTTCACTCATGTGTGGAAGGTAAACACAAGGATAAGAACAGATTGGTGATTATCAGAGGGCAAGGAGGGGAGAGGGGAGGGCAAAAGCAGTAAAGGGGCACATATATATAGCGAGGGATAAAAATCAGACTATCAGTGGTGAACACCACGCAGTCTATACAGAAACTGAAATATAATGTACACCTGAAATTTACACAGTGTTATAAGCCAATATCACCTCAATAAAATAATTTTTTAAAAATACTAAGGAAAAAAAAAGGCAGGCTCTGAGCTACTGCTGTACGTGTAAGTTACTGAGATTTATCGTCTTAGAAACACACTCAGCCGGCCCGCCCTGGGCTTCTGCTCTGATGATGCTGCTGGGGTAGAGGAGTGAGCGCCCCCAGGGACCACGCGTGTCACAGGTTTTCACCTGCGTAGGGAAGGGTCTCCTGGACACTGTGACCTGAGACTTGAGAGTCCAGGGGTGACGTCAGAAAAATCGGGAACCAGGAAGCTCCTGGCCCTGGTCTCCCAAACACCGAGACTGGGCCCTGGAAACCAAGGCGACGGGGAGCAAACCCCGGGCGAGCGCCCTAGAATCAGGTAGGGAGCTGCAGCCCAGTCCGGGCGCTGGTAAACTTGGTGGCATTTTGCTCGCCATGCCCCTCCCCCCGAGGCATGGAGCGCCCTGCGGAAACCCCCATTCCCGCCCCTCCCTGGGGACAGAGATATAGAGCGGAAGCCGAGCGCAGCTTGCGGGCCCCGGGCCTGGCCGCCCCGCCTGACTCCGTGCGGACCCGCCCTCGCAGCGCAGGATCCAGGCGGAGGCGCCGGCGGGGCGGCCGCGGCTGCAGTTCCGCAGGCGGGCGCCGGGGGGCGCCGGGGGCCGCGGCCGAGGAGGGAACGGGGGCGGGAGGGCGCTGGGCGGGGCCCGCCTCCCGGAGCTGGTTTATGGGTCCAGGGCTTTGGCTTGTACTCTCATGCTCACACATGCACACACACACACACACACACACACACAGAACCACCACACAGAAATCTACACACCCACATGCCACCCACAGCAGACAAAACTCATCTGAAAACACAAACTCACACTTGAACTCGAGGTGCACAGATTCTCACACACAGACCCAGCACCAAGTGCCCTGGTGCTCGATGCCCCTGGTGCCTGCCGGGACCTCTTCTGGTGGAGGCTTCTCCCTGCGAGGCTCAGGGTCCTCACCCGACTTGCAGCACAGCTCAGATTCCCAGACTCTGACTGGGCTGTGACAAGTTTAACTCGGGGTGGGGGTGCGGGGGCACCAGTGTTCTCCTCTGAGCTCCCCATTGGGTCCCTAATGGGTCAATTGCTGGAGCCCGGAGGCCCTTTCCCAAGCTTGGCACATCCTCCAGTCGCTTTCTGAGGGATATTCTCATCCCACTGCTTTCTGGCCTCTATGGCTTCTGATCAGGAATCTGGTGTCGATGTTATTGAGGACGGATCCTCTGTTTATGATGACGCGCATCTCACATCTTTCTTGTTGCTTTCAAAGCAAGAAAGCAGCTCTCTGTGTTTTGATGGCTTGATTGTGATGCTTGTAGGTGTAGGTCCCTGACTGTATCCTACTTGGAGTCCACTCACCCTCTTGGATGTTGTAGATTAATGTTTTCATCAAATTTGTGGAGTATTCAGTTTTCAATATTTCTTCAAATATCCCTTCTAGTCCTTTATCTCTTCTTCTGCTGGGACTCCTATTATGCGTATGTGGTCTGCTTCATGCTGCCCCACAAGTTTCTGAGTCTCTGCTCATTGTTCTTCATCCTTGTTTCTGTCCTTCAGCGTGGATCAGCTCAGCTGAGCTGTCCTCATGTTTGCTGATTTTTCTTCTGCCTGTTCAAATCTGCTCTTGAGTTCCTGTAGTGAACTTTCATTTCTATTATTCTTTTCAACTCCGGAATTTCTACGTGGTTCCTTTTTGAAATTTGTGTCTCATTACAGATATTCTTTAATTGATGACACATCATGCTATCACTTTCTTTTTGTTCTTTAGACACAATTTCTTTTAGTTCTGTGAACATATTGAATTTACTGACATGCAATCTTTGTCCAGCAACACCAACATCAGGGACAATTTCTATTGATTCCTTTCTCTTGTGTATGGGCCATCCTTTCTTGCTCCTTTGTGTGTCATGTAGTTTCTTGTTGAAAACTGCACATTTCAAATAAGATAATGTGCCAACCCTCCAAATCATATTCTCTTGCCCCCAGGGTTTGTTGTTGTGGTTGTTTGTTGTCATTGTAGTTGTGTCTTAGCTGAGTGGCTTTTCTGAACTAATTCTACAAAGTCTGTATTCCTTGTTGTATGTGGCCACTGAAGTCTCTACTCAATTAGCTTGCTGGTCAGCTAATGATGGGTTAATAATGATGGGTCAGCTAATGAAGATTTCCTTAAATGTCTGGCACCAATAACTCGCCCAATCTTTGCTGCACAAGCTGCTCTATGTGTGATGGAACATGCTTTCAACACTCAGCCAGGCACTGGATTAACAGTTTACAATTTTCCCTCTGACCTCACTTCCTATTTGGGCAGAACCTCAAGGCCAGTCAGAGGGGAAAGCTTAGGGCCCCCATGAGTTCTTTCCTGAGCATGCACATAGTCACACACAACCCTATACATGTGCATGGCCTCTTAGATCCCAGGAATGTGACAGAGCTCTTCAAAGCCCCTGTGGACGCCTCATGCCCCAGCTTCGCCTTGTAAACTTTGTGGTTAGTCTATCATTTGTCCCAATTGTTAACGTTTGCCTTGGGCAGCGTGCATTTTCAACAGTGACCTCTGATTACTTTCAACAAACTCTCCTGAGGAAAAGACTGTTTGCACTAGGGCAGCTCTCAGGGCAAATGCAGACAGCCCAGCATGTGAGTCCCACCAGGGAGCCCCCAGCCAGGTAAAATAATGACAATTCTTTGGATATGAGACTTTAAAAATGCTCCATGTCCTGTGCTCCCACAGGAGGCCTCCCTGGGAGTGTGGGTGGTTCTTTTCAAGGCCGCTGCTGAGCTGGAGAGTGGGGGATAGGACCAGATAAGTGGAAATGCCACAGAGGTTGCTGTTTGCTTGGAGATTCAGCTGTTCATCTTGAAAAAAGTGCTCCTGAATAGCTATGACATTTTGGTTAATTCCCAGACTTCTTAAAAAGTATCTGATCATTTTGCCAGTTTTTTCATTGCTCATCTGGAATGGCCAATTTTAAGAGCTCTGCCATTTTTGCTGATATCATGCTCTTTGAGAGGTGTTTATGAGACCTAAGATGTCTCAAAATGTCTCCACTCATGCTAATAGTTGAGCAGGGTGTAGAATTCTAGATTGGAAATAACTTTCTCGCAGAATTTTATAGACCTTTCTCATTGTCTTCCACCTCAAGGGTGTTGGTGTTGGAAAGTCTGATGGTCCTTGAATTCCTAAAACTGAGACTTCTTACTGCTTTATAACTCTGCAAGTCTTTGGGTTCTTGTTGTGGTCGCTCTGCAAACCAGGAGAAACCCCCAGTCAAAATTTGACTAGAATGTGGGCTGATGACACTGCTACCTAACCAGGAGGTCATGAAAGACTTCACTTTTTGAATCATTGAGATCTCTGGACAGAGCAAGCCTCTCAAGCACACCCCAAGTGGCTGGAGAGAGCCAGGAAAGGCGACTCGCCTGGATATTCACTGTGGTTTGGTGACGGGCTGGGGTGAGGGCTCTTTTGTGTGGGGTAGTGGCTTGGTAGTTGAAACTCTCACAGGGACCAAAGGAGAGAGCACCAGGGATTTATTATCAGCTGGTGCAGATGTGGAGACAAAGGAGGAGACAGAGGTGATGCTTTAAAGCTGTCAGAAGTCAAACATCAAACACTCCTCATTGTGGAGAAGCAGCCCAGATAGCCAGAGGCCCCGACCTTCCAGAATGAGCCTCCCCTGCCTCCTGCTTCCTTCCTGCTTGGCAGGAACTTGAGGCTACTCCCCTTGGGCTGGAGGAATTCCTAGCCTTTTATCAATGCTGACCTGATCCCCTGCCATCAGGAGGCCTCTGGCCCTGGGGAAAGGTCCTCCCTGCGAGGGACCCACAAGGCATGCCTGCTTGTGCTTTTTAGAGGCCTCTGAGGTGGAGAGCAAGGAGGAAAGGCCTGAGGGCTGCGTGCCCTAGCTCCTGAGGAAGCTGTGGCTGGGCTGGTTCCCAGGATCTGACATGCCCAACACTCAGAACCACGAATGATGAGGTATCAATAAATCCACAGAGTGGCTGCTTCTGGAGACTCCCCTGCTTCCTCTCAGGGGCCTCACGTCTTCACAAACCCAGTGTAGCCCCATCCACACTCCCTGTCCTGACAAGCTGCAGGAACACCCGCTCCTGCCACCAAGCCCTCACACGACAGTAGACACTCTGGAGAGGCTGAAGGGGACCCTGCTGGAAGGGGACCCTCACTTCCAAGGGACACACCAAGTTCCCTGAGTTCTGAGAGCTGGGAGCTCCCTGTCACGAGGGCAACCGGAAGACGCTGGTGGAACCCCTGTCAGGGATGCTGTTGGGTGGGGTCCTCTGGCAACAAAGGCCTGGAGGGGCTGCTTCTGCCCTGAGTGTCTGTTGTCCCCCAAGCTGTTGCCTAAATGCACCACGGGGTCTGCCCAAGACTCGGGTAAGCAACCAGTCATTAGAAACCCTTGGGCACTGCCCATGTGCTCAGTCCAGAGCCAGTCAATTGTGGGGGTGAGGACAGGGGGAGCATGCCAGGGCTCCAGGATAACAAAGTCACAGGTGCAGAGTCAGAGCAGGAAGACAGGACCCAGCGGCCATCTGCTGCAAACATCTCATTGGCTGAAGGGGAAACAGACGCCCAGGGCAGGGTGGGAGTGGCCCAGGGTCAAAGAGTTTCCTGACAGTGCAAGCAGGAGAGACAGGGTGTCCTCCTCCAAGGTCCCCATGCAGCCTCCTTCTCCTCTGGCCACCCCACTGTCACATGGGTCCAAGGCTGACCCCTGTCCCTAGGGCATGCCTGCGGCCCACAGCGCTCATTCCCTGCTCCTGGCCAAACCTCCTGAGAGCCTGGCTGAACCCAGCCACCCTGAGGACGGTGCCCTGGGTTGGAGCCCTGACAAGTGTCCTCCTCCAGTTCCAGCCTGTCCATGAGGTGACCCCTACTCTGCAGGGACCTGGACATGAGCATCTCCGTGAGACTGGGAAAGGGGGACCATTCCATCTTGAGGTGTCTGAGTGGCTCAGGGAAGTGCTCACTCCTGGACTGGCATCAGCGTTCCCAGGGAGGGCTATGACACCTGAGGACTGAGCCTGGGTGTTAACCTGGCACATCCCTTCGCAGCCATCTCTGAGTTCCCCACCTATTGGGGTGTTGTAGATGAAGTGGGCAGCAGACTTGATGGTGCTGGTTGAGCTGCTGGCCCATGGTGGGGTGGGTGGAGTTGGGCCTGGGATGTGGGCATCCAGGCCGAGTGAGTCCTTTGCAGTAAAGGGTAAAGTCAGCAGGTTTGGAGGGTTCCAATCCTGTGCCCTGTAAAGCAGTGACTGGCCCTTGACCAGCCCTTGGGAGATGACCTTTAGGTTCTGGGAATATTCTGCCAGATCACCATGTCCTTGTTTTTCTGGAGCCTCAGGCCACACCAGATCCTTCATGCTGTCAATGTGACATGTGGTGAGGACCCTGCATCTCCCTGTATCATTCTGGCCTCTGGAGGGGCTGGAGACTTAGTCACTCCTGTCAGTCACACAGGTGCTCCATGCCTGCGACACCAACTCCAAAAAATTCCCTGGAAATCTAGGCTCACTTCTGCTTCTCTGACAATATTCTGTGTGTGTGTCACACTTCGTTCCTGGGATATTAAGTGCTGTCTGTATGACTCCCCTGGAAGAGGACATATGGAAGCCTGTGCCAGGTTCTCTTGTGTTTCTGTCTGTCTGTCCTATGTGTCTTTTACCTTTGTTGATTTAATTTGCCTCCATTCACTGTAATTAACCATAGCTGCTATAGACAGAATCTCTGTGTCTTCCCCAAATTCATATGGTGAAACCTAATCCCCAGTGTGATGGTATTTGTTCGTGGGGCTTTTGGGAGCTGATTAGGTCATGAGGATGGAATCCTCATGAATGGGATTGATGCCCTTATAAAAGAGAACCCAGAGAGATACCTTGCCCCTTTTGCCTGGTGAAAACACAGTGAAAAGGTGACCATCTATGAAACAGAACAGAGGCCCTCACCAGACATCACATCTGCCAGAGTCTTGGTCCTGGACTTCCCAGACTCCAGAAGTGTGAGGAATAAATGTTTGCTGTTTATAACCCACTCATTCTATGATATTGTGTTTCACCATCTTGAACAGACTAAAACAATAACCTGTATAACAGCATTTGTGAAGTCTGTTTGTCCTCCAGCAAATCACTGAACCTAGGATGGTCTTGGGGACCTCGTGACACAGTTGACTTCAACAGTGGCATTCACTAGAATAACCCTGAAGGCACAGCTTGGCAAAAGGAAGAATAGGGGGCAGGGTGCATGATGAACCTTCATTCCTGAATGGTTTCTGCATCACTCGTGGTGTGATGCAACAGCTGCACTGTGCTCAGTTACTGGAGGTAAAAGTTACCTACCGAATTTGTAAACGATAGGGCTAACCTCCAAGGGGTTGATTCAATGAATATGTAAGGAAATGAAAATAAAAAAACAAACAAATGAAACCCAAGAAACAGGCTAATATACAGTTCTATGGTTATTTCTATACATAATTAGCTAAAGTGAAAATAAAGGAGAGGGTGGGAGGAGATGCTGACACTGCACCAAGCTGGGATTTCACCTGGTCTGAGATATGATCATTTGCATCAGGGATGCTCCCTAAGGGAAAGTTTATGCTGTGACAATAGAAGGCACCTCTATGACTTCTGGTCACCAAGAATGTAGTCCAAGTAGGGGTAGGGCAAAGTCAGGAAAGTACTGAAGAGTTTCCTTGAACCTGAGAAAGGGGATTATTCTTCCCCTCCTTTAAATGCCATGTGGAACTTTCCAGATGAAGTGGCTGATATACTAACTTTGCATGGAAATCATGCTAGATTGGCTTGAGAATGATCGGGATATTCATCCTGCACAACCTAGAAATCATTAACAGAAGGAAAACTGGAAATTCACAAATACATGAAAATTAAACAACACATTCATACACAATGAATGTAGGTCAAAGAAGAAACCACAAGAGAAAGTAGAAAATAGCTTGAAATGAATGAAAACGACAGCACAATATATCCAAACTTATGGAATCCAGAAAAAGTCATGTTCAGAGGGACATCTATAACTGTAAATTCCCAATTAAAATAGATCTCAAATCAATTTCCTAACTCTACACCTTAAAGAATTAGAAAAAGAAGGGCGAACTAAACCCAATGCTAGCATAAAGGAGGAAATAATATAGAGCAGGGATAAATGAAATGGAGACCAGATAAATAACAGCCAAAATCAGTTCAAGCAAAAATTGGTTCTTCAAAGAGATCAGTGAAGCTGACAAACATTTAGCTAGATGGACTAAGAAAAAAAGAGAGAAGACTCAAACTACTAACATCAGAAATGAAAGTGGGGGGGCTGGCCCCGTGGCCAAGTGGTTAAGTTCGCGCACTCCGCTGCAGGCACCCAGTGTTTTGTTGGTTCGAATCCTGGGCGCGGACATGGCACTGCTCATCAGACCACGCTGAGGCAGCGTCCCACATGCCACAACTAGAAGGACCCACAACGAAGAATATACAACTATGTACTGGGGGGCTTTGGGGAGAAAAAGGAAAAAATAAAATCTTTAACAAAAAAAAAAAAAAAAAGAAATGAAAGTGGGGACATTACTACTGATTCTACAGAAATAAAAAGTAGAGTACTGTAAACAGTTGTATGCCAACAAATTGAAAAACCTACTGATAAAATGGACAAATTCCTAGAAACACAAAAGCTACCAAGACTGAATCTTAAAGAAACAGAAAATCTGAATAGACCTTTAATTAATAAGGAGATTGACAAAGTAATAAAAAGTCTCTTCACAAAGAAATACCCTGCACCTGATGACCTCACTGTTGAGTTCTACCAAACACTTAAAGAGGAACTAACACCAATCCTACTCAAACATTTCCACAAAACGGAAGAAGAGGGAACACTTGCTAACCCATCCAATGGGGCCAGCATCACCCTGATTTCAAAGCCAGAGAAAGACACTACAGGAAAAGAAAATGACAGATCAATATCCCCTACGAACATTGATGCCAAAATTCCTCAAGAAAATATTAGCAAACAAAACCGAGCATCATATTAAAAGGATTATACAAGTAGGAAAGGATTACGACCATGTGGGGTTTATTAATGGACTCAAGAATGATTCAACATATGAAAATTGATCAATGTTATATACCACATTAAGAGAATGAAGGACAAAAAACACATGATCATCTCAACTGATACAGAAAAGCATCTGACAAAATTCAACACCTTTTCAAGTTAAAAACACTGAACAAACTAGGAATAGAAGGAAACTACCTCAACATAACATAAGCCATATATGAAAAACCCACAGTAATCGTGATAGTCAATGGTGAAAACTGAAAGCTTTTCTTTTGACATCAGGAACAAAGAAAGGATACCCTTTTTAGCCACTTCCATTCATCAGAGTACTAGAAGTTCTAGCCAAAGCAATTAGGAAAGAAAAAGAAATAAAAGGCACCCAACTGGAAGAGAAGAAGTAACATTATCTCTGTTTGCAGATGATATGATCTTCTATGCAGAAAAACCACAAAAGATTCCACAAAAAACCATGATAGAACTGATAAACAAATTCAGTAAAGTAGCAGGATACAAAATCAATGCACAAAAATCATCTGTATTTCTACACAATAACAATGAACAATCCTAAAATGAAGTTAAGAAAATAATTTGATTTACAATAGGACCAAAAAGAACAAAATATGTAGGAATTATCTTAACCAAAGAGGTGAAAGACTGGTACCATGAAAACTACAAAACTGCTGAAAGAAGAAAAGACACAAGGAAGTGGAAAGACATCCTATGTTCATGGATTGGAAGACTTGATATTGTAAAGAGGTCAGGACAACTCAGAGTGATGTACAGATTTAATGCAATCCCCATCAAAATCCCAATGACTTCTGCAGAAATTAAAAAACCAATCCTTAAATTCATGTGGAATCTCAAGGGACCCCAAATAGACAAAACAATCTTAAAAAAGAAGAATAAAACTCTTACTTCCTGATTTCAAAAATTAATACAAAACTACAGTAATCAACACACCGTGGTACCAGCAATAAGACAGAGATACAGACTAACGGAAGAGAATAGAAGGCCCAGAAATAAACCCTCAGGTAGAGTTCAATGGTTTCAACACAGGCCTCAAGACCATTCAATGGGGGAAGGATAGTTTTTCAACAAATGTTGCTGGGAAATCTGAATATCTTAATGCAAAAGAATAAAATTAAACCTTCACCTACCACCGTATACATAAGTTAACTCAAAAGGGATCAAAGACTTAAATGTTAGAGCTAAAACTGGAAAGTTCTTAGAAGAAAACAGGACAAAAGGTTCTCAACAGTGGATTTGGCAGTGATCTTCAATATGACACCAAAGGCACAGGTAACAAAAGAAAAAATACACAAATTGGATCTCATGAAAATTAAAAAAATATTGCCCATCAAAAGATACTATCAACCAAATAAAAAGGCAACCTAAAGAATGGGAGAAAATATCTGCAAATCATATGCAGTCACATGTCACTTAAAGAGAGGAATATGTGCTGAGAAACGTGTGGTTAGGGGGATTTCATCATTTTGCGAACATCATAGAGCGTACTTACACAAACCTAGATGCTATACCCTGCTACACACCTAGGCTATGTGGTCTTAATCCTATGGCACCACTGTCGTACATGCCGTCTTCCTTGACAGACACGTCATTGGGCAGCGCATAACTGTATCTGATAAGGGATTAATATCTAGAATAGCTAGAGAACTCCTAAAACTCAAAAACAACAATAACAACAAAACACACAACCTGATTTTAGAATGGGGAGAGGACTTGAATAGACATTTCTACAAAGAAGATATACAAATGGACAATAAACACATGAAAAAAGCTCAACATCACTCGTCGTTAGGGAAATGCAAATCAAAACCACAATGAGATAGCACCTCACACTCATTCAAATGGCTGCTATGACCAAAACAGAAAATAGCAAGTGGTGGCGAGGACGTGGAGAATTGGAACAATGTGCACTGCCGGCGGGAGTGTAAAACAGTGCAGCTTCTGCGGGACAACAGTCCCATGGTTACATAGCCACAAACCGAAAGCAGAGTCTCAAAGAGGTATTTGTCCCCAGTGTTCATAGGAGCATTATCCACCGTAGCTCAAAGGTAGAGGCAACCCAAATGTCCATCCATGGATGAAGGGAAAGCAAATGTGGTCTGAACATACGGTGGAATATTATTCAGCCTAAAAAAGGAAGGAAATTCTGCAATACGCTACAATGTGGGTGGACCCGGAGGACATTATGCTGAGTGAAATAAGTCAGTTACAAAAAGACAAACGCTGTATGATTCCACCTATGTGAGGTCCCTAAGGAGTCAAATTCACAGAGACAGAAAGTAGAATGGTGGTTGCCAGGGGCCACAGGGAGGGGGCATGGGGAGATATTGTCTCACGGGGACGGAGTTTCAGTTTTGCAAGAAGAAAGAGTTCTGGGATGGATGGTGTGATGGTTCGACGATACGAGAACTTAACAGCATTGAACTGCACACTCGAAAATGATGAGATGGCAAGTGTAATATTGTGTGTATTTTCACTCCCACACACACAAAATGAAGATATTCAAACAAATATGACCATTTTGTTGTAGGAGACAAAAACCAGGGTGGGGGCCTGTGCAGTGAAAAGTTTACTCTGTAGGTTTGGGATTTCAGTCAGTGCACAGTTCAGAAAAATGGCTGGCCCCTGACAGCTCCTGGGGAACACCCCCTTTGCCCTTAGGATGACCTGCCTGACAAGTGTCTCTGTACCTGGGGCGCTGGGTCACACCACACGGTTTATGCCAACAACATAATTGATGGCGAGGCCTTAGGCCACACTGTTTGACCTTGAAAGAGGCTGGAGACTGAGTAACTGAGGTCAGCCATGCAGCTCTCCCAGTCTAAGTGACTGACTTCCAACAAAATCCCTGGAAACCCTAACGCGGGGGAGCCTCCCTGGAGAGCAAACTCTCTGCTTGTGTCACATATCACTGCTGGCAGAACTGAACACTGTCTGCACGAATCCTCAGAGAGACAGTTGGAAGCTTGTGCCTGCTCTTCCTGAACTCCCTCCGTGTGCCTTGACCCCTGCTGATTCTGTCTGGATCCTTTCTCTGGAAAACCATAACCGTGAGTATAACAGCTGTTCTGACTCCCGTGAGTCCTTGCAGTGAATCCCTGAACCTGAGGGCGCTCCCCCACCGCGGGATGGGCTGATTCCATCAGAAGCCCATTCACACTCCTCCTGCCCCCTGACACCCAGGAGTCAAGGCCTACATGGACTTAGTCACCAACCAGGGCAGCCACTGTTGGGTCTGCATGAGTGACTAGGGGGTAAGCTGTCACCT
This sequence comes from Equus asinus, assembly GCF_041296235.1. Lineage (NCBI taxonomy): Eukaryota > Metazoa > Chordata > Mammalia > Perissodactyla > Equidae > Equus > Equus asinus. Next base: position 19,613,100 of record NC_091793.1, on the reverse strand, counting down.
TCTGAGCCTCAGTATGCCTGTCTCTCAAATGGGGTCAAATGCCTGGTGAGCTGGATCAGGCAGGGGAAGTGGCTGCCCTGGGGAGGCTGCTGAGGCTGCATCTCTGCCAGGGGTTGTTCAGGGGGCTCAGGTGGGACTCAAGCCAGGTTGGAGCCATCAAAATGGTTTATTGGACATCAGCACATGCACGAGGAGTGGGTTGGAGGCTTGGTACCCCCTCTAGCGGGGCTCAGCACAGAGCTGGTAGGGGGACGGGGTCACCAGGAAGCCAAACACACCATGGTCGCTAGGGCGGGGCTGCCCAGCGGGCACCGAGAAGCTGAAGCGCTGCAGGAGGCAGGTGAAGAAGAGGAAGAGCTCCATGCGGGCCAGGGGCTCCCCGAGGCACGAGCGGCGGCCTGTGGGTGGGGATGGGGGTCAGCGAGCCTGGGGGCCTGGGCTCCACGCCTCCAAGACTCCCCTGGGAGGGGCAGCAAGCCGGGCTCCCCACAGGCACCTGCTGAGAAGGGCATGAAGGCCTCCTGCTTGACGAAGCGGCCCTGGGCGTCCAGGAAGTGCTCGGGGTGGAAGTGGAAGGGCTTCTTCCAGACGGTCTCGTCCTTCAGCACCGATGACAGGTTGGTGATGAGCGTGGTCCCCTGGCAGGAGATGCCGGGCATGAGTGAGATCCAGGCTTGGGGAAACCTGGACCCCTGCCACCAAACACACATGGGACACACTCTCTACCTGGCACACACCTGGACTCTTTCAAGTCAGTCTCAGCCCAAGGAGCTTCCTGGTACCCTCCCTGCTCCCATCGCAGGGCCAAGTGACCTGCCTCTTGGGCTCCATGCCTACCAACTGTCACTCCATGCATGGGCTACTCCAACACAATGGGGCGTATTTTATTTTGTCTCCCCCTCTGGCTCCCTGCTGGGTCTCTGCGTGGAGGGGGCCAGCCCTGCCTCTGCTTCATCCCCACACCCACCCCTACACCCGCCCACTTTGACACTCCCTCTGGCTGTGGGCAGGTCACACCCTCTACAGTCAGTGCCTGTGGAAATGAGGATTAGGTGGCTTGGATTCCATCCTGGCCCCACCTGGCAATGGCCATCCTGGGGCTCCCAGGGCACAGGTGGAGCTGAGCTGGGGTGAGGAGGGCCGCAGGCCTACCTTGGGAATGAGGAAGCCCTGCACTTCAATGTCACGGGACGTCATGTGGGACAAGCCCAGTGGGATGATGTCCCCAAAGCGCTGAACCTCGTGGACCACGGCCATGGTGAAGGGCATGCGGGCCTGGTCCCCCATCTCTGGTCGCCGCACCTGCCCTATCACCTCATCGACCTCCTGTTAGACACGGCCTGCACAGACAAGCGTCCCCACAGTGGTCACAACCCAGGGGGCTGCACCCCACCCTCCTCCTGACTCCTGTGCAGGGGCTGCGCCCACATGGAGGAGAAGGTCACCGGACCTCTGAGCCTGGGCCCACCCTCTGCTCAGAGCTCCTGGTGGCCAAACCAAGCTCAGGGCCCCCAGCCTGTCCCCCTCCTCCCTGGCTCATCCCACTGACCCCCACGCTGGGCTCACGCTGCACATCCGGGTGCAGGATCATGAGCAGGAGGGCCCAGGCCAAGGTGGTTGAGGTGGTCACCATCCCAGCAGAGAAAAGATCAGCCACCACCAGGCGCAGGTTATCATCATTGAAGCTGCTCTCCGGGTTCCCCTTGGCCTGGGTCATGCAGAGAGGGTGGGCTCAGGGAAAGGGGGAGGAAGCCCCCAAATGCCCTGCCACTCTGCACCCATCAGCCTGGATACCTTATCACTGGGGGATACATAGAGCCCCCTGCCTTGGCTTCCATCAAAGGCCCTCAACCACTGGCCCTGGCCCTGGGGGCTCACCTTTTCTACCTCGTCCTGGAAAGCGTCAGTCAGGTCTCGGGGAGGCTGGGTCGGGTCCCGGGTCATCCTGTGCTCAGCAAGCAGCTCATCCAGCTGGGCCATGAAGGCTCCCTGCCCAGGAAAGACCTTGGCAGCCACCCCAGGGATGTGCAGGAGCACGGGGATCGCTTCCAGCACCTGTGCAGGCCACAGATGTGAGGCCCTCAGTTCCCAGTGCTCAGGTGTTCACCTCCACCTTTCAGGTCCCACTTGCTTCCAGGGTGTCCCCACCATCGACCTGGTTCCTCCCTAACTTCAGACCTCAACCCTCTCGCCTGGCCTGGGCCACATCAGGATAAATCTAACATCTACATCTCACTGGTTCCAGAGGCTTCCAAAGAAGGAGGTAGAGGTTCCTTAGCGCTCTCTTTGGACCCGATGACCCAACACCCCTCTGTACAAATCCTGCTCCGCGGAGGCCCAGTG